>NC_141766.1:52910990-53230990 GCF_982258835.1 Parasteatoda tepidariorum
ACTTAAGTTTTGAAATAAATCGTGCCTTGGAGCTTTACGTCGCAAAAAATATAAAATATCGGTATTTTTTAAGTTGTCAAAGAAATGTTGTTTTTTGTTTACTGATTTACTCTTTCGCTTAAAGATGTCTTTTTCTTCGTTATCACCTAGTTTTTGAAGAAAACACACTTAGCAATGAAATATCGGATGTTTACTAAAATCTTTGTTTTTCATGAGAAATTTAAACACTTTTAAAAGGCATTTCTTATTGTTTGCGATAAAAAACAAAATTTAAATGTAAGAAACAGTAGTAAAGACGAAAACATAAATGTTTTCCTCAGGTTGCAATTCCCTAAAAATTATTTCGAACTAAAAAATAATTATTAGAAAGAGAATTATTTTTTTAGAATGCATTCGATACCCTTAATGCATAAAACAATAATATCATAAGAAAAAAAAATCTTAAAAAAAGGAGGAAAAATTACCAAACTTGCCAACACGAAGTAATATGCCAACAAAATAAAACTAAATATGTTCAAATACCTCATATTTAATAAGTTTGCACGAAAAAGAAAAAGATTCTTATAACGTGCGTGGTTTATTTATATATATATATAATGTAATAAAGATTAAGGAAGAGAGAGGAAGAGAAATAAAATATTTAAAAAAGAAATATTTAAAAGAAAAAACATTTTGAAAGGAGTATTAAAAACCCGGAAATTAAAATAATGATGTTTTTTTTATAATTTTCGGATCTATATTATTTTTCTTATATATATATTATATTAATATTTTATTTTTCTTATATGTATATATATATATATTCTATATATATATATATATATATATATATATATATATATATATATATATATATATATATATATATATATATATATATATTCTATATATATATATATATATATATATATATATATATATATATATATATATATATATATATATATATATATATATATATATATATATATAATATATATAATATATAATATATATATATATATATATATATATATATATATATATATATATATAATATATATATATATAATATATATATATATATATATATATATATATATATATATATATAATATATATATATATATATATATATATATATATATATATATATATATATATATATATATATATATATATATATATATATATATATTTCAATTTTGGTCAAATAGCACAAAGTTTTGTACCATAATTTTTTGCTATTTTAAGGTAGATACATAAAGCCTCTTTCACGGAAGTCCTCCCTCTTCATGGAAGTCCAAAACCTCTTATAATAGATTTGCACATTCTTCTCTTGATTCTAATTTCATTTCACTATGCAAGTGTTGCAAAGCAAGAACGACATTTCCGAACTCAAACAAGCTTTCTGATTTTCTGCCAAGTCACAGTAAGTGTGCGTGGTATGGCATTTTGCTGATGAAGCAGAGCACCTCACCTGTTGGCCAATTCTTGTAATTTGTGGTCAATAGCTATCTGTTGGCGGTAGAGATCCGTATTTAGTGTTTGTCCGTATAAAAGCAACACATTAATAAATGATTCCTTCGCAGTTTTACCAAATACACAGCTGAACTTTTCTGGCTAGGGTCTGGACACCGTTTGAGCTGCTTCACCGAGGTTTGATAAGGATTGTTTTCACGTAATGTTGTCTTATTTGACCCATTTTTCTCCTCCAGTATCATCCGCTTAAGAAATGGGTCGATTTCATTCCTCTTGGTCACGGGTCCACAATTCGAAATTCGATGGATGCATCATGTTTTTTTTTGGGCTAATTGGTGGGGTACCCAAACATCAAGTATCTTTGCGGAAATTGCAAAAAACAGTTTCATTTTCGATTTTCAGTTCTTGCGTGATGCTAAAAAAGCTGAAATCCTATTAAACTTCTATTATTTCTGTAACTTTATAGATATTTTCGACAATTGCCCTACCTGTGTTAGGTAAATCTTTAACACTAAAAATACCTAATGGGAATAGATGAAACCAAAATTACACATTGTTTGCTGTTACAGTTTCGGTACCATAAAAACCAGTCATAATTTCAGCCACCTGTCTTGCAATTGTTTCGCCTTCGTCAAAGAATAACAGTAAAACGTAACGAATTTTCTCTAGGATGGCGTGCATTTTTTAAACCCTGTAACTCACAACTGAATCATGAACCAAACATAAAAAGCAAAAGAATTATTATAGTTCGAAATGTGCACCTTTCCATCGACCATAAATCAGAAATAGTTTGATACATTCCTTAAGAAATATTGACCACCACGACGATTTACCGAAAAAAAATAGATATCAAGGACCGATATGAGGTAATGACACGATATGATCTAGTCATCAGCTCACACTATTATATCCGCTGAAATAGTGATTTCTAATAATGTAAGGACATAGCCAAAGCTAAATATATCAATACAGTTTTGTCAAGAACCCCAAAAGGAAGAAAAGCTTTATCAAGTGAAAATTGAAAAATTCAAGAAAAATATAACAAAAGACAAATTGAGTTCATAATATGAGCATTCAGAATGGATGTTACGTATCTACTAATATCTTGTAAAAATGAATTAGAAATATTTTCGCAACTAAGTTGCTTGGTTCCAAAATATGAAATTAAGGCGTATATCGAGGGTAGATGGATATATTTTTAGGCGTGCTTATATTGGTGTATGGAATCGATGTAAAGATGATTTTTCTGTTTCCTTGGATAGGTCCAAAAACTGTATTTGCATAAGGTAATAACATAATATGCTGGATAATTCAAAATTTATTATTAATAAAAAGTCGAATTTTAAATGTAACATTTTAATTCGATGGTATTTATAGAAATAAACATTTATTGAATAATATTGGTGGAATTTGTTGGCATGTTACAATATTTTTTGAGAGTGGCATTTTATATTTTAAATTTTTAATTTTACACCTGTTAGAATTATCAATCAAGATACCTAAAGGATTTCATGTAAATAAATTCATTCTTCAAATTTCATATGCAATTAAATTAAAACTACATATAGAATTTTAATACATTTGTTTGAT
The DNA here is from genome assembly GCF_982258835.1 of Parasteatoda tepidariorum. Taxonomy (NCBI): domain Eukaryota; kingdom Metazoa; phylum Arthropoda; class Arachnida; order Araneae; family Theridiidae; genus Parasteatoda; species Parasteatoda tepidariorum. Next base: position 52,914,042 of record NC_141766.1, read on the forward strand.
ATCAATTGTTTTTAATAAAAGTTTGGAAAATAATGTCTATTTAGATTTTGGATAATTAAAGAAAAATTTATTTTATTATACTTATTTGATTTAAAATAGTACTTAGATAAATGTTTTGAGAAACATTGGAACTTCATGTTATTGGTTTATATATATGTCACGGCGAAAGACTGAAATCGCTGGAATTTGGACTTTCACCGGTGAATGTTGACAAACACCAAATACGTCGGTGAAAGATCGAATATTTCATTACATTCTTGTACATTCGGACCCTCACCGGTGTATGTCGACAATCACGGATATGCTTTGGTGAATGTCCGAAATATTTATTACATTCGATTTGATATGAATTTATTCGTGGATATAATTTAATTTATTCGATATTGTAACCCTACACTGATGTTTTTTTAAGGTTAAGAGCCACTGCCCGGTATACCCTACACTGATGCTTTATTAAGGTTAATTGCCATTGCCCGGTATATATTTGCCCGATACACAAAACACTGATGTTTCTTCTAATCTATCGTCAGTAAGTATTAAAATATAGAATAAATATAAATATATTAAATAAATATAATAATATTAACGAATAAATCAATACAAAATGGGATATAACAAACATTTCCGGCATTCACCAAAGCGACTATGTGATTGTTGACATTCACCGGTGAGAGTTAGAAATAAGGGTATTTAGCAAATATTTCGGACATACACCAAGCGACTACGTGAATGTCGGCATTCTCCAGATTTCGGTGTTTCACCGTAACGTATATATATATATATATATATATATATATATATATATATATATATATATATATATATATATATTTGCTTGAAATAGAGTGTAATGTTTTGTGTATTAACTTTTTGAGTTCCACACAAATCAAAACTATCCCCACTGGGTTAATAAAAATACAATATTGTGTTATTGTCGTTTAAAAAACTATGTAACCTAGTTCTCCACTTTTATTCTTAAAACAGAGAGTAAATCGTCAAAATTAAGTCTCGAGAGTAAATGAAAATTGCTTTCCGAATGCGTTTGTATAATCTATTTGTAAAGCAGCGTCAGCGTAAAATTACCACACAGATTTTTAAAATGCTGGCAAATAGCTTCAATCATAAAAAAAAGATTACAAAAAAGAACAATCAGGATAATCACCAGTCCAAACTGGCGTGTTTCATTTTTAGTAGGTTAAAGAAAAAGAAAACAGTTTTTACTTCCTTAAATATATGCATTTAAAAGAAATAAAAATTGCGAAAGAAAAATTAATACAATAATGCAAAACACAACAAATCATTCAATAAACAAAATAAGTCAAAGATATCTTTTAATACATTTACTTGAAAAATTCTTTCAGAATGCTATTAAAATTTGCATAAAGCTGTGGGGCTTATTTTTACATCTAAATTTACTAATTAAGGCTTAACAGTTTTGGAAATTTCCTTTTATATTTCGCTATTATCCTTTTTTCCAAATTGATAAAGAGGTTAAACTGTTACCAGCTAAAGAACAGTAATTTCTTTTTATTTATTATCAAATAAAACCTATTTAAAAAATTATATTCGTGCTGGAATTCAATGTTTTTTGTTTTTAGTTATATGCATATCAATGATTTTATTTCTTTCAAATTTGCAAATATCCGCGTTGAAATTGATAAACATGTTAAGCTGCTTCCTGCGAAACAACAGTAAATGTATTATAATTTATAATCAGCTAAGATTACTTAAAATAATTATATTCATGTATGGATTTAATAATTTGTAATGCCTATGATATCTTTTTTTCTTGTTATTTTGATAAAATAATTTTTTAATGCCCCCAAATTATGAAATATTAATATTTAATGACCCGAAATTTTTTTTATAATTATTACTGTTTTATATAAGTTAATGAAATTATATTTTTATCGCAATCGTATTAAGACTATTATTTTGGTTTACTTTTTAGCTAAAAATAGAATCTTTTCTCAAAAACAAATAATTATCCACTGAAGTGATAATGCAATATTATCATTTAAGTTATAAGTACAGACTGTAAAGGAAAATAAACGTTTTACTTAAGCACCAATTACGAGTTATGATTTATTAAAGTGCATTATTTTGGTAAAAAATGGGGAAACAGGAGTTATGTAGCTTGAAGTTATTATACTAACTGTTCCCAAAATGTTACATTTTTGAAAAGGAGGTATTTTTTGCTTCGAATAGTTGTCATTTTAATTATTACGCATGTAATCGTTTTTCATTTTTGAGAAAAATGTGTTCAGTGAAATTTATCCCTTACTGTTGACCAATATAACCACTAAATTAAAATCTCAAGCCGATGTTGTCACCAAAAGTACTACAATAACAAAACAACTTCTGAAAGTCATAAGTTTCACAATCCAATGACATGAAAATTGGAAACTTTGGTATTTGCTTACTTATTTGATATTTGTACTAGTTAATTGGTCGTGTAATTTGTTTCATCCTAGTTAAAATTCAAAATGAATTATCTTATTAAATTAGCAGCTTTAAAATTTAGGAAAACGTGTATATTTCCAAAAAAAAATAATAATATTATATTGACCACGATCGATGTTAGTGAGATTTCAAAAAACACGACTCATTGTATAAAATTGAGATATTCATTTTTATGTAAATCATTTAATTACCCTAAAATTGAATACCGCAGTCTATTCAACTAATAAAAGTAAACTGTAGTTTTGTCATGGAATATAACATTAGATAAGTTAAAACATAAAGTTTCTTTCTGCCAACTAAATGATCTTACTTAAGTGCCTCAAAAAGAATTCAAGGTATTCAATTCACTTTTATGCTATCGTTGAAACTACAAATGTGCAGAACAAAGTAAAAGCTATAAAGAGAAAATTAGGGTATTGTTGTTGCTTCACTTCTCTCCATTACTTGGTTAACCGCTTTCCCCAAACACAGCAATTTACAGACAGAATACAGAACTTTCTTTAAATAAATGTCGAAAGCATGAGAATTAAGTTTATATATTTAGATAGATAAATAGATTCAGGCTACATTTATAGTAAATTTTAGCATATCAAAAGAGTTGAATTTGGTTAAAATGTCATACGTTTTAGTTTTTTTACAGAATGTGTTATAAATTTCAAATATACGAAAAAATATAAAGTTATTCAAAGCAAAAACGAAGCGCTCACTTTTATATTTTTAACGCTAAAATTAAATAGTAATGTTAGTTCCCACACGAAAAAAAACGCCCCGGAAACATAGATTTCTGGGAGAAATTGTTTATATATATGATTATTAAATCATTTTAAAACAATTTATAAATACAATCTTAATCTTGTTTAATTAATATTATTATTTCCCATATGGTAAAAATGAACCTTATGGGTGAGTTAAATTATCTTATTTTCTGTTATTTGCTGTTTTGGCTCTGGAAAAGTTTCTTGTTTATAAAACCGAACTATAGCATGATAATTTTTTGTGCGGTTTATTCACGTTGCTTTACTTTATTCATGCGTAGCAGACAAATATGCCCTATCTTCAATTGAATATTCTGGTGAAAAGCGGGCTTTCGTGTAAATTCAATTGTATAAATTTCTGTCGTTTTGTGTTTAAACACTGAATAAGGTTCTTAATTATAGAACTGAAGCTATAGTGTAATCATTTCTATTTGTAATTTATTCAGGTTGGTTTAATTTATCCATGCGTAACAGAATAATGCTCCCTATCTTCATCTGGATTCTGGTGAAAAATAAATTTTCGTTTAATATTAATTCTAGCATTTTCTATCGTTTTGTGTTTTGACCCTGAAGAAAGGTTTTGTATATACAACAGAAACAATAGTATGTTTACTTTCGCACATTCCCTCCCCCCCTTTCTAACGTTGTTTTATTTTATTCAGGTACTGCACGGGGGATCTTTTTCATATTTATTAGGATATTCAGGTATGAACCGTTTTTTTTTTTGGGGGGGGGGGTACGTGTAATTGTCTGTATATTAATTAAGTAGTAACTTTAATTGTCTGTACCTTAATTATATTTTCTGTCATTTGTGTTTCAAATCTGAGGAAGGTTCTCATTTATAAGCAATTAAACTATAAAATATACGTTTTTATTTGTATTTTTATTTCTACTTGTGTTTTATTTGTGTTTTTATTTTTACCTTTAATTCAATTTTTTCATAAAATATGTTCGATCGGTACTTGGTTCCACCTATGCAAATGTTATTTTTAATAATATTTGTGAAAGCATTGCTTGAAAAGAAATATCGATGTTGATTGTTTGTGGAAGAAAGTTTTTGATTTAGAGGTGTATACTAATCCGTTACGGGTTTCTCTATATTTTTTGCAAGGTTATTACTAATACGTTACGGGTACTTTAATTTTGTTACTGTACTTGCTGTTGCTAAATAGAAGCTTTTTTTTTCTAAAAAAAAGAACTGTTTCTTAATATAGCTTGATTCTTTAGAGCTGTATTTATTTTGATGGTAGCGTCGGGATACGTTCTGGGATTGTTTTAAGTTTAATGACAAGAGTGTGCGAGAACTATCATTATGACTTCCCTGTTTAAAATGAAAAAGGGTGATCTATTTGCGATTGATTGTAAGAAAAGATGTTACAAGAAATCTGAATCTAAATCTAGGAATAAGGAAAAACTGGATAGAAGTAAACCTTTGAGACAGATTATATCTCCTCCTGATCTGCGTCAAATTATTGAATGAGATCTTTAAAATCGATTCCAAAAAGTGTGGAATTCGACGGTACTTCGAACTCTTTGAACAGAAAGCGAAGAGATTTAGGGTGAATTTTGATCGTTGGTTTTCATGTTCTTTACAGCTTATTTCTGCTAAAAGGCCTGAAATTTATGACGATGATTTTGATTACTATAAGGAAAATATCACTAGCAATTTTCAGTATGATCCACAAGATATCCCCTGATAATAAAAATTGCCTGTTTAAAATTTTTAATGAGAAATGCAATTTACTGCTGTTGGGAAGAAAATTAGATCTGAACGTGGATGTTTCCATTGTGTTGAAATAGGGCACCTTAAGAAATGCTGTAGACGTCGAGAATTGGAAGAAAATTATGACAGAAGTTGGAAATACCAGCTGTCCGACTATAAAAATATATCGCCAAAATATTTTTGGATTAAATAAAAATATATTCCCGAAAAGTAGCAAATTTTTATACTGAAACATGAAGTTGGAAGAGTCGAGTTGGCTTAATATTGGTAAATTAAGTTGCACTAAGTGTGGATATGTTACCAAGAGTAATTCTGAAAGTTGCTAATCGACTTTGAAAAGAATAATAGTCTCGCCAAAAGTTGTAAAAGAAGAAATGGAAACAATTACTGTAGTAAATAAGAAAGTGATTACAGATTGCGAAGAAAATATTTTCAAAAAATTGTCTAATTTGTGTCTCTAGAAATAGGGAAATATTGTTATGATTTTACTTTTCTCAAGTATCTGCAGATTTTTCGTACACGATTATTAATCATTTTGAAGACTGAATTGTCAATTTAAAAATTGGAGCAAAACTTGAACTAACTTCATGACTTCATGAGTTGGGGCCACAAGAACGTAGTACTCCCACTTGATGTTGTGCAGGTATTTTTTTAATGCATTATTTCCTAAAGTGTTATTTAAAAGGGAGTTCTGGATTGCTTTTAAAACCTAGACTTTGCAAAAGTTTTTAGAACGCATTGATACGAGTTTCTAAACAAAATTTAACAACATGAAATCCGTTCATAACTGAAATTCCGTAACAATCAAAAGGCTTAAAAACAGTATATTTAGATCGTTTTAAAAATGGGGAAATATTAAGAGTTTCTTTTTAAGAAAATTTTTCGAATTCTTTTTTGGGAAACTTTTAGCTAAAATTAGTTTTTATAATGTCTGGAAAGTAAAGTTCTAATAATATAACGTTTCATGCATAAAATAAATGAAATTACGTGAAAAACTCGCAATATGGAACTTCCTATAATGAAAAAATAAAATTAGATTCATCAGAAAATAGAAAAATTAAATATTCGATGCCCTTCGGACTATAGTACTTTCTTACATTTAAATATTTCAAACTTTCGTCAGATCTTAAATTAAAGAAAAATTCTACTAGAATTCTAGGAGAATAAAGGAAAGATCTGTCTCAATGCAATAAAGAAAAGCTGAAGCAGTTGTCAAATAAAATGAAAAGGGGAAAAAAGATAAAGTAATGTCTAGTAATCCATCAAATCGATATAGACTTTTATCTCAACTTCACGGGAATTGGGATGGACCTAGTGTCATGGTCAACAGACATGATGACGTTAATGTCCGGATTGAAATTTCTTTATAAAACTCGATGATTGCTTAGGTTTGTAAACTCTGACCTTTTTGCTTCCGGTAATAGAAAAACACTATATTTAATAGAAAAATCCTAAAACTATTTTGCCAATCAATAAAATTAATTCGAAAGTGCATTGGAGTTTATTATGACTGGAGTACTCAGGAATGTATGATTTATACAAAGTGAATAAGATCATTCGTTAACTTTAATTTTCTTTACGTCTTAAATAAGATAAAAAGCAGTATCTACATTGCAGTCAAACTCAATACATTGCTTTATTTATATTTATGTATTCCATTAATCAATTCACAGAGAGCCGTGGTAGCTTAGGGGATCGAGCGTAAGCCTACCAATGAGAGAGCCGGATTCGAACCCCAGCAACATCTGGTCGATACGAATTCATCATCTGGCTCGCACCGACCACAGTGCTGACGTACCCTCAATAGTAGATGGATCATGGTTGAGTCCCCTTGCTACCCCGCCAACTTTGGGAGGTTTTTGTGGTTATCCTCAGCATGTAACGCAAATGCGGGCTAGTTCCATCAAAAAAGCTCTTTACGAAGGCAAGTTTCTACCAATCCTCGATCTTGGATTTTCTGTGTCCTCAGCAACGGGTTCCAAATTACAAAGTCCAAGGAGTTGAAATTGGTAGTCGTAAACTCAAAAATGGGTCGGTAGTTCAACGGCGGTGATAAAATGAAAAAAAAAAATCAACTCACAGAAATTTACAAACACTAGCATTCCAGCAGTGTCATTCCGATACCAAGACTAAAAAGATCAGTTGTGAAATCTATAATCTTCTTAGGTTTGGCTGTTTTTTACAAGACTTAATCCAATGAGCATGATTTAATGCTTTGACTATTCCAATACAATATCAAATATCAAACAGGACTATTTTTTACGGATATACTCGTGTATGTTGATGACTATATTATAAAATTTGATTCTTATTTATTCTTTTTCATATTTGAAATTGTTTTATTATTATTCTACTTAAAAACTTTTTATTTATATATAATATATATATATATATATATATATATATATTGCTTTCTTTTCTTGTTTTTTTATGCATTTTCGTTTTCATTTTGTTTCTTGCTTTTATCGTGAAAGCAGTGCTTTTTCAAAGTATGAATACTTCTTTGATGCTTTGTCTGATATCTATACTCTGTTGCAAGGTAAGAGAAATCTATTATGCCTATGGAGAGAGCCTGTTTGCATCTAAGTGCACTCTAAATGAATGGCAAGCTCCAACCGCGAACGAATATCAGCATCGCCAACACTTGAAAGGACGTAGCCTACCTTTAGTTTATAAAAAATAGCACGAATTAAATTTCTGTCAGACGAGTTTAACCTTTAAAAGCTTTTATATTGTTTTGAAAGCATACTTCTATAATTTTATTCTGAATAAAATGTAACTACTATATGAAGTCGTAGATGATTATATGAATCCTATACCGCAATAGTCCTTTCTTTACTTGCAACGTAGTATAGCATTTTTTTTTTAAATGTAGGATGTTAAAACAATTTTTGTTCAATTATTTTTTAACCAAATAAGGTTAGGGTATTCTTAGAGCTACGTCCAGATAAATGAAAACGACGTGCGTCATTTTAAAATTTGTTTTAAAGTCTGACTTCTTCTTCAACCTAGTGCCAGTTTGGTGACTGCAATGAATGCAGCTTGCATTTTCGGTATCAAACTTCGTGCTCAGTTACGCATGTTGTTTATCAACTTCCTCTGCAATTAAAATAGTTTTTTCTAGCGTTAGATCAGGATTTATTTTTTGAAGTATATATATTCTAGAGTCTAATAGACTAACAACAAATCTCTCCCCAGAGTTCTTCTCATCTCTAAGTTCCAGAGTTTAAAGCCCACGGCAAAAACTTGCTTTTCGTTTTTTTTACTTCTTTTTTTTTCAATTTGATTGCATTTTCCACCACTGTCTGCCCTGGATGTTGTACCATCATATTAAATTTCTGCCCGTTTAAATATTGGATTTAACTGAGGTTGAAAACAGTTTTTGAATCTGACTTCCACTTAGCATTGCGTATTTTTGTTGTTGTTTATCTGCTTTCAAATGTAAAGATTGAATTGAAATGATCTCTGAGGCACTGTATTAAAGAAGCTACTAGCATTTCTTTTTAATAAGTCCGCTAACTAAATGAAATCTGTCAAAGTGACACATTCATGATTCACATTGTGAAGAATCTGACAAATCAAACAACTCAAGTTGCTTTACGTTGATCAGCATTGGACTAAAATCCATTTTATTCTTTATATATTATGCGATAACTTAAATGCTATTTTCTAGTATGCATTTTTCTGCATTTTGTAGTCAGCAATTCAATACAGACCGAGAGAGAAGATTTTAATATAAGTGCGAACGTACAATTAAAGAAGCATCATATGTTACATCATGTGAGAAATTGTTTAAAACTTTATTAGTATTGGTAACATAACGATAAGCTCGAGATGTTTGCTTAAAATATTAATGCTTGTGTCAACCTATAACTACAAGGGGTGATAGAAGATCGAACATACAATGGTAATTTTATTCATTTCACGGCAATGAACGGAATTTAGAAGAATTTATAGAATTTGTTTTTATTCAGTTTCCGCTTTTTTTTAAAATGATGTGAAAACAATACATTTAAAAAATATCAAAAAACAACAGTTTTCGAAAGTTTATTTCTCAACATTAATTCTTATAAAATATCATAATTCTTACCTGGTGTTTGACTGCTCATGCTGCCCACACATCCATATGCTATTCACCACAAAACATGAATAATATTTCCCAATACTCTGGCTAGACACACGTATTAAAGCGCATGACAAATAAAATAAAATATTACAATAATATTTAAGTAAAACAAAAATGTTTTGTTACCTTTTCTATATTTTTAGGAAAATCCATTAGAATGTAATACAATGGCTTTGAATCTTTCTGTGTAAATTCAACTATGTTAACGATCTAATAAAATTTATTGACTTATTCATAAATTCATCAAAAGTATCTGGTTACTCAAGCAATCCGGTTTAATAATACCACAATCCAAATTGTAAACTGTTTCCTTTCTTTTTCTCGACGCTTCAAAAATTAATGACAATAGCTTCAACAATTTGCAAGTCAATTACTGTTTCCTTTTATGCATCCTACACACGCTAATTTCTTTTAATATTTTGCTTTAAAATTTTCATAACTCCACATTATTTCTTGAACGATTTCATCATTCTTATTCGAGGAAATAAATATTTGTCTGCTTTTAAAGTACAAAATTAATACAGCGATTTATTCGAAATTTCATTAAAGTAAGCTTTTCTGATATTCTAAAACCAGTAGTAAGAACTGAAGAATAAAGAATATTTACACAAAATAAAAAATGAACTCTTCAAAGGAATTTAATTAAACTTTTGATGAAGATGAAAAAAAAACATTTATTTTTTATTTTATTTTATCGCCTTAAATTTTTAATAATGTGTTAAAAAGAAGCAGGTTTAAGTTCTTTAAGGAAAGTTTAAATAATAAGATCTCTGAATTCATTATAAAATGGCTCTTATGCAAATGACATAAATCCTTGGTGAGGACGGAAAAATTAATCTAATCGAATAAGAAAATTAATATATAATTCAAAAATTTAATCTCAATTAAAATAGTTTCCATATTAATGGATTTAATATTTATAAATGCAACTATTTGTTTTTCCATTTATATGTTTTTAGAGGGTACATGATTTTTTTTATTATTAAAATTCATTGAGATCTCCGTTAACTTCATTCTTAAATATAATATTGAGAGTAAAAGAAAATCATTTGAACTGGTTTAAAGTTTTTTTGGAAATAAATTTGAATAGAAGGAAAAATTCATTTAAATTCATTCAACTGTGTTTTTATTCTGAAGCTTTTTGGTATACATTATACCTTTTTTTATTGGATTCGGAATTTCGATATCCGCTTCTTTTAATAAAATAACAATAAATGGAAGATAAAAGTTTTCTAGAAACACGTTCATCAGTCTTTGAATTAAATAAATTCCTTCCACTTCAGAAATAAAATTACTTTTTATGCTCTTGTCTTACAAATTTGAATAAGTCCAGATAAAGTTAAAAATTTTAATTTAAATTTATATTTGTTTTCCAATATTAAGTAATATTTTCACAGACAACATTACAGTTTTTTTCAACAAACTAATTTTTATTGTAATTGAAAGTTTTGAAATCCCTTTATCTGAAACAAAAAAAAGGTAAGTAAAGATGTTTTGAATCTTAACCTCAGGTATGGAATAATTTAAATAAATTAAAAAAAATTGTCTTTAAAAATATAAATAGATCCGATTATTTCATTGATCGTGCGATACAAGTAAAAATCTTAATTTACATTATTGTGTTAATTTTCACTTATTTTTCCAATTTAAATAATTGTTCAACTATTCATTTTTAAAAATTTTGAACTATCTGATAATGATCATACTTAAATTTTCATTGTAAAAAATTTAACAGTTAGCTTGCGTTCAATGACCGGTGAAAAGTTGACCTGAAAAATAAATTCATTTTCTAAAGGATTGTAAAAATTCAGATCTCCTTGTAAAATATATAGCCAACGACAGGCAGTAAATTCACTTTTTTAGTCTTTATTTTTCGAAATGATATTGTTATGAATAATGACGGATCATATCGGAATATCACAATATAAGATCACAATCATCAGAACATGCTATGATATACATAATTATCGAAATTTCATGCTATTCCACTTATTGTTATAATTTAAAGAAATTATATCATCGTTAAATTGGTCAATATTTCTGATACACAAAATAAGCACACATGATGCCACATTTGATAACTATCCTTATTGATAATTATCTCAATATCGGTATTTATATTTATACTTGTCTATATTCAACTTTTATACATAAATTGATAAAAATCGGTGTACAGTGGTATCATCGTATTTTGTACTATTTTTTTGTTGTTATTTACAACATATTTTATTCTTATTATACTTAATTTTTATCATATTTAATTTTTATCAATGTAATGAACATTTTTTCCCAATGCCCACCTGTGTTAACATTTTTCGTCAATTCAGGCATTTACAGGGCAGTTTTGCTGACCTCAAGGACGCCATATTACGTACACAGGGGCCAACGTTGCTCCCACAGTAAGGACAGATAGTACAGAGAAGGAGAGAACATCCTTAAATTCAAACCCAGAACCTTTCTGATGCAAGGGCAGTTCCCTAAACCCTACACAAGCCGGTCGGCATGTAATGAACATAACAATTGATGATTATCAAAGGGTGATTTGTTACTATATATAACGAGAAAATTGGTTTAAATTGGTGAAAGTGATGCTTAAGAACAACGATATTTTACAATAAATCTATGCATTATCGAGGTCTACTATTTTTTAGATAAAAAAAGAACAGCATTACATTATGAAATTAAAGTTTAACTTTTATAACATTTGATTTGTTCGAAGAATGAACGGTCATTACGGTGCCTTCCCCAGCATCATTTTTACCTTGGTCCCAGTCAGGCTCAAAATTTACTCAATGAATCCTATTTGAATGTACTGTTAATATTAGCCTGTTAGCTTGTGCAAGCCTGTTAATATTAGTCCTGCATAGGGCCAATATCGACCAACATACTAACAATATAGAGGTCATATTGGCTGAATAATGAATCTAAAATATCGAGCGAATATGACAACTTTATAAAGGGCCGATATTCGCCGTGAAGGGGCTGTAAAAAATCGGTTGATTCGGAAAATTCTAAGGAGGATTAATATATCTTAAAATAATGGCCCTTTGAACCAGTTTTGAGTCAAGATTCGTGAATATTGGTGTCCAATTAGGGTCCAAGTTATTTTTCTGCAAGGGTTGTTTATATGTTCCATGGATATTTCGGTAGCATTGACTTTGATGATGCAATGCATTTTTAGGCACATTCTAACCTCATTTTAATGGGCTCAATGTGGATTTAAAATTTTACTGAACAAAAAATATGCTCCTTCATATACTAAGTTAAGAAAGGTGGGTATTAAAATTGATATTTATGATGAAAAAATCTGCACAAGAGAGCAATATCAGCTCCAATAAGTATTTTGTTTTTACTTTCGAAACAAATATGTTATGGAATAATTTTCCTCTATAAATATTTGGACCCATCTTCTAGAAGAGTCAAATTATTCTCCTCTTTGCGCAAAACAATGTTATTGAGTATAGTAAAAAATCAAATGATAGCGTAAATGATGATCAAATGATAATCAAGTGTAAACGTGTTGTAATATAACAGCATTATATGTTAAAATAATTGAATATTAAAAAGTATAAACGCGTTTTTCCTTGTTGACTTTGTTCTTTGTTTTCTTGTTGACTTTGTAAGGGGGAAATTATTAATAATAAAAGAGTTAGCACACATCGAGAGAAAAAAACACTTAAGAGTGAAGAAGCAGTCTAATAGCCATTTTAACTGTGGAAATAGCACGCTTAATTTGAGTAAAGTTTTTAATTAAAATGAAAACCAGGGAAGGGTAAAAAAGTAAATTTCAGCTTAGTAGCACGCTATTATTTGTATAATGTCTCATTTAGAAACTTTTGCAAATAATCCTGTTCTTTTTAATGAAAAATTTCTCAATAAGCCTATCAAGCAAATACCACGTCTTTAGACTATCAAATCTTCGTACATCATTTCTATAGAGCACATCATATACTTGTACATCTTTTCTATTGATCATCAGATCTAAAGACATGTTATTTGGATTATAGATATGCTGCAGTATTAATGTTCTTTTACTTAATAACTAATTTTATTTCTTCTCAAAAATTCAGCTACTTGTAAATTTTACGGAGTGATGCAAGATCTAGAGCGCTTGCTGAAACATTGTGTAAAGTTCCAAGCGCTCCGTAGAAACCTTACGAAAATAAAGGTGACCAACGCCTATGGTTCTGTTCTTAAGCCTGTATGGCGTTTTATCATGGGAATTATCAAATACACATTGGAAGATCTCATAAGAGTCACGGTTTACCTGATTATCACCAGTGATAATTGTAAATAAGACATAGATAAGATTTAACCACCCCCTATTTTTACTCCAAAATTTTTCATTGATTATTTTTAAAATTTTTAATAGCATTCCTGCTATCCTGATGTTTTGTTTTGCATGGATTTTTTTAGTTTGTATCTTTTCCTTATAAACTGGAGGAAAATTGTATCGTAATATTTGAGAGAAAGATTTTGCAGAGTATACTTGCTTTTGTAAATGAAAGCAATAACTGGAGAAGGTGATTTAACTTTGAACTGCGTAAGATTTATAAACAATCCGATATTATTAAATACATGAAAATAAATAGAATGAATTGGATGGCCCACGTGATTCGAATGAGTGATGACAATACAATAAAAATACTTTTTTTTTAGCCCAGTGAAACAAGAAAGCGGGGAAGGGCCGCGGTTAAGATGGGCTGACTCAGTGGAGTCCGATTTTCTTGCAATTAAAGAAAAAAATGGAGATTAAAGATAAATCGGAAATCATTATGGAGAATTCTGTAGAGGAAGGCATTGGCCCACATTGTGCTGCCTGGATAACTATGATGATGATTTTTCCTTATACCGCACATTGCGGTGTTTGAGTATCTGATGCTATCTTAAAACAATCAACATGGATAAGAAAAACACTGTTTTTTTGGAAAAAAGAAAAGATTTGGTCTCTGTATCCTTTAAATCAATTTTTAAACTTGAGTTTTATGTAAAATTATCCCAAAATCGAGCAATGTTGTTTTTTTTTCTTTAAAAAGAAGACCTTAGGTAGTATACTTTCTATAACAGTCATATAAAACTAAACCTTGCAAATATATAGAGTATTATCATATCCTAAATAGGATACATAGAGTATATCTTATTTCAGAAAAATATTTATTTCCCAAGTCTATTTCTTTGCTGAAATGATTGATATACCCGATAGGTTTAGTCATTTCTTTGTTATTTCTGCTCTTTCTATTAACAGACTTAAGTCATAACGTTACTTCTCTATACATAAGCAATTTATTTTCTGTCCTTCAATACTTTGATCATTCTTAAGACGAAGATTATTGTTAAATTGGATTTCAATTCAACGCATGATTTACAGAAAAAAAAACAATCTTTAGTCTACACTAGATCAATAAATTAATCACATACATTAAAAATTATTTAAAGAGTATTAAAATTTCCTCTTATGAATTTCAAACTTCTAATAATTTGGTTCCTTTAAAGGAATTTTTCATCAATTGCTTATCACTAATGAAATATATTCTTGTAAAACTTCTAAGTTAAGCTCAATTAGATTTTCTTCCAACTTACTAATAAATTTTCAGCACCTTCCCAGAAGATTTAACCTCACGAGCAGAATTTTAGCAAATGCATCAGGTTAACTAAATCTTAACAAGTAAGAAAAACATTTTTAATACTTTTTTTACGTTTATAAACAGTCTTAAGACTTTTAAAACATTTTATTACTTTAAAACCTTTAAACTTATCCAATAAGGAATTGATTATTGATTATTTTAATTCATTCTTTGCTCCAACTAAAAATGCTAAACGATTAGTGATATTATAAAAACTCATTTATGAATTGAATAAATTTTATTCATTATCTATTCTTTTACTATTATATCTATTCTAGATATAAAAGCCCCCTCCCATCTTAAGTATAGGTTTGGTGTTAAATAGATCAGAGGTGCAGATTGCTGATTTGATGATAGATCCATACCAAAAGAATCAATGAACTCAAAATTAACATCAAAATAGATCCTCAAGAAGCGCTGAGATAAATAGGATTTGATGCGTAAATAGAAGCTAATTCTGCATTTGAGAAAATTCCTTTCATTTAATTATGCTTCGATAGATGTATATCTAAATCCAAAAATATTCTGTTTCTATAAATATATACATCTTTAATAAATAAAACTTTATAATACAAGTTTCAGTTAAGAAATGAAATCAATCAATTTCTCTTACCAGTATAGTGAGAAATATAGGAAAGTGCATTAATGTTGGACCTCTTGTATACAGGTTTTGTATATTTTTCCTTTTCAGCTCCAACTTTAGACAACTAAAATTGATTATCATAAAAAATTAAAATTGTCTAATTATAAAAAAATTTAGAAACTGCAAACATTAATTACTAGAAGATATCTAAAACTAAGTAACTAACTAATTTATAAATATATCAAATATTCCAATATAATTATAAATAAGATTAAAAAAATAGGTTTTTTGTATACTGTGTCTACTTAGAGCAAAGGTCGCCAAAGTGGTCTATATAGACCCCCAGGGGTCTATTTAACAAAAGCGGGGGTCGATCTGATCCAGGGGGTCGAATGGGGGTCGATCCGAACCGGAAGGGTCGATTGGTCGAAGGATTATCAGTATTTTTCAGATATGTGACAATTAGAAATAAAAGAAGAAGACTTGGAAATATATACAGGTAAACTTCAAAATTTGAGCGATGATTTTTAACTGCGTTTTGTTGATTTGGAAAACATTGACATCCCTGATTGGATTATTGTGCCATTTTCTGCTCAAATTGAAAACGTGGACATCAACCTGCAAGATGAGCTTGCTGAATTATTATGGGGATTTGAAGCAAAGACGCTTTTTAAAAATTTAGCAATAAGCAAATTTTGGACAAATATAAATATAATGCAAAAATATGTAAGACTTTGTGAAATAGCTCAGTCATTTATGATAGAATTTCCAAGTTCCTATATGGTTGAAGCCGGTTTCAGTCACGTAAATTCAAGAACAACTAAACACTAAGAACAGAAATAAATTAAATGTGGAGTTTCGAGGGGATTTAAGAGGGGATTTTGAACCCAATATAATGAACCTTGCAAAAAAAAAAAAAAACACCAGACACACCCTTGTCATTGATTAAGAAGCAATAAATCCGTAGTTACTTTACTTATTATTTCTACTTACTTATAATTACTTATTATTTCATAAATATTAAGGTATTTATATTTCAACATTAATATATTTTTCATAAGACTATTGTTACACTATGTACTATTACTTTAATAAATGTTCAAAATCATAAAATAAATGTACAAGCACAGTATCTAATTGAGTTTTATTTTAATTAACAGAAAATTACTTTTGTGGAGGTCGATGGAGATTTCGAAAAATTATGTAGGGGTCGATGATCAAAAAAGTTTGGCAACCCTTGACTTAGAGTGAAAAGTAAAACTGAAACAAAATCTCTGTATACCTCAGATTTTTGTTTTTCTATTTCGAAATATATCAGTTTATTGGTAAACATATATAGTCATATTTAATTTTGAAATTGCTTAATTTTTAATTTGTTCGAGTTTCTAACACATATTATGTCGCATGCATTTTTGATTTATTTTATCTATCAGAGATCTAAATCAACTAGCATATTTAAAATTTATTTAAACTATTTAAAAAATAGACATGGTTCCATAAAAAAGTCAAAATTAAAAAAAACGTCTTCAATTTTGATTAAAAATTTGTTATATTAAATCACTCGTAAAGATTTATAACTCTTAATATCATTGTTGGAAGTAAATGAGAGAACTTTCGAATATTATTAAGGAATATTGTTTTATTTCTATCTTTACATTTCATTTAAAGAATTGAATTTTTAAAAAAGTTGTCTTTTCTTGGCTTAAATACGAAAAATATTAAATATAATAAAAATGAACTATTTATTAAAGTTAAGTGATATAAAAATATTAATTACGACATTCAATAACATTTCATTAAAATGTCGAAAATATTTGAATAGTAAATACTTTGACAGTGTCGTCTTATTTGCTCTTTTGATTTTAACAAGATTTATTATTTTGGCAAATAAATCAATAAAAATTCATTTATACTTTTACTGCACATAAAATCCATAAAATTCGTTTTTATTGTCTTTTACAAACTTAAAACAAATGGTTTAGACACTTTAAAAATTTCTACTAACCATTGTTACTTCCGATAAGAACATTCTTAATTAATTATGGCAAATAATTCTCGAACACTAGCAATCGGTACCGCCTTCCAAAAAACATTTAATTGTATTTCACCGTCAATTTTACTTTAACCGGAAAACCTACTTCTTAAGAAAAAACCCTTTTTCTTAAAAGTTTGTGATGAAGCTTCCAATTCTGATTGTTCACATGCCAATGACAGTCAACTTTGATGGATTATACTACATTAAGTTTCCAACCGCAATTTTTTTTCCTGGGAAATTCAGTTAACGGACTTTCTTTTCATTCCTAATTGTGGTATTTGAATAAATTTCTTACAAACTGCTCATCTTCTTAAACCTATAACTCCAGAAACAGTAATTTAAAATTTATTTTAAAAAATGTTCATTTTAGTGAAAAATGAAAGTGCGCTGACATTCAGGAGCTACTTTACAAATTAATCTTCACAAAAGAGTAAGTATTCAGTGAAGTCTTGAAAGAATACGTGTTAAAACTTTTTAAAAGAACAATATTTTAACTATTAAATGATTCATCCCAAAAGCAAAACTGAAATAATGCGCATGCTTTACTATTATCCCATTTTAACCATCAAGTGACCAAATGGGATGACTCTATAGCCAATTTATTGAACAGATTTAATTTAAAAAATATTAGTTTATTCAATATATTTCTAGTTGTTATTTGCTGTTTTTTTAGACTATTTCATCAATGTTTCTGAAGTTTTCGTTTCCTTCGTGAGGAGGGTAATTAATTTAAAATTTTCATCTTGTTGCAGAATCCCTAAATAATTCCAATTAATTGTTATTATTTTTAATCAGAATAATCAACATGACTGGCAAATAATGGAATCGTGATTCATTTTATTAAAATGAGTAGATGATATTAAAGATGAACAATGAACATTGGTGAATAATGATAATTTTAAAAATTACATTTTAATGTGGGTCACTGACCGACACCACTTGGTCATGAGATTCTAAAAACAGAATTATAATGAACCATTAATAAAGTTTTGCTGGAAGTAATTAAAAGTTAGTTAAAGTGTTGAATGTATGAACAATAAGCATGGAGCAATGAACAATCAACTGAATGGCTACTAAAGTGTATCACGCAAAGTCTTACGATGGAATCAGAGGGGGCAGAAGGTAAATATATTGAACCGTTTCCTAAGCTAAGTGGACACTTATCCGAGAAATTTTTTGAAAAAATAATAAATAAATAAATAAAATAATAAATAAATAAATAAAATAATAAATAAAACAATAAGATATTTAGTAATTGTAAGCGTTTTGCTTTGAAAAATTATAAATACAATAGCAATAATTAGAATGATTCACGAAATTCAATTTAATACTGAGTTTACCTAAGGCAATTTTCCATTCACTTATTGAACCTATATTGCACCTATAATTCGTGCACCTATGTTAACTCCTATGCCTGTATCTAAGTTGTCATGTGTTAAAAAATTTTAAAAATTAAGATTTTGAGTTTTATGTCTGATAAAAACGCTTTTTTTTTAAAAATTTTTCTCACGGACAAGAAAATTCTGGGAAAAGGACAGCACTGTATGGTACAGACATCTCTAACAAGAAAAAAAAATCTAGTAATAAAGACAAAATTTACGGTATTCAAAC
Source organism: Parasteatoda tepidariorum (assembly GCF_982258835.1). Classification (NCBI taxonomy): domain Eukaryota; kingdom Metazoa; phylum Arthropoda; class Arachnida; order Araneae; family Theridiidae; genus Parasteatoda; species Parasteatoda tepidariorum. The sequence goes on from NC_141766.1 coordinate 52,932,962, forward strand.
AATTCATTTGGTACATAAAATTTTAATTTTATTGCCAACTTACAATCGGGATAAAATCCACTCTACACTTTCGGAAAACGGCAGAGGCGTCGCCTTTGTTTTAGTATTCTTTACAGGGATTCCTCACCGTGATTGGCATCTCCTGTGTAGGGATGTGTGTTTTTTATCGCCAATTTACAATAGGGGTAAAATCGATTGTATACTTTCGGAAGATGGCAGAGGCATCTTCTTTGTTATAGTATTCATTACAGGGATTCCTCACCGTGAGTGGCATCTCCTGTGTAGGGATGTGTGTTTTTTATTGCCAATTTACAATAGGGGTAAAATCGATTGTAAACTTTCAGAAGATGGCAGAGGCATCTACTTTGTTATAGTATTCTTTACAGGGATTCCTCACCGTGATTGGCATCTCCTGTGTAGGGATGTGTGTTTTTTATCGCCAATTTACAATAGGGGTAAAATCGATTGTAAACTTTCGGAAGATGGCAGAGGCATCTTCTTTGTTATAGTACTCTTTACAGGGATTCCTCACCGTGATTGGCATCTCCTGTGTAGGGATGTGTGTTTTTTATCGCCAATTTACAATAGGGGTAAAATCGATGGTAAACTTTCGGAAGATGGCAGAGGCATCTTCTTTGTTATAGTATTCTTTACAGGGATTCCTCACCGTGAGTGGCATCTCCTGTGTAGGGATGTGTGTTTTTTATCGCCAATTTACAATAGGGGTAAAATCGATTGTAAACTTTCGGAAGATGACAGAGGCATCTTCTTTGTTATAGTATTCTTTACAGGGATTCCTCACCGTGATTGGCATCTCCTGTGTAGGGATGTGTGTTTTCTATCGCCAATTTACAATAGGGGTAAAATCGATTGTAAACTTTCGGAAGATGGCAGAGGCATCTTCTTTGTTATAGTACTCTTTACAGGGATTCCTCACCGTGAGTGGCATCTCCTGTGTAGGGATGTGTGTTTTTTATCGCCAATTTACAATAGGGGTAAAATCGATTGTAAACTTTCGGAAGATGGCAGAGGCATCTTCTTTGTTATAGTATTCTTTACAGGGTTTCCTCACCGTGATTGGCATCTCCTGTGTAGGGATGTGTGTTTTTTATCGCCAATTTACAATAGGGGTAAAATCGATTTTAAACTTTCGGAAGATGGCAGAGGAATCTTCTTTGTTATAGTATTCTTTACAGGGATTCCTCACCGTGAGTGGCATCTCCTGTGTAGGGATGTGTGTTTTTTATCGCCAATTTACAATAGGGGTAAAATCGATTGTAAACTTTCGGAAGATGGCAGAGGCATATTCTTTGTTATAGTACTCTTTACAGGGATTCCTCACCATGAGTGGCATCTCCTGTGTAGGGATGTGTGTTTTTTATCGCCAATTTACAATAGGGGTAAAATCGATTGTAAACTTTCGGAAGATGGCAGAGGCATATTCTTTGTTATAGTACTCTTTACAGGGATTCCTCACCGTGAGTGGCATCTCCTGTGTAGGGATGAGTGTTTTTTATCGCTAATTTACAATAAGGGTAAAATCTATTGTACACTTTCAGAAAACACCAGAGGCATCTCCTTTGTTTTAGTATTCATTACAGGGACTCCTCACCCTGGGTGGCATCCTCTGGGGAGGGATGTGTGTTTTTTATCTCAAATTTACTGTACTGTTTAAATCTGTTCTACACTTTCTTCAAAAAAAAGTTTTTTTAAAAGATTTTCACAGGTGATTAGATGGAAGTTAAACAAGCATATCCAAAGATAAGTCTTTAGGAGGCTGGACATTAAGCTGACCGACACCCCATGACGTGACGTTCGAACTTTTGAATTTGTGTTTCTCATGGAAATAACTACTTCTTCCAGTAGGGATTTCACATTCTATTTCCCGAGTTATACAATTGCTTTTAATAAAAAGCCCCTATCGTAATAAGAAGAAAGTATGATGCATTGACGTTTAGCATAGGGTGTTGGAAGAGAAAAAAGAAATTTATCTGGATTAAAACATTTAAAGAATTCGAACAAAAAAGATTTTTCTGAAGAAGGTTTTTTTTTACATTTCAGAAAGGGTAGTTATTTCTTTCGACTTTTTCCTTACAAATATTTGAACTTTATCCCATATCAAGTAACTATAAAACAAGTCAAAGTACTTATATTTAAAAAGTAACGAATTACAAGTAAAAGTAAGTTTTTTTTTAAATTTTATTTTAGTTACAAATAAGGAAGGTAAAAGTATCGCCATGTTTGTTGTAAAGTTAAGACATTTCTGATTTAAAAAATGAGAGAATGATGGTAATTACCAACAAAATGGCGTATTTTTCAATTTTTTAAAAAGTTTTTTTTAAACTTTATGTATCAACACCAAATGAGCTACTTTTTCGGAAATCAAACTTTTAAAATATATTCGGATCCTCTTACAAATGCATTTAATACTTTTAAAATATATCAACTAAAATGCTTATTAGTCTTTGTTTTATTAAAAACCGCATTCCTCTATTTCATTTATAAAAGTAATTAGAAATTTTTTCAACACCCTAAGTCTTTTTAGAAAATACGCTTTCATATTCTTGTGCTTATATAGTTAGTGGCTGCGGCTTTGTAAGACTTTATTTTAATATACATATATTTCAGGAAAATAACAATTTCGATAAATAACGAGAAGTTTTATATGGTTACTCGAAAAGTTCTCTTTTATTTTTTGGACACTGTTTTACCTTATTCCGACTTTTTTTTCAAGTTTCTGTGGTAGGTGAACAATATTTGTTAAAGCTAGATAGAAATAGAATAAAATAAAATGAGAAAGACAAAAATATATTTTGAATTTACACAATTTCGAATTCATGTGAAAAAAGAAGTTGCATAAAACATTTTGACATATTTCAATAACGTTTTACAGTGCATGTCTGGTTCTTTACAGATATTGAAGTGTTTCGTGAATAGTTTATAGAGTGTCCTGAATAAAAAGAATGTTAGATATTTTTTGTCACAAAATATTATTGAAATATTTATTTCAAAATATTGAATAAAATAATAGCCGATTGAAAAAGAAGAGCTTTCCAAATTGCGATATTATAATAATGTAAAATAAATACTCGATAACAACTTATAAGGAAGTTGTTACAAGGAATTGAATTTTCAATCTACTTATTTTTTCTTTTTAGTTTGAAACATTTGTTATACATTTCTTCACGATATTTGTTAACGTTGCAAAAAATATTATCCATTAATTTCATATTTTCAAATTTCAGAAGGTTATTCAAGTGTTTAATTAGATAAAAATTAAATTTAAAAAACTAACAAAAAAGTTCTATTTAAATGTTCACAGATTTAAATAGTTTTAAAAATTGTATATTTTCTAAGCAAGGATGATCAATTTAGAATGGACAAAACAATTTAAAAAAAAATACTTTAGCAGCAAAATTGTAGTGAGTTGTCGTCAAACATGATTATCTGAGAAAGAATGCTTTTTTTTATTATTTCAAAAACTAAGTCTGAATCTTAGTGGTGACTTTGGAAAAATGTATAAATATGATATATGTTTCTGTATAGAGGAGATTGAACCTATTGCAATTTGTAACAAATGCCGCACTCACATATATATGTACTCAAAATTAATCGAATTTAAATTCATTTATAGATATGTATATGACAAGATAGTCAAACTCGAATGTGTAACGGAATTAGTTTGAAGCAAAACATAGTGCATAATTTTGTTGATTGCACTTTTCAGCACAGAAAAAAATATTTTAAGTGTCTGCATTGGATAATATGACATATAATAAATGTTATTAATTGTATAAAGGTGGATAATTAAGTAGCAAAATGGTGATCGTGCCCATGTTCGTGTTTTAAAAATCATTTTCAAAAACATGCAAAATATCAGGAAAAGGATTTTAAACTTAAATGTTACATTCACAAAAGATAGTGAATGGAAGTATGAAACGAATAATACAAAACATCAAGTGTTTTTATTCATGACATTGCCGATAAAGCTACCGGAATGATATGAAGGTTACTTTTGCGATCAATCAAAGAATAAAAGCTACGCGTCCTCAATAAGCACATTACGATTAGATTTTGCACTAATCCAAATCTTTGTGAATCTTTGGTTACTAATTCAATCCTCATATTAATTGATGATCATACGATATCTACACCAGCTGCAAAAGTCCTTTTATACTGGGTAATTCAAAGATTCGTAGCCAAATGAAAAGGTAGATCATATATACAAAAATTGAGGAGCCATTGAAGAGATCGAACACCATTTCTCCAGAGAAGGGGCTGTTATCTATTCATAAATGAAGTATCATTGAGAAGCATGGGGTCACCATTTGGCAGAAGAAAGTGTCAAACTATACATAATACACAAGAACCCTAAACAACAATCATTCTAAAGCATTTTCCTTATAATTTATTTCTAAAATTTTTATCGCCAATTTACAAGAGGGGTGAAATCTATTTTGCACTTTATGGCCAGTAGCACAAAAGCAGAAGCTCATTACTTTGGCAAGATTCCTGAAGGCAATAATTTCATAGATGTTGCATGAAATAGTTTTAAAGAAACCAGATCAATCTCAAACACTGCCGTAACAGGGTATTTAATACTTTGAGCATCTCCAAAAGTAACATTATTTATAAATGGGTATATATTAATTTGATCTGGTAATATTCTTGAAAATGCAGTAAAAATGAGATGATATAGAATGTCTTTTGTTTATTCTCTTTGTATAACTTACGTTTAACTTATAGTTCTCTCTGACGTCACCAAATAACTTTTTCGATACATTGTTTCGATATGAGTTTTTATTTAATTATATGTTTATTCATTATTGCATTTCTTATATTCTTTGAATTTAGCAGCGAGTATTTTGTACCAGTCAGTACATCAAATTTTACTACGTCAGTTAAAATATAGGGGAATGTCGGGTACCCCCGCCCACTGTCAATTTCACATGTATAGAATATTTATTTAAGTCAATGGGCAATCGGACATTAATTGTTATTTCAAAAGAAGATTATTTTCAAAGTTTCAAGTATTTATGCAGCTGGTAACATGGTAAACAATAGTTTTGAAAATATGTTAAATACAGTAGTCATAAAATTAAAAAATTCGGTTGAATTTTGTGATAAAAATGATAAATGAGGTTTATCTATTATCAATACATTGGTCAGTCAAAGCACATAATTTTTGTAACTTGGAGGGGCTAACCGACACATTTTGAAAAGAGCTGAAAAACATGTTTTTTTAAATTTCTATTTTTTTAAGTTAAACTATTCTTTTTTTGGTTTATTCTTTTTGAATTATTTAATTAGACGATAAAACAATAGAAACATACAAAAATATTGATTATTACTCAATATTATACAGAGATATAAGCAATACTCCTTAGGTGGGTGGGGTTACCCGACTATCCCCTACATTCTAAAAAAAATGAAATATAATATTGTTTTAAATAGGGAAAATAAAACTGTTTTAAACAGGGAATTAGAATCAATTTATGAAGAATAAATATTATTACGTGAATTTTCGTATTACATTAGTATAAAAGTTGGAATTGTGCCTGAAGACATCTTCTGAGATTCTATTGCAAAACTGATCAGCTTGAAGTGAATCTAAAAGCAAAGATAGTGGAAATATCCTTCTTTTACTCTTCATTCAATTCAGCTCAGTTCAAATACTGATTTGAAAAAGATTCGATTGTCCTCTCTATCAGAAAAAAGTCCTATTGTTTAATCCAAAAGGTTTCAAGTCTTGTCTTAAGACGAGTATTCTAGGATTTAGGTTTCTATTTTCACTCAAATAATTTTTTAAAAGCAGAAAAAAAGTCGATATTCGAACAAATCTATTTTTTCTTCTTCAGAAATGTCTTAAATCCTCGTTTCAAAAGTAATATCTCGAGAATTGAATAACGATTTATATAAAGTTTAAAGGACTAAAAATGTATTTATATTTAGATATGGTTTAGTATTGATAAAAATTAAATTCAATTAATACATAACTGTGAATAACAACTGAACAAAAGAACTCATATATTTGTGAGCAATATTGAGTAACCCCAATGCAAAATTAACAACATTTTCCAGAGAAATATTTTTTTAAAGATTTTAAGGGATGTATGATAACACAATGCTTTTCAAAGACCATTAGAAGTTTTTTTATGCAAAAAAAACACCCTATTGAAAGTAAAAAAGGAAAGTGCTTATATAAAAGTTAAAACATTTTAAGAGCTGATAATCTAAGCATCTGAAACTTAGTTGGCGCTGCAGAGTACCACATCATCTGTGGTTTAATTTTGCTCTTTACTTTTTTTTTCGCAATTGTCATCTACAAGTTGATCCCTCTTATCTTGCTTTAAATGTTTCTTACAAATATTTCTTTAAATACATAGATATCTTTTAGCTTAATTAATGAAGCTTAATTTTTAAAATAACGCTAGTTCCAAATGATTTCCACCTTGCAAAAATGCTAAAAAATTAGGAAAAGGTTTCCCGTTATGTTAGCGATGTATACGCTCTGGAGTTAGCATATTTTAGAATAAACAGGGTTTTTCTAAAAAAATGTCGACAAACATTCATTTATACCAACTATTTTTAATATTTTTTCTCAATGCGAAAATCATCTGAAACATGTTTTTTAGGAAATACCACTAGTTTTGCTACTTATAACATATTTTTCAAAATGATGTTTATCACGGTATCCATATATATATATATATATATATATATATATATATATATATATATATATATATATATATATATATATATATATATATATATATATATATATATATATATATATATATATATATATATATATATATATATATATTGTTAACAAAAGATAGAACTCTTTGCCAGCGTTTAGCAACTTTTTGCAATTCCGAAAATCATTTGAAAATAGTTTTATATTAAAAAGTGAGAGTCAAATCATTAAAAAATAAGCAATTGTGTAAAGAAATATAAATTTAAAAAGCTTATTTAGAGGAAAAAGCTTATTTAATCCAAAAATTGCTTATTTCAGATCATGCATGTCACTAACATAAGGGTGTGAATGGTTGCAAAGTGTAAATCAGTCGAAACGCATTCTATAATAAAAGGTTAACGTCGCTGTATTAGAAAATCTTTTTATAAGTCAAGAAATATGCATATAAAAGTATTTAATTAATCTTGTTTATTTCACACACTCAGTTCAGAGCACTTATATTGTTAGCATAAAAGAGGACACGTTGCAAAAAATTAGTAATTTTTTATTTTATTTTACTAAGCCTTTTTTTTAAATTTTTTTTTCTATCATTTTTTTTTCTTCTGTTCAATCCATGCATGTTTATCTCTCTTATAACAGAAACTCTTCAGTACGTTAAAGGATGCTGCAGTTTTTCACAGCAACTGCAGAATAATTTTGCCCTTTAAAATGGAAAGTGGTTTTATTCCAATATCACCATCTACAAGTTTATTCTAATTAAATATATGCTTTTCTTTCAGACATTTTTGTTGAGCTAAATGTGCATTACAGTGCGCAAAAAGAAGAAAAATAATAACGAAAAAACGTAACACCCTGAATAAGTTTTGATCTAATAATCGGCTTATCAAAATCAGAAGTTATTCATAGATGGATCAAAAGCTAATCAGGTTGTTTCATGTTTTCTTTTTCGTGCTTTGTAAATGTTTCTTCTCCTCTTGAGCATGTTTCTAATCAAAATTAAAAGACTGAATTGACAAAACAAAACATAAGTCAAAAAAATCCACCTAATTTCTGGCTTTTACAGCATAGGGATTTATTTCAATTTTTTCAAGTACAATCTTATAAAATTTAAATTTAGTTTAAACAACAAAGTTTCTTAATGCAATATTTAAATTCTATATACCCATTTTCTAAATTAGCCATGCTTATATATTAATCTTAATTAAATTTTTACGATAGTGAAAATATATTTTTGTCTGACTGCATTGTTGTCGCAAACAAATTTGGTATTCTGAAGATTATGCTGCAAATTAAAGATGTAAATTCAGCCACCAGGCTGATAATATTAAATCTTTCTTTGCTTCAAAAATTATAAAAATTTTAAAAGTCGACAGGTTTTCAGCACTCGAGAATAGGCATTCACTCCCAAGAATGCGATGCCAGGTGAGAATGTGGTAAAATTTTAGAATAGTTTTAGAATATTTTTGACCTCGCTAAACGTGAGGAATTTGAACACTTTTATGAATGAAGAAAATGAAGTTTGCAAATAATTCGTATATATTTTTGGTTTAATTTCTTGGGATTATTCACTGAATGCAAAATTGTGTACCACTCAACTTTTTTTAAAAAAATAAGTAAGCGCAGATAGCATCTTTTGAATCTGTGTCATGTATGTTTAATTTTAACCGCCTCTGGTATTTTGCATCATGTGTTATACAATCAACATGTTTAAACAAATATAATTTTATTAAATATAAATATTTTACTTTCAAATTATTTATTAAAGTTTTTATGATTAGTTCAATCAACATTTACATTCAAAAAATAAAAAATTTATTAAAATGAAAATGCTCCGTCTTTATCACTCGCTGAACAGCTTACTCAATTATTTCGAAATTGCATCGCGCACTCTTTTCTTCTTTCTATTCCAGGTCAGTAATATTATCGATTAGACAGCAGGATTGATTATATTACAAAGAATTTCCTCCTAGGATTAAAAATTAATTCTTTGCGAATAAATTTAGAATTTTTTAAATTCAGTATCTTCAAAATTTGGCTTCTAATATTCGTTCGCGCCGTTTGAATGTCATTCTTTTACCGTATTTATATTATGCGAAAAAATTATCAATTGTTTGGGTTATAATGTGTGACAACAAATAGCAGAACTTTATTCTTTCTCAATTGAAAAAAAATTACTGTGTGCAGAAATAAAGAAGCCTTTTTTTAAAAATTCATCATCTATAATATTAAAATGAAATGTTTGCGTGTTTATCTCTCTTAAAAATCTTTTTGTTCTTTCATATTGAAATTAAGACAACGGATAAAAAGTAAACTTCTTATACCTGATTCTAAACATTGCTCAGAAATTTCTATTATATCGTTCAGGAGAGACTTTTAAAAAATAGAATTTTATTTTAGAGATCGGGTCATTGAGATAAATAAAACTGTAGGTGAATTTAAATACATTTATACATTAATGGATTTCATCGATGAAGGCCGAAAGGAAAACTTTAAATTTAATAGATTCACAATTAATTCAAAATTTTTAAAAAAAAGGAGATCGCAGCAATGATACACTATGGCACACTTTCTCTTCATTTATAGATTTTAAGATCTTATGAACAAAGCAAAATTTGAAATTAAATTTACCGATCATTAAGTTACCGAGACCATATTTTCCCAATTTTAATCATTTACCAAACTGAAAAGGGAAATTAGTATGTCATATTGTGCCAATGCGACAGCCACTATATAAAGCCTCCTATCTGCGGCCGTTGTGGTTAGTGCCGTACTGGTCCGGATCCGGAGATCTATGGTTCGAATCCCACCAGTAGCCAACGAACACTTCACACTAATTTTGAATATATATATATATATATATATATATATATATATATATATATATATATATATATATATATATATATATATATATATATATATATATATATATATATATATATATATATATATATATATATATATATATATATATATATATATATATATATATATATATATATATGTATTCAAAATTCACAAAACCATAAAAATGAAAATAAACTATTTGACTACATAACGGGATATAAGTATTACTGCGCTAAAAAATTATTATTTTATTGTTCATAATTTTTGATTAACTGAATTGTAAACTGAATTGTGCAAGTTTTTTTCAGTAATGGTACAAAGAAACTGTAACTTATGTTCCAAATATGTGTCTTAAACTGTGTCAAATTTACGTTTCCCCCACCAACTATAGGGCAGATTTTGCTTTAAGAGAGAGGGTAGTGGAGCCGATTTTCGAAAACATCGGTGGGTTATTTGAAAAGCATTTTGATCAATTTCTTTTGAAAATGTCTGTTACATAGTGAATTATTGATAATATTATTTTTAAGGGGATTATTTAGAAAAGCATAGAATGCTTTAAATGACGTGAATCTAATCAGAGTTTTACTATTTAGTTATAATTTTTTAAATATATGTGCCTATATAATCTATCTACTCATTATAAAATTATAGCTTCATACACATGCACATGCATTCTAAATTTTTACGTAAATTTTATGTTACAAAATATTTTCGAAAAAAATGGTTCATAAAATTTGATATTTAATCTCTCTCTCTCTTTGATATATATATATATATATATATATATATATATATATATATATATATATATATATATATATATATATATATATATATATATATATATATATATATATATATATATATAATCGATTTATAAATGAAACAAACATTATCATTCAAATAAGCATATTAAGAATTTCATAAAATGCTGTTTCAAGTATTGAATTACGTTTATTAATTTATTGCAAATACAGTATTTGATTTCCCATGTAGTTATGCACTTTTATAGTTTTTATTCAGAAGTTCAGTTAAAATATCCGTCAGCAGTTTTTCCACCCTATAAACCATAAAGTTTAAGGTTAGGGCCATTTCTTTATTGTTTTGTAGTCGTTTACAACTGGTACAGTGAAAAAACTGCTAATACGAAATTATACGGTTTTGTAACCATTTACAACTAACATAGTTTCTATACAATAAACAGACGTTTTAGCTCTGTGGGTTCACGCCATATATGCGTGAATGAATGTTTCGTATTCTTGTAGTCTGGGGTCACCGATTGAAGGGTGCAGTATTCTTGAAACCATCCATGTTTTTTCACCCTATAAATCATAAAGTTTAAGGTTAGGGACATTTCTTTATTGCTTTGTAGTCGTTTACAACTGGTACAGTGAAAACACTGATAATACAAAATTATACGGTTTTGTAACCATTTACAACTAACATAGTTTCTATACAATAAACAGACATTTTAGCTCTGTGGGTGCACGCTATATATGCGTGAATGAAAGTTTCGTATTCTTGTAGTCTGGGGTCACCGATTGAAGGGTGCAGTATTCTTGAAACCATCCATGTTTTTTCACCCTATAAATCATAAAGTTTAAGGTTAGGGACATTTCTTTATTGCTTTGTAGTCGTTTACAACTGGTACAGTGAAAAAACTGCTAATACAAAATTATACGGTTTTGTAACCATTTACAACTGACATAGTTTCTATACCATAAGCAGACATTGTAGCTCTGTGGGTGCACGCCATATATGCGTGAATGAATGTTTCGTATTCTTGTAGTCTGGGGTCACCGATTGAAGGGTGCAGTATTCTTGAAGCCTTCCATGCTTTGAAGGAATGGAAGAAATATTGTGGTACCAATGATGGAATTCCTACACCTGTTCAACTCATGAGCTTAAGCGATTAGCTCTCTCTGCTACAGTACTACCCAGTAGTACGAAACTAAATGTTTACATAAGCAGTAAAAACAGTCAATATTTTTTTCCCTATTTAGCACTTTGAATATCATCTTTTTTAAGGTTATTTGACTATTTTGGTTGACTGAAATGAAATAACAGTAAAATCAAAATAAATTGTTAACTAACAATTTTTACCTAGAAATTTCTAACGGTGTGGATTCTTAAAAGTTAAAAATAGCAATATCTTCTAGTTGGACTGTTATGCTGCTGTAAGATTTTTAGCTCTGACCTCACTTCAATGTTACACCAAATCTTCATAATTAGTCCTTAAATGCATTATTCACAATATTTACGCAAGTATGAAAAGTTTATTTACAATAATTATCATTTTTATTTCATGTATTTATGAAACTGCTGAATAATTATTGAATTGCCATATTCATGAGATATTATTTTAAACAAAACTAATTATTAGTAATTATTGCCTCTTGTCAATTTTTGTCTTTACATAAAATAAGAACATGCCATCATTTAATAATTTAGAAATCATTATATAAAGAGGAAAAATATTTCTTGCTGCAAAATTATCTAAAGTTTTTCTCTGATAATCTTTTTGTAGATTATCTTTTTCTAACGGTTATTTCTTGAAATTACCCCTTGCCACACAAGAAAAAGTAGTCTTCTTTTCTCCTTTCTATTGAAGCCAGATAGATAAATGGTCTTAAGTTATTAGCCCAGATATTGGCATCGAACATCTTGATGACTAAAGTCATTTTTCACTGCAATATGGATGAAAATTGTCACGTTTCTTGGATCACGTGCTCAAGGAAAATCTCGAGTTTTCTCGTGTAGATCTCGTTAAGTGTATCAGTTAACAGAATATTTTAAGGAAAGGGAAAGCTAAGTCCAAACAAACGTGTTCTTCAAGAAAAAATATAGCTTCTGAGATTTGACTTTTTATGAAGCGAGAAAAAAATTTACGTCACTAATATCATAGAAAGTATGTAATATCTTTCCTCCGAGCTAAATTTTAGTAAATTGTCGCTGGTATTTACTCAAAATAGGTTTTCGTAGATGAATATTTTAATAAAACGGAAAGATGCAGTGAAGAGCAATATACTCAATATGTTTTTTAATCATGCTAGTTTATTATTTTACTAAGGCATTTATCAAAATCAGCCATTAGAAACTCGTGTTTCTAATGCATTTAATTCATTGGAAATACTAAATTAAAAAAATACTATTAAATAAAGTTTATTTTCAAGATTTAAAAAGATTTAACTTTGTTTAAGAATAAATTTACTTACGTTTTAATGAATTTTATTTTTACAACTTCCGAGTACATTATTACTTAATTTAAACTTTGAATAGTCTTTAGGTAGCCTTTAAATTTCCTTTAAAAATAATAATAAAAAAATTTAAAAAATCAAAGAACTGAACTAGGTTCATTTTATAGCTTTTACTCAAAACATTCAAATTAGTTCATTATTAGCACATATACTTACAATCATCTAATTATGCTCTTAAATAATTAACATAATTATGTTGAATTAACTCACCACTAATCCACGTGTTCGAGGTTAAAAGAGTCATTTTTGTGGAATTGTTTCCTTTATCTGTTATTTTTTTTCTGGGTTTAGTGACTATAAAATGCACCAGATACACAGCAAAATTCAGAAAAAAAAATTTATGTTATTCAACAAAGAATTTTACCATCTTAGCTTTCCTACAACTTACTATGGCAGAAATATTGTTTAGTATATACATCACGGAGCAGCTTACTTAGCATTATTTTAACAGCATAAATTAACATATGACGGAAATGGTCAAAAGGAAAGTCATACATTTTAAATTGTCCTCTTAAAAAACTAAACGCGCATTTTTTTGTATAGTTAAGGGCAACTAAATAGGGTTAGATCGAATTTCTTTTAGTCACAAATCTTTAAATAAAATATCCAGTGAGAAATTTAATGTAAAAAGACCAAGATGTAGGCACAGATATTCCAAATTTTCTATGCATTATCTGGAAACTAACCCAAGGAGTACTAACTTCAAAACATTACTTAAATACCTTAGATAGATGGAAAGAAAATCTGGATAAATCACCATACCGTATGTTAATGAACTATCTGAAGATTAAAAAACATAATTCAGGTTAATTAAATCAAAGTATACGGAATTCATTTGGAAATTTTTTCCGTTCATACGGTAAAAGTTTACCAGAAATTCTGGTTTGAAAAATAACAGTTCTCATTACCACACATTTAGTAAAAAATACAAATCTGAAATGTTTATTTCACCGAATAAATGGTAATTAAATTAAGCCTCTAGATTATCATGCTAAAATTATGAAATTTTATCACATATCATGTGAAACTATATTTCATTGTAAATTTTACTAAAACATTACCAAATCATTACAAAAGCGATTCGCTAAAAATTATCCAGATTTAAGGGGAGTCGGTAGGGCATAAACCAAAAATGCAAAAACTGGCCTTTTTCAATGTATCTTTTCTCTGCTCCTAAGCAAGATATCGGTTCAGTTTTTTTTTCACTGAATATTTACACATACATTTTTGCTCTGTGATAACTATTTATACATATAATTGACAGAAAGCTTTTCAAAAAAAATCATGAACTGAGAACTTTGGATTTTTTAAAAAGATCTCAGTTCATAATTTTTTTAACAAAAATTTCTTCCAGAGATATGTATTTATAGTAATCATAGTGTGAGCACGCATGTGTAAATATTCTGTAAAAAAAGAACTGAAGCAATAACTTCTTAAATGCTTCAAAAAGATACTTCAAAAAGGATCAGTTTTAGTATTATTGGTATATTCCTTACCGACTCCCTAGGTAAGGCCAGATATTCGGTGAAAAGTTCGGACTAAACTTTTTTCTCAGTGTTGATTCGTGTTTATTACTAGGTAACTTTTAGGTAAAAGCCATAAAACTGATCATAATATATATTATTGACATAATACTGACAAAAATCCTTAAATAGAAGAAGCAAAAAGAAATCCTTGATGGTAAATAAATCAGACAAATTTAACTTTTAGTTATTTATTTTTAGTTAAATTATCCTGCAGCCAATTTAATATAAAATAATGAGAATGAACCTACAAAACATTCCGATTTTTATGCATGGAATCTGGAAACTATCCCATGAAATACTGAGTTCAAAATATTCTTTAAAAACCTTGCACAGACCCACTAGGAATCTTTTAGGGACAAGCCTGAAATTAATAAATTTTTGATATAATACATTACATACATGGACAATCATTGGATAGAGCAAAACGAAGCTTTGATAATCTTTTAAATGTTTAACACAGAAACTCAAGTAGAAAAAAATATTTAAAGAATTATGTTTTACTATAGGAAAAGTTTTAGTAATGCATTGTAACTGCCTTAAGTTTTTCTGCTTACCGTTTTTGCAATCAAGGCATAATATAGCAAACATTAGTGTCACATCGGGTGTCACTTTTTGTTCAAGGCACACTTGCTTCGCTTAACTGAAAATGCTTCGTCCTATGAGTCACTTTGAAAATATTAAGTTTAATATTTTTACAAAACTTGAAATTATATAATTATATACTTATATATAATTTGATGTAGTTGTGCAAATTTTGTAGTTAATCGAAATTGTTAAAGATTTCTATATGAGTATTTTGAAAAAAATCAATATATTCGAAACAAAATTATAATATGCCAACTGGAGCTAAAGTGACTAATTGATTCATTTCTTCATGAAAAAATATTGTAACAAGCATTTTTTTCATCTTAGAAATTTGCTTTTTCTTTTTTATCAACAAGTGTCGACAACACTTCCGTACTTAATAAAGTACTGCTAAATCAATCAGAAACTCGACAAATTTCAAATGATACTATACTGGCATTTTGACCTAAACATGTGAATAAAAAACTAAAAATTGCTAGAAATACTAAAAAAATTCTAAGCATTTAAATACTGCTAACTAATGGCATTTTCTACAAAGTTCAGGCTAATTCACTTAAAGATCTTAAAGCATTACATATTTGTAAGCTTCTCCACTAATTATTGTTTAAAACCCCTTAAACTATATTTCTTTTCATAGAGACAACCTACACGCAGTCGTAGCTTTCGTAAAAACACAACTAATAAACGTCATAAATGCATCTTAGACAAAAAATATTAACGGCATTTCAGATGCCATATTTATTTGTGGATAATGGCAAAAATCCTTTGTCAATAATTATAATGGCATAGGAGTTTCTTTTAAAAATATGGATATAACACTATCAACATTTCCGGTGAAAAAGCTTAGACTCATTTATTTAGTTATTTTAATTTTTATTTTTCGGTATGAAATAAGTTGCAGACATTTAAAATATTAGAAAGAAAATCATTTTTAGCATCTAAATGAGATATTAGAAGTTTAAATAAAATATTTACTTCCTTACCACGGATGAATGATCTCTAACCATCGTTTTCAATGTTTAAGAAGCGAAAAGTAAAGCACCAAATAAATAACTAAATAAGTAAACAATTGAGAAAACAAAACATTGTTGCAGAAATAATTGAAAAAAGTCCAACTTTAAATACTTTTGTTAAACTTAGCAAAAATATACGAAAGAATTCTTTCAGAAATAAAACAAAAATTTTAGCTAAAAAAACGAAAAGATAAAAGCATTTCTGTTGACTTAAACACTACAGCAGATGTCAAATATTTATGACAAATGACTTTTCGATACATCTTACTTTTTTTTAGTAGATTATGATCTTTAGACCCATCAGTCATCGAAAGCAAAATCGACAAACAGCATTGCTTTGAGCATACAACCCCACTAACTGTACCACTCTCAACTGCGAATTTATGTTTCATTGGTCGATTGCGCTCAATAGCATTCTTTGTATCTATTCGTTCTTTGTTGAAGCAAGAAGCTGTCAAAAGTGTCTTTAGTGAAATTTGTCATAGCAAATCGCTGTTAAGCAAAGCTATGACCATACACGTGTATACAATGGAATCAAAAGCAACAGAAGATTGCTACACCCACCTTCATATATTATTATTTAGCACTATAAAAAGTAAAATACAATGTATTGAAGCAATGTTTAGAAGAATTTCAAGTTTAGCACTTGTTAATGAGTCTAGTACTTTGTGCATTATTATCCAGTTCCCTGTGCATTATAACAGAAACTTTGAAATGAAAATTAAGTTTGAGTGATTTACACTATATATATATTAGATTACATGTATTGAATTCTAGTTTATTTAGGAAAAAAGGTTTAACCCTAACTCGATATTATTTAACACTAGAAGTGCAGTTGGGATTATTTTTTGTAATCTCTTATGTTGTTTTTGAAGATACGAGTGATCTTCGAAGATCATCCTTTTTTACTTTTCCTTAATTGTTTCTTGGTATACTGTATCGAAATTTCATGCGTTTACGTTAATTATAAAGATAAATAATCCTAGAAAAATCTAAAGCAGCCCTAAGAGGTAATTTTGACCTACGGAAGGAAACGTTCATTTTTAAAGTTTCATATTATTTTTTTTATTTTTTAAAACTGTAAACTTAGTAAAGATGATTTGTGGAACAGGTATTGTGTTAAAAAAATGTCAAACAATAGTTTCCGTTGAATTATATAGTATCTACAATTTAGTGCTCAAAGTAGCTTAGTTGAGCTTACATTGATTTACATATTCCTTATTTTTCCTGAAAGAAACCATGTATAAACCGATTATAAACAGTTATTTCTGTTTTAATCCTAAACAAAAAGTAACTGTTAGTGAATACTTATTGCCCTGCAAACCAAAGTTTAAATATATCGCATGACGAACAAGCCACATAACTTTGTCTTCAGGTTTTTGTTTTCAAACGTCATAAAATTCAGAAAAAGATATTTTTGAATAATTATTTTTGCAAGCAAAAAATGGCCAAATGAACTACAACTCTGGGAAAATATGTTGTCCATAAGTTGTTTTGAACCACAACTAAACTCCGAACGCAGCGGAACTACAAATAATTATTTTCACCTCACTAAAATTTGCAAATGAATTTATTTTTTCGTTAAAAGAAATACACAAGTAATTAGCATTAAATGGCTAGAAAAGCGATAATTTCAGCTCATTTTCAGAATTACTTCTTCCTTCTGACACATATCTTTTTGATTAACAAATGTTGGATCTTCAATGTTTTAAAATATGTATGTTGTAGTTTATTTACGTTGCACTAGAGCTGCTCTATGGGCCATTGGTGGTAAAATAAGTACGCTTATGCGTATGGTTTATATGTGCGTCTTCTGTTTATTTTCGTATGACTTGTACTCCAGCTGAAGAATAATCTGCCATACAGCATTCTACTGTATTGCTATATTGACATTACGCTATTAAAAAATAAAAATAAAAAACATTTCTAATCTCTGAAAACCTTTATTTATCGTATTTTAACAATATCTATCAATTAAAAAATCATTTACTTTAGAATAGCATCAATCTCTCATGAGAATCAAATGGGCCCCAAATGGAGGTTCTTGGTAGGACCAAAATCCGCTGTTAAATAAGATCATCCTTACTATGCTTAAGTAACGATAACTGAAAGAAAAGGTTTTTATAGTAAATACTGAATTTTTTTAGCATGACAATAGAATGAATCTTTTTGTATGATTACTTTAAAATTCCATTTCTTTTTCGATAATAACACGGGAATGTCAGCTGCTTAACGTTATCAACCTCTGTTTGCAAAGTTACAGTACGAATCCGCATTCTTACTAGTTTCACAAAAGTGTTCACGATATAACGGTTCGAAAGTGTTCGAACCGTTATGCCGTCACCATGAAAAGAGAAGCCAGTTATTATAATAGCCTATCATTTACAAAACAAAAAGGTCTAATATTTGGGAGCAGTGGTAGTTATTGCTATTTTTATGCTATTTAAAATAATAGCAATCAATGAATTACAATTTATTCCATTTAAAAAATTATCTGGTTCGAAAGATTTAAGTTAAATGTTTCGTGGAACACCATTAGCATGTATATATGTATCAATATTTCCGTCGTTGGCAGTGATCTAAGTAGAGAATACAGTAAAACGTCCGATATAATAATCATATAAAATCATCCCTATAGCGAACTTGCCATTATAAGTTGTGATGCCATAATTGGCATTACATATTTATTTTCTATCCTTTTAAAATATCTTTCATTGCTTAAGCTGATTTTTTTATTAATAGAATTATATTTTAAATAAATCAAAAACTTAATCTTTTTAAAACGAACATAAAATATTAATTTCTTCTCTTCTAGATCAATGTAACGGATACTTTTTTTATTTCATTACTTGGCAGATGTATTAATTCACTGTCGCCTATAATCGAAAACAAAAATCTATTTATAACTTTTTATTCTAATTTTCCAACGGCTAAATGTTTCGGTTGCATGGTTGTAATAATTCACATAAATTTGTTGGCGACTCGTGATCGCCTAGGTGTTCTTTTACATCCATATTGATATGCTAGTTGGCTTTGTTTTGGCTATGGTATATTAGGAAAAATTGCCAAATTATGTATCTCCTACCCATACTTTCTCTGTCCGTTGAGAATAAATATATTCACTTTTAATTTCAAAATTGGTGAGGCTGGGACCCCTTTGGGGGCCTCCCCAGTCTCAATTTCTAACGGTCAGAAAATGTATTCTGGCTGCATGATCTCTCAATAGAGAGTATTTTTCTGATTTCATCCCTTTAAGGGATTTCTTATTTTTGATGAAGATGTGGCCATTGTCGAAATCTTAAATTATGATGAATAAAACCTAAATTTATATTCAACGATTTGTACATTATTTCCTGGAAACTTAATTGTTTTATTCATTCAATATTGGCCCAAATGAACATTCATATATTACACTATACGAATAATGTGCGGCTACTGATGGAGAAACAAACACCTTTTTCTCCCTCACATAAGTAAATACGCATATTTATCGTTGATACATTAAAATTACAATAAAAGAAAAAATATGAAATGATGCTTTTAACTTCATTGATAATAATGTTGATTACATTAGTAAAACAGCAAGAAGGGAAATATGGAGGGTTTGACAGATATTTAGCGTATTCTTTCGCACTGGTTATTCCAATGACTTGGTTCAAATATGCTTGCTTTATATCAAATTATATTTTAAGCATATTTAATATTGGATTTGTTTTTCAAAATTCATACCAGAAATAAATTTTAAGAAAATCTCACTTAAAATTTTTTTACGAAAATTGCAATTGTATAAACAAGTTTATTTTTAACTCTTCATAAACGCAAATGTTTGGTCTATTTAATATGCACCTCTGGAGGGACTGAATAGAAAATTGATTGTTCTTTGGTTCAGCTCAAAATTACGATCGGTGGAAGAATGAATGCTTGTATACATGGGTAAGCATAATAAAAGAGTTGTGACGTGTGCGTGATTGAAGTCGCATTTTTTGCCATAGAGGGCACCACTTAGAAACAAGAAGAGCTCCTTCTACATTAAATTCACTTTTTTTCAAGAAACAAGGCTGCTGGCATAAGAAAAAACATATTTAATATGCGAAAATTACCGTAATAATACTCGGTATATCGAGATGTTACGGTATTAGTATGCGAATCGGACTTAGAAACTTAAAATAATTATTTTTTCTATTGCAATTATTTATTTATCGCAATTATTTATTTATTTTGTGAAACGAACGCAATTGTTGACTTGTAGGTCGATTCGTTACGAAGCCTAGACCGCAACGAAAATTGAAAATTTCAGTAATTACATGTGTCCTGTTTTGAAATTTTGTAATGCTGCAGTATAAAAATAACCATGCTTGCAATCATTGACTTGTAGGTCGATTCGTTACGATGCCTAGACCGCAACGAAAATTGAAAATTTCAATAATTACATGTGTCCTGTTTTGAAATTTTGTAATGCTGCAGTATAAAAATAACCATGCTTGTAATTATTGTAAAATAACCGTATATATTTTGTGAAGTATATATCAAACCTTAAAACAGAACAGTCATTATTATTTTTTTAGATGTGTTTCACAATCCACAAATTAAAAATATATTTTGAAAAGCAATTAAAATTATACATAAAATCACACGTCACCTGAATTTGTTTTTAAAAAATAAATATCTGTATATAACAGCTCTAAATTGAACAGAGTTTATGTTGTTATTTTTAATTTTATTTTACTGTTTTTTGACACTAAATGAATAATGACATTTATTGATTCTTAGAAAAATTGCATTTTTCTCATCGCGTGTTACATAATCGCTGTCAACAATATTTACAAAAAACGGAGAAACTTAAAGTAAACGTTATGACACATATTTCTAGAAACCCTGGGTAATTCTTTCAGGATTCTCTGTATAAAATAAGCTTTTGTAAAATGATTTAATTATTTTCGTAATAATTTCTTAAAGTATGAATAAATTCAAAAAACATTTGACACTAATTACAAAACTGTCTTTCATGGGGTAAATAAGTATTTCTTAAAATATCTCGAAATTAAAAGAGCTTATAAAATTGTAATTAATTTACTTGGCTACATCTAATTTATATATTTACGATAACATATTTCCTAACATGTATATTCTTACAAATTCTAAAAAAAAAAATCATTTTAGGGGTTTAGTTCCTCAGAGAGAAAAATTTATATTTTTATTTCAAATTTTAATCCCTTTTTTCCTTTGGTTATTTAAATTGAAAATATAAATTCACTATTGCTAAATCTGTAGTGATTTGTATTATAAACGTATTAAAGTGAACTGTATCAAATTTGTTGAATACATCTGCATTATGGAGTCATCATTCTTACATCCAGAATCTTTTTATTTAAACGGACAGGAACACAAATCAGAGGAAGGCAGGATCAGAGAAGATAGGTTCTTCTTCTTGTTCGATTTTTTTTTATGTTCAGGGGAACATATCATGTAAAGAATCAAGTAAGAACGCAGTTAAACTTTTTAAACTATCTTAAATGAAATTTTGAATGAAAATGAGTTTTAAAAAGATTTTGAGCAAACTGTATGCTAGTGAATTGATATCTTAATGGGATAAAGTTAACTAGAACAACCAGGTGCTATTATTGTCACCCTAGGCTATTTAACCAAGATGATAACTTACATTTGCTCAGTATATTTCGGACAATGATTTTAGCAACACCGTTTCAAGCTAAGTTTAAGGTGATACGTTAAATGTTTTCGCGAAGTTTTGGAGCATTCTTTTTCCGTTTGAAAGTGTAGCTTATAAAGTTTGCCTTTCTAAAATTTCATCCTAAACTTAAACGTTTTATAACTTTAAACACAAAACACAATCACCTCAAAAGTTCGTTTTATAATTGGTTTACGTCATTAATTATATTGTTTTTCTATTAAATTATGAAATACATTGTTGTTACTAGTACGGGATCCCCAAACTTTTTCGACAAATCTGACATTTATTGCGCGTTAAATGCTCGTGAAGAAAAATTTGGCTGAATGTGTTTGAGTTAATTTCGTTAATGAAACACATTCCATGTTTAAAAGAAATGCAGATTGAGTTATTCTGGATCAACTAACGTATGAAAAACTAAACTCATTCAATTTTGAAAGGAATATTGAAAATATGTCAATAACTACTTTAATTTAGAGCAACTATTCTTGGTTAAAACGATCTGACACTTTAAAATATTCGTACAAATTTTAGCACTTAAAAAATAAACTAAACATTTCCACTACAGCATATTATAGGCTAGAGAGTCATGGCAAAATAAGTTTCAATATTTTGAGATCAATGGCGTGATTGTGGCAATGCGGTCATCAGTGCGTGTAATGCAACCTGTACTTCCCCACTAAACAATTACCCATCGATTTGAAGTTGAGAGAATTTCGTGCCACCATTGTAGATCGAACCCTAGTTCTTGATAAAAGTATAGTGCCTCACACTTTTATACTCACACCACTCACACTTTTATAGAAACAATTGTCTATTCAAAACTTAATTTACATTTAAAAATCTTTATAATCACAAAGTTATATTTAGAAACAAAGCAAATAAAAAAAGCATTTGAAAACTTCCAAGAAAAGATAAAATTGCTTGTTTAACTTCCTGCTCTTTGGCATAAAAAATTTCTAATCACCCAATAACACCCAAGAAGATCAATAACAAAGGAGTTTCTTCTTTGAAAGAAGTGACTAAGAGAAACACAAATATATGTCTTGCTTTTGTTTTCCTCAGAACCATTAAATGACATCTCTAATGCTTTTTCTGGAAGAAATTTGTAATTAATGTTGTTTGGAAAGGGTAATTACACTTAAGAAACCTTTAATTCGAAAATAACGATCGTTTTAGAAGGAAGTGTATCAGACAAAGTATTTTTTTTCTTTTTATGAAGAATTAGATTGAAGCGTGTGTTTTTACAAAGATAACTTTTATATTCGGTCCCAAAAGTCAGTATACACAAGCATTGTGGACCTATGCGAACAACATTTCCACCACCTATAACTTTACGGTACTATTCTGAAAATGTCCACCTGTCCAATTTACTGAATTAAGTTTAAATTTTTTTTTGACAGATGGCGTTGTGAATAGGAACCTCTTATTTGTTTTAATGCCATTTACTTTTGTATAGCTTTTAGCGAGCATGCAGACAATCTTAGCTATTTGCTAGCGTAGAGACAAAGCGTAGAGAGCAAAATAATGCGTCTAAAACAAGAGAAAATCGAAAAATTAAACCAGAGCGTAATATTACGTAAAAAACAGGATGCCTGTTGAAGTGATGTATATGAGAATAACATTTCAACCATTTTCAACTTCATAGTATTATTCCGAAAATGTCCACTTGCCCTGGTAACTGATTTTAGTTTAAATTCTTTTTGACAGATGGCGTTGTATTAACCTCTGACTTGTTTTAATGTTATTCGTTTTTCTATATCTTTTTGCGAACATGCAGACAATCTTAGCTATTTGCTAGCGTACAAACAAGGCGGAGAGAACAAAATAATGCATCTAAGACTAGAGGAAATCGAAAGATTAAACCAGAGGGTAATATTACGTCAAAAACAGGATACACAAAATACCATATTGAGTATCATTACGTCAAAAACAGGTAGCGAGTTAACACAGAAATCAAAGAAATAAAATTTAAAAAAAAAAAAAAAAAACACTTCATAACATGTCACATTACATGCTTTGACAGATTTGGTGTTTTTGACTGATAGACAATGTTCGTCAATATTTTATTGGAATTTTGAAATAGTTTTGCTTGATTTACGCGTTTGATACATTTAGCATTATTTTTACGAAAAAGTCTTTAAACGACTGAGAAGAAAAATTTATTCCCTGTCACATGAATTCGTTGTAAGAATTTTAAATTTTAAATTAAGTAATTTTCTAGATATAAACTTTTGTAAATCTTCGCTTTAATTTAGGACTCCCTGTATGTGCAAGTTACAAATTGCATTTAAAAATTTTAAGGCTTTTTGAATAACAGTAGGTCTAAAAATATTTATTTTTATAACGAATAAGTTACTTGAATAAGATTTATTTACTATAGGAAGAAAAATTTATACGTTGTAAAAATTAATTCTCAAAATTCACAAAATGTTCTTTGTTTTAGAACAAGCAAGAGAGGATAAAATAATTGTTTGAGGATACAAATCTCTTCAAAATTTAAGTCTATTTATTAAGTATATTTCTGTGTATAATCTATTAATCAATTGATTTGAACAAAAAATAAATGGAGTATGAATAAAAACCAGGGAAACATGCTTACTGAGCATGCGCCTGTATCATCTTTCTGTATAGTTCAAGCTGTTTTAAAGCTAGGAACCAATGATTATATTTACATAGACGCTTTTAAATATGATAGAGTTTCAGATAATCAGTTTATATATGTAAATGTCTTATAATCAGTTATTAGTTTATTTATGTATGAGTCAACAAAGTAAATTTAATTTTTCTGATACTTAAATCGAAAAATGGAACTTGATATCATGATTTAATACCAGAAAAATTTCCTCTAAGAAAATTTGAATTTCAAATCTAGTTTTTAAATAATGTTGAACACAAATTTATATATTTAAAGCAATGTAGACAAAAAACATGATACAATCGTATAATATATATTTAAGGCAAGAAAATGGGTTTTTAAACTTTAGTTTACCATTACGATTATCAATGCCATAATACCTCGTTTCCAATTAATTATATTTTGACATGTGTTTTGAAGACATCTGTTTAGTTTGCAAGAGACGAAATAATCCCGAAACCGATATAAAACCTTATTACCATTGAAGGACACGAGTCTGTGGCCCAAAATAGAGTCTGTTTCTCGTAAGCTCTATTCCTGTTGAGCAATATTTGAATATTAATGAGTAAGCTAACTTCGACTAAATTGAAATATTTAGATACTCTGTATAAATTTAGAACGTAGCCATGTAATACGAATGAATTTTACAAAAAGTTTTAAAAGATATTTGTCAGTAATTTCTTCCAAATAAAATTAATTATTTTGAGTATCTAAAGAGTGTGCTAAATTAATGAAAAGTGTTGAAACTCATTTATTAAAATAGCTTTTATCTGTATAAATATGACTTCCTCATCTGTTCTAAATCAACAATTGAGGTGTGTTTTAGTTAACCCTTTTGAAGGCCGTGGTAAGTATGCTGACCACCACGTTTTACCACTTTTAATTTAGGTTTCCATTTTTCAATAACTTCAGCTTTCTTGAAATGAGTTTGAATAAAATTGGTAACCATTTGTCACTTTTAAAAAACGTATAAAAGTTATAAAATACACAATTCCTTTTGAAGTTTGTAGCATTTAAGGAATTTATTTTATAAATAAAGAAAAATAAAAGTCAGTAAGTTCCTAATAGGTCATGTTAAATATATTTACTACCAAAAAAATGGCATTTTTATGAACTAAATGAGTTTTTTTTTCTATCAATTACTATTCTTAAAACAATTTCAATTCCAAAAATGCTTTAATTTACATTTACTAGAAATAAAGGTCCCGTTAAAGGGTTAATAGAATTTCCTTATGCACTATACCGCTGATTTCTAACATATAGATTCTTTCAAAAATAAAACTGATCACTCGCTAAATATTTTTTTATTTTTATTCAGTTCTGAAAGTTTTTTTTTATTTCCAATGGCAGGCCAATTTAAAAGAACAAAAAGGATAAAATAGCAAGAAAAACAAGACAAAAAGAAATAAATAGAGTAGAATGCATAGTGACATGCTTAGCCCATACGGACCCTAGCCTCCCAGTAGCGTCCAAACACAGCAGTGGAGATGAGCGCAGGACAGATGGAAATATGGGGCAGGTCCTTGTCCTCCCCAAGGCGACAGAGCTTGCATTTAGGACAGTCAAAAATGTTTATACTAAAAAGGAGTTTGGCCAGACAGTCATGGCCCATTACAAGTCTAAAGAGAGCAACTGCCTTAAACATGGGCTGATTTGGGATAGTTAAAATATGGTTGAACCAGGTTTTGTGTACATTGCTTTAACGGAAATTCTCTGAGAGCGTGTTCCGGAATTGGTTTTGGACAGAAAGTAAATATTATAATAAAAATACTTAAAGAGCAAATCAAACTAATTGATAAATATTTTACTGAGTGGTGAAATTTAGAAGGAATATGCAAGACAACGATGTCATAATATTTGTCGATGAACTTAAAGGGACTAAGCTCATTCTTATATGATCGAAGAGAAATAGGTGATGGTTTATCAAATATAAAAATGAGTCTCTTTCCTGAAAGGGGGTGGTGTAGACAAATATTTTTATGACTACCTTATTTTAGAAAATATTTATATAGGCTGTTCCGATGAAACTAACCTATGGAAAAAATCTCTTGAATCTGTTGAGTATGGGAAGTAGATCTTGAAAAATGAAGTTGGGTTATTAAAGTAAATTATTATCTATTTTAGCATATATTATTCTCCAGAGTGTTCAAGATAAGCAAAGGTATGAATGTCGCAAAATAATTTAATGATTCAAGTAATAATAAGAATAGATTTTTTAATTTTGCTAATCAGAAGTTCCATACAAGATACTAATTTTAACAAACAAAATAAATTATTAAGTCATAAAATTATTTTCAAAATGACTGGAAGGGTGTGGAAGCAAGAGTAAACACCAGTGAACGTCTCTGGCGTTTTAGAAAACGAAAAATAAGAAACGAAAATTAAAAAAAAAATACGTTTTGTTTACTGCTCATAAACTGCAAATACATGGAACTCATAAAATAAGTTGCAAGTTAAAAAACATGGAAAATAATATAATAAAGATTAATGAAAAGAGAAGAAGAAAAATTATTAATATAATATTTTTAAAAATTCGTAAAATAGTTTAAAAATTGTTTTTAAGAAAAATTATTTTGGATGGAATTATGGATGGATGGATGGATGGATGGATGGATGGAAGCAATTAGCTTTAATGTTGCATTTTATTAATGCTTCGTTCTTTTGGGGATAAACACATTCTATTCTAGCAAATAATTTAATATTGTCAGAACCTTTAATTTCAAACAAAAAATGCATTTTTTTTTTATAATTTTTAGTCTGAATTCCTTGCTTTGATTACTTTTTCATAATTTTCGAAAACCTTTGAATTAAATTTTAATTTTAACCTTATCTTACTTTTACTAAATTTTATTTTTTTATTTAATTTTTTTTCTTCTCGTGAAGTATTATTCCATATTAAAGTTTATATTTTTACTCCTTAGTCTGTGTTGTCTAAGCTGATGATCAACTAAATATCGATCGTGGAGTTTCCCTAGCGTACAGTTTGATGATTTTCCATAAATCCAGATTAAACTGTATTAGATACATTGCGTAAATTATAAATTATCTTTTTGTCGCTTCAAACAATTTTGTCTGACAAGTCTCTTGCAATTTTACATGCCATTTCGAAGACTTTATTTAATAAAATATTGCAATTTAGTTCAGTTTTAATTTATTCTTGAGCAGTTTTTTTAATAACTGAAAATTGCACGAGTATATTTTTATCATTAAGAGCCCAAGGTTTCCCTATTTTAAACTGAAATATAAACTACACTTCAACTACACATTCGTGCTTTTAGACTTCTATTACGTGGAACATCTAACAAAAGTTATCATTTGTGCACAATTACCAAGTTCCTGGTACCCTCCTGGTACTTTTATAATTGCATGTTTTTGTCCTAGTATAGCAATATTCAAAGATTTGATCAAAGTTTCTTGGTATACGAACAATATTTTAAAAAAAAGTGAATTTTTTTCTAATGTCTTGAAAAAGTAATATTGACATTATTAGCCATAAGTTTTATAACTAATTTGAAATTAAGCTTGTTATTATTGCCCTAAAAACAATCAAAATCTACAATAGACAATCTCACCTACCATTTCCGTGAGGTTTCTATCTTGAAACAAAAGTGTTGAAAGTGAGTAGAGATCGCTTCGTTATAACTAAACGTGCTGAGAATATGAGCTTTTTCGAAATTCTCCTTTGCGATAAAGAAATATTTATGCCGATCACGTTTCCAGAGTTGTTTTGGTGAAATTTCTAGAACGAGAGAAAAAACTCTCAGCGTTCCTTTCCATCAGCATGCTGTTCCTTATATTGAAAGACAATATATACAGAACACTGCAAAAACAATGAACAGCCCCGGGTTTCAATGATAAACTTCGAATAGAAAAAATAAACTATGTGCGTATTAGTTTTCAAAGTCAATGTAAGCTTCTGAAGAATTCAAAAAAGTAAATAAATAAATATTTTGGAATAATATTTCAAGCTACTCACTGGAGTGATATGGATAGAATGCAATGTTGTTTCTGAAATAGACAACTTTAAAAAGCAAACAATAGTGAAACATAAAACGCAGAAGAAAAACGGACCAACCTAAATAACATTTGATCTAATGATCTTGTTTTCACGTTCTAGGACTCAATGGTTAAAGAGAATGACCTGAAATATGCTAATTATTTAGCGCAAATGGTATTTTAAATAATAAAATTGGACGCAGAAACCGTTTTTCCGATTGATTAGAGTTTCTGACCTTCAAAATAAAAGAAGTAAAGAAGATCCCAATATTTTGATCAAGAGAGTGGTTCAAAGTTTGAACCCTGAAATGTTACTTTTATTTTGTGCATATTTTAACATATTTCAAGAACTTTTTAAGCGAATCGGAAAACTTTGTCACATTTATAAATTCGATTATAAAAAGATAAATCCACCCAAAAAATAACTTTCAATAAATATTTATTATTTCGTATCCACAAATATCGTCAGCGGTAATTAGTTAGGATGTTTGAAATCATCCCTTCGAACTATTAAGAATATGAATACATAGATGCCAACTGCTCTGGGCGCGCCAACATAATTTAAAAAACGGTAAATAACTACAAAGTAAATTTTGCAAATATTTGACTATTTTTGCTTGCTTTTTAAAAGGTATTGCATGACGTAAGTACTGAAAAGTGGTGAATGATATAAGCCTATGAATTATTTAGAAATAGTGGTGGATAAAATCTACTAAATTGAATTTATTAAACCAAGAATCACAATTGATAAACTACCACTTTAAAATATAAATTTGCTGTCCGGAGCAAGTTGGCATCTCTGTGAATATCTGATTATTTGATCAAAAGTTATACTGCGTGATCCGATTTTTTTTTTGCACCTTGTACACTACTGGGCATGAAAATAAAAAAAATATTAATAAAGAATCGTAAAAATAAAAAATAAAAGGTAATAATACCGAAATGAAGGAACAATTGCAGTGAAGATTAAAACCGATTGCTCGCTTGATAGTTGCAACCACACTCTATCCCACCTGCATCAATCGTGATTTTGAGGGGCTTCAAAACAACATTAAAATCGGTCTTTGATTATCTACTAGCAGGATACGATTGATTATAGTACACTAATCAGCAAACAATATTCTTTTGCCATCATAGAAGCAAAATATAGAGCTTCCACCAATTAATAAGAATTCATGAAGGTTGACTTCTGTAGGAGACGCAAGATTTCAAAATAACAAACAGATCATCCTTGACGATATTCTGTGCAATTTGCTCTTTTTCGCCTAGCAAAAAAAAATTCAAAATGATTTTAATTAGTTCATGCTTTACCTGTGCCTGAAAACTGTTACATTATGTTAAAAACAAATTCGAAGATGCATTTCTATTTCAATGCTGTAATTCTGACGGAAATAATTAAAATATTATTCCTACGCACTTCAGAAGATAACATTTGATCTAAGGAAAACTAAATTTTGCTAAGAGCAAATTTATGTGTAAAAAACGAAGCTGTCACAAGACTCAGTTTTTAATGAATCATTCAAGTAATAATTAAAACTCATATCGTATATATTTCGTAAAGAAAGTTACTCTGAATACCTTTTAATCTAATGATCAGATTTTCACGAAAGAAATTCCTATCCTTATGTCTCAAAAGGTTGACATCAAACACGTTAATAATTGTTAGAGATGATTTGTTAAGGTATGAAATCACACACAAAAAGCTTTGAATTAACTTCTAAGATTAGGATTTCTGATTAACAAAATAAGAGAGGTAGTCGCAATCTGGAAAATGTGGCTAAAATAGCACAGGCCTGCTATGAAAAAAATACAAGGGAACTGATAGATGAACTTTATGTATTTTTGTTGCTGAAATGAAAAAAAATAACAAAAAAATTCTATCGCGTCACATTTTCTTGAAAATTTCAATTTTACTGCAATTTTCATGAACATTTACCATAAATACATTTCTACTATTTTTGCCTGACTGACATTCTACTTTAGTTAAATCTACTGAAATACCCGTCTATGACATCTTCCTGTCACCGTCCCTCTCTTTGTCGCAATATCTCTCTACCAATAGCGTCCGGAAAATTCTTATCCTAGTTCGCTGACCTCTCAGGAACACTAGCAAGCGTAATCGGAAGTTATTTTTTTCGAACTATTTTTGACGTCTTCTTTTCTTTGTGACTTTCGTGAAACGAGAGTCACTTCGAGCTCGAGGCGTGGTGAAAATTTACCAGATGACTTTTGTTACATATGGGGCCAACATAGTGTTGTTAAATATCCCAAGAGGAGCATCACAGACTATGCCAAAATAAGCAAACTTTATTTTGCGTATTTTGGCATAAAATTCGGAGACCAAGACAAATCATGGACACCTCATAAAGTTTGTGGTCAGTGTCTTAATAATCTATGCTTATGACTTCCAGGAAAGAAGACTGCCTTACAATTTGGAATTCCTATGACATTTAGGGAGCCTAAAAGTCACTTTGATGATTCAGTGTCCTCAGACGCGTAACATACAGAAGTTCAAGGCTCCGATATCGAATATGACCCATCTGACGCCAATTCACCTCATCTCTTCTCTCAGGTTGAACTTAATGATCTGACTAGAGATTTGCTCATTTCGAATGAGGCAGTTGAATAATTGTTAAGCTCCAGACTGAAAGAAGAAAAAACTTATTGGTCGAAGAAACATCTTTTTATTGGTACCGGTATCGAGGAAAAGAATTTATTAAGTAATTTGATAAAGAGGCGATTTTAGTCTATTGTTCTGATGTTCCTGGGCTGATGAGCAAATTTAAAGTCACCTACGATAAAGATGAGAGAAGGCTGTTTATAGATTCATCTAAAAGTAGTCTCAAAGCTGTCTTCATCATAGGAGCCAGTATGCAGCAATAATAGTTAGACACACTCGTTATATTTTAAATAATGATATGAAAACCTGGCTCTCGTCCTGGACAAAATAAAATGTACTGACCACAGTTGGACCATTTGTGGTGATTTGAAAGTTGCTCTCCATGCTTCTTGTTCAACAAGGTGGATTTACAAAGTTCTCATGTTTCATTTGTGAGTGGGACAGTCATGTCACGACTCACCATTGAATCAAAAAAGAATGGCTGAAAAGATGAAATCTTGACCCAGGTACCAAGAGTATTACTCGAAGCAGCTTAGTTGACCCAAAAGAGTATTGTTACACCCTCTAAACATAAAATTAGGTGTAATGAAGCAGTTTGTCAAGGCTGTTCCTAAACATGACGATTGTTTCAAATACCTGCGCAATAAGTTTCCAGGTTTATTCCAAGCAGAAAGAGGGAATCTTTGTTGGTTCAGATATCCGCAAACTCATGAAGGATAAAGTTTCTGAGACTAACATGGCAACAAAGGAAAAAGAAGCTTAGGTTGCCTTCAAAGATATTTTCAGTAAATTTCTGGGTCACTACAAGAATCCTGACGGTAAAGCATTTGTAATGAAAATGTCGGACATATTAAAAGCTTTGGATTGCTACACGAGTGTCAAAATGCATATCCTTTACTCACATGTGGGCTTTTTGTCCGAAAATATAGGAGCAGTCAGCGAAGAACAAGGTGAAAAGCTTCATCAAGATATCAGAGACATGGAGCGTAAATATCAAGGTAGATGGGACAAGAACATGCTCGCCGACTATTGTTAGATGTTAGCTCGAGATAGGTCTGAGACTAAGCATTAAAGAAGATAAACGAAAATAAGTTTCAGAGAAAAACGAGTATGTACTTATACAGAAACTTTTCTCTTTTGTGCTGTTTTGTTTTTTGTTCCAAACTTTCACGTACATATACACAATATTTGCTATTCTTGGTCAATCGACAATTTTAAGTAAAATAAAAATAAATTAAAATGGTATGTTGGTGATTTTCTTCAATAATCTGATGTAAAAAGTTTGAACTCAAGGAACCTATTGCCTTTTTCTCCACCATAGGTGATTTGTGCGGATCTGGCAAAAGTATTTTTCATTCATTTTAACCTACACCAAAGAGCCATTACATTATGACCACCCTCCATCTGTAACAATGGGCTCGCCCAGGTTTACATGCTTTCTCACCCAGGAACAATATTTTCATGGGGCACATTAGGACCCATAATCCTCATAGAACAATCCCTGACGTCTCTAAGCTACTTGAACATAGTTGCAGACCAGGTTCACCCATTCATGGCAACAGTTTTCCTGCGGGGAATGGTGTTTACCAACAGGATAATGCACCATGTCATAAGGGTCGAATCGTCGAGGAACATTCCTGTGACTTTCAAGTCATATCTTGGCCCCCAAATTCACCTGACCTTAATCCAATAAAGCTTTTGTGGTCCTACTTGGAAAAACAAATTCGTGCAGCCACGCTACCCCCTCGCAATGTGAGGAAATTGCAGGACCTGTTGGTGAGCGCTTGGTACTAGATACCTCAGACTACCTATCAACACCTTGCGGAATCAATGCCACGGCGGGTACTAGCAGTTTTGAGGGCTAAAGGTGGTACTACATGTTATTAGCAGGGTGGTCATAATGTAATGACTCTTCGGGGTATAAAAAATTAGCTGGTTGCTGAAAAAGTAGTTTACCATCACATGAATTTTACATAGATCGAAATGAGTAAAGACGACAGTTACCATAGAGTACATGTACAGTCCGCAAAAAAAAAAAGATATCACCCTGAATAACTTTCGTTCTAATGATCGGATTTTCACGAACTAAGTGTTAATCTTAATGATTCCTGGGGGTGACCTCAAATATGCTAATTAATTAGTACTAACTATTAATTAAGTTATGAAATCAGACACAAAAACGTACTTTCTCTGAATAAACATATATTTTTTCTTACATATTTGGATTCTTAACCTTCAAAATATAGGGGGTAGCCGCAATCTGGGAAATATGGTCCCCATTGTTTGGTCCGGAGAGCGATTCAAAGTTCGTACCCCTTAATGTTAATTTCACTTTTTACGTTTTTAGTCATATTTTAAAATCTAATAAAGCAATTCGAAGAAAATTTCACCCAGTCATAAAACTCATTTACCCAAAGATAATTTCACGAAAAAAATAATTTTTAATAATTGTTAATTATTTTTTATTATTTAATTAAATTAAGGATGAAAAATTTTTGAATTACAAGGTATGAATTTTTTTATACCATATTAATCTACATATTTTTCAATTGAAAAATCTAAAGTTTCAACTGTTTTTATTTATTAGAAGCTGAGAAAAATGAAAATTAATTATTATTAAAAAAATAATTTGGCGACAATGAAGAAATGATTAAATGGGGCGATTAATATTAAAATGTGATAAACTTGCGAGGAACTTGACTTCGCGCGCTTAGCATAAAATTTCATTCATATTTTTTTCGCTAATAATCGTTTGCTTATCTTTTCATTTTTATTTTTTTAAGCTATAAAATACGATGTTTCTTTTTTAGTCGTCTAAAATTCTATTTGCAATTTAGTAAAGAAATATGATTAAAACATTTTATTGAATAAAGTAGATTTTATTCAGAGAATGTGGAGTCTTATAAAAGCATGCTTCTGATAGAATATGATTTTACAACAGATTGTGCTGCTTTAATGTGATTATTTTTTATTTTTTAGTTTTTTTTTCTCAATAGCTGATAAAATTTCAATAATATACCTACGAATGAATAAATTTGGAATAAAATATTCATCAATTTCTTGAATATATATTTTATAAATATTAATAAATATACGTAGTCAACATTTTTACGCATCTCTCACAACATCGCAAATTTCTCAAAATCTTATAGGGTAAACTAACCAGTGAAGGAATACTTAAGCTTAGCTTGTCTTTAAAAAAAAATCACAAAAATTTCAAAATTTGTAATTATAGCTAAATGACGTATTTGATATTAAATGCATGTCGACATATTTGTTATTAAATGCAAATTATGTAAAAAAAAATTTAGATAACTTACATAATATTGTTTTAAGCTTTTGGTGGTTTAAATAAAAAGTAGTAAGATAACCAAGTGAAGGAACAGTTCTTAAATTGAATAAACACTAAATTTTCCAGTGAATGAACACTTAATTTTGAGAATGTTTGATGCTCGTTAGGAATCCTTAGGCCACACAGATATCTGTCGCCCTGTAGATGACGGATGTTAACACAGGCGGGCATTAGGAAAAAAAAATCTTTTAAGTTTTCGTGCCCCCATTTCAGTATCTTAAGGGCCTTACGAGCTCTGTTTAAAAAGAGAGTATCATATCAGATATATATATATATATATATATATATATATATATATATATATATATATATAAGAAAACAAAAATAATCATAGTAGCGGTATTTGGTGGTAAATGTAGCTTATCGTAATTGAAGAATATGCTGTGCGACATTTTATGGTGAATTTGCGAACGTAAGTTTCAGAATGTATCGAAACATGTGGATGCTATTTGCTAATCATCTTTATCCAAAGAAAACCATGTAACGTAAATATCTAGCAAAATGAAGCAATTTTTTAAACAATGAATCATACAATATGCAACATATTATTTCAATATCTTACTCTTACTGTCTTATTCATATTATTTCAATATCTTACTCTTACTATCTTATTCATATTATTTCAATATCTTATTTCAATATATTATTATATCTTATTTCATTATCTTATAAACATAACATATTTCAATGTTTTTAAAATGCCACTAAACATTCAGCAATTCATTGAGTTATAGAAAAAAGAAATATCGTAAATTATAGAAAACCTTGTGAATGTGCATTAGAATTACTATACAATCTACATTTTATTTTTCAAGCACTTTTTTTTTCTTCAAACTTTCATGCCTAGAAGACTCGATTAAAGCTGCAAAAATCATTATCCCTAAAATTTTGTATATAGCTATTATAAGTTATGTTAATTTGATTTTAGTATGAAATCCTCGAATAAACATAGCAAAAATAGCATAATCTAAATAATATCAGATAAAAAGTTCATGTATTTAAATTCTAAAAACTTATAAATCGATTCAAATTTTCTTTTCAAAGGAGATTAAAATAAATTTTTTTTTTGGACATAAATGAACTTAAAAATTGTCTATTGCCTAGAAACTTCGAGATGTTTTCTATTAACTATTAATTAAACCTCTCAGAGCAATCACAAAACATTATTTCAATTTTTTTACAGTCAGAAATTGGTTGCCTAGCAATCTAGTAAAATTAAGCGTTTCTTTTTTGAATCAATCAATGGGTTATCTTAAAATATTTATTTGCGCAGGCGACTTTTTTGGCGGTTTTCTGGACTATCGCCAAATATATAAACCTTTATTGCAACCCAATTTACGACCCAATTGTTTTAAAATTTTGTCTACCCCCCCTAATTCAAGTGTCTAGATTCCAAATATGTAAAAAAAAATATATGTTTATTCAGAGAAAGTACGTTTTTGTGTCTGATTTCGTAACTTAATTAATAGTTAGCACTAAGTAATTAGCATATTTGAGGTCCCCCCCAGGAACCATTTAGATTGACACTTAGTTCGTGAAAATCAGATCATTAGAACGAAAGTTATTCAGGGTGATATCTTTTTTTTTTGCGGACTGTACAATTGTTTCAAAGAATTCTCTTCCAAATAGGATTTTAGTAAAAACATCGATATCGATTTTAGAAAAAATAAAAATGAAGGTCAAATGAATAAATGGTGGAAAATGAGGGTCATTTTCGGAATCAGCACGTTAAATAACATATAAATCAACAATAACTTCTCTTGTATTTTTTTTAAAACTTGAATTTCGCACGCTTATGTAGACTCGCTGTCAACGTTCTGGATCCCATAAGGTCAATTTTTGCTTAACTGTCATTTTTTCAGGAAATTTTTAAGCAAATCGCACAAAATTTGGCACTCAATCTACAGGTATTATACATTGTAAAATAATAATCGATGTTTATAATTATTGAAAAGTCTAAAATGCTTGAATAATGATGCATACAAATTTTTATATCATTTTAATTCACAAAATTTAATATCTGATTTTAGGGAGTGAGAAACGGTTTGTTTTTATTAAACCTGAGTTTAAGAATGAACGAATTTAATGGTTTGAGATTTTTTAGTAGCAAGCATTCGATTGAAATCGTAAAATATAAAACAATTATACACGAATGCCATCCCCTATTAGTATTATTTTACATCCCCTAAAATCTTCAAAACAAAATTTAAAATTTTTGATATTGAAAAAAATATATAACTTTTAAAAATAAGGTTGCACACTAACCTGAAGATTAAGAGAGAAGAATGGATTGATTTTCTCCATAAAACCTTATTGCCCCTGAATGCTAAAAAGATTACACATTTAAACTTTCATATCTCAATATCTAATTGACAGATTTTGTTCAATTTTTTTTTCATTTTCATTTAAAACTACAACGTTTAAAATGGTGCAATAATTTGTTACAATTCAAAAACATTTTGATCATTATTAAATAAAGTATTAAAAACTAATTAAAAATTGTCGAAAATGATTTTGAGCAAATAGTGTTATCGCAGATGAAGCGGGCTTGATGATTGCGTAAAAAAGGTTTTTCATTAGCTTAAAATTTCCCCGTGACATTGGGAAATAAAAAGTGAAAGTGAAATTAACCTAAAGGGGCTGAAACTGTCAACTGCTCCTCTGACTAAACTATTGACATGATTATTTTATTTGATTGAGGCTACACTCTACGCCAGAAACTTTAGACAGTGAGATGATTCGTTCGAGAAAATGCGCATTTACAAAGTCGTATTCATGCCTAAAAAAATGAGTTTTAATCAGTGAATTTAATGTCCTTTGGCATTAACTATATGAAATCATTCGGTTTTAGGTCGTTAACTTTCTTTCTACTTGGAATCCTTTACTAGGCATTTTACCTAAATCAAAAGCGAAACAAAAGTCGAAGACACCATTTACAAATGCCATGTTAGTTTTCATTCCACTTGATTTAAGGTAAAAAAATATGAGTCATTTTATTCGTTGAATTTCAAGAGAAAAGCGATATGCTGTATTTTTCTTTCTGGCTAAAAGAGTTGTTTTTCTTCAATTAAAGGTAATTCTTAAAGCTATCCGCCTACTTTTAAGCAAAGAATATAACTCTTCTTTTTTTATTTACTTTTTAGCTTTTTTTTTTTTTCAAAGTGGCCAGTTGGCTTGCTCATGCTGCTACTTTCGTCTCATAGAAGGTGTTTCAAGCAATTTCCGCTAACGCTCTATTCACGTGGAAAGAAAAATAGAGACTAACTTCTTTGGGAATCGAGAAAAAACAGAATGTTGTCGAAGTTCTTCTAATTAGTTCGCTGAAGCGGTAATCCTTTTGCTTTTGATGCTTTCAAATAGATGTTTTTTTGTTATGACTTTAGTTTAATTAAAGGGAATTTCCTTCTAACGCATCTCAGAGGTGCTGAAGATTCCGAATTTCCTACTTCACAAGGGATCTTAATGATTTCTGGAAAATACAGTTTGTGAGAGATAATGAGTGTTAGTGTTTATTCTTCATCGTAATTATCCAGCGCGGCCAAATCTTGCCAGATACATTGTTTAACGAAGTAAAATTTCTCATTTGCTTTAAATTTGTGCAACTGCATAAGTTCTGAGAATTCTCTGAATGTACTCTGAATTAAATGGATTCTCTATTTTTAGAGCCAGATATAAGTTTGATAAGTATTTGGTATTTTTTAGCATTCTATCTTTTATTGAAAATTAATGATGCAGTTCTTAAAAATTCAAGCATTAATTTCAATGATCGTAAGTCTTCAGTTAAAATGATAGTTCATTCAATTAACGGTATTTGTCATTTAG
The DNA here is from genome assembly GCF_982258835.1 of Parasteatoda tepidariorum. Lineage (NCBI taxonomy): Eukaryota > Metazoa > Arthropoda > Arachnida > Araneae > Theridiidae > Parasteatoda > Parasteatoda tepidariorum. Next base: position 52,971,007 of record NC_141766.1, read on the forward strand.
TTTGAATAAAATTCCTGAAAATATTTGGTCAACATTATGTTATCTTGTTTAATAAGTAGGTCAAGCTATAAAATTTGACTGTGTGGAAAAACTGCAGTTTGTTAGCTGTTATAATTATCATAATTTTAACGCTACAACCTTTGGAGAATCCTAGCCGTCTTCAAGATTTTGGACCATTCTTTTCTGTTGGTCGCCTCGTAATTGGTTATTTTAAATTTAATGTCCTCCTCCGTTTGCTCCCTTCATATAGTTCTAGATCTTCTTTTAAACTCGTAGTTTCTCGTATCTTTTAATGCTTCTTTCCATGTCCATTCTTAGGATATTTCCAAACCATTTAATTCTAATAGCTGTTACAAAGCTTTTACAATTAGATGATATTATTTCTTTGTTTTATCTACCTCTAGATCTAAATTTTTCTGGTTTTCTGTCGTACAATACTTTAACACTACTTTAAATTTTTAGAATAATTCCAAACCGTTTATTCTTTTTATCCCTGTAATTTTTACAGTATCTGGTCACTATTATAATAAGCTGCTATTATATTTAACTTTTGTTTCAAGTTCTCTTTTATTTCTTGTGACATTTTAATATATTTCAAAATACCACAAAGTAATTATAGGCATTAATGGCAGTTGAGTAATGATTATTTGAATTGCGCAGCTGCAAACTTAACTTATTATTCAATTTGACAACATTTAATTGTTTATTTAAAGCATGGGGAGTCAGCAAATACATATTTCTTTCAAACAAAACTAGCAAACTCATATATATTATATTCAATCGTATTAAAGTTCGGAAAAAAATTTGTCCCAAAGAATTCAGTAGGTTTAAATATTGGCATTAAATTTTAATGAATTCAAATGAGCTTATAAAAGTATTCCTATTTGTGTTGATGTAGACTTAAACCAAATCAAAAAGAAATATGGTCAATCAGATCTTTCTAAATAAATGTAGACTTTCAATGTTATTTTTTAACTGAGAATAGATTAAAATAAAAATTATTGCAGTCCACGTTTTTGTTTTACTTATCTATTTATCAGTTGAAAAATGTCGGATGACCTAAAAGTAGAATTTAAAGAATTTATTGAAATAAAATGATATAAAAAGGATTTTGTTTATTTTCCTTGTACATGACGTGAAATCTCTTTCTTGGAGCTCCGGATTGTAATTGTGACCCCATGATCCAAACGTGATCTTTGATTCCCTTTATGTGTAGTTTTTCTCTTTTATTTTGACGAAAAATTTTATTATTAACCTGTGCATAACACCAAGACGATGTCGCAATTATCCAATTGTAGGATTTACTTCTACAAACAAACTCGCTTTTTACTGATGGTTCTACAAAACAATTAAAGTAAGCATTCCCGCAACAGCCCGTTGTGAGCCATGAGGTCATGGAGTTTAAGTCTCCACAATGTCGGGACCAACGGAATGATTGAAGCAATGGAGTTAGCGTGGCGCACAGGCCACCTTTACTTTCCAAACAAGCTAGTACCCATCGATCAGAAACTGGAATTAAATATTGACTAGTAGGAAATGGCAGGTTGCGTCAGTGGCATCATAATTACTTGAGACTATGTAATGCTGCTTCTGTTCAACCATTATTTTTTTCTCTTCTTGAGACTTTAACAATGAACACCATAAAATTTACTTTGCCTCCCTCTCAATTCAAACCTCTACCAAATTTAACTCTGAATCTTTTAAATCAAACCATCTTTTAAACTGGGATCATCTTTTAATGTCTTATTTGTATCAAAAGAAAGCGAAGGTGCTGACCACCTGACGAATTGGAACGTTACAAACCATCCATTGATTTATTTCTGCTATAAATGATGCATCTAAGGACACAACTGATAAATAAAGCAGAAATGGAATGGTAGAAATGGAATCCAGATACAAATGGTATATACTCATATGAGTTTTCATATCCAACGTTTCAGAAAAAAAGATGAATTTTTTTTAAAATCAATTTTCAACAGATATTGGATGCTGTAGCTTTTATCAACACAGAAGATATTAAGAATGCATTGCATGTAACATCCCCGCAGCATTAGAATGCTCAGAATTTAGAGAATGATACGATATTAGAAAAGGTATTATAATAGCGGACATAGCGCCGTCAACCCTTAAACAATTCTGGCGGTAACTAACTGATGTTATCTAACGCGTCATTGAATGCAGATTTGCTAAGACTGTTGACCCCGATGATTATTTGCCTAAAGAATAATCAAGTTTTAAAAGCACGATTTCTTATAATCTTCAAGTAGATAATTTTTCTAGAATTTTTAAGCTCTTCCTAATTATTATTGTAAATCATATGTTAAAATTTTTTTATTCAATTTCTACTTGATATGAATTTGTATGCATTTGAAAAAAATAGTTGAACTTTTTCTACTAGCTATTATTATTTGTAACATGCTGCATTACTTTTTTTAACTATGCTGATGTTCAGTTGCAGTTTTAATAATGTTGCGCATGTTTGCTTTCTTTCCATTTTGGATTTTATTTATCATGTATTTGTGCTGAGAATTTTATGTATTCATGCACCTTTCCTACAGGGATGATTGAACTAAGGCTCTTGTATACTTTTCTCTGTATTTTTTATAATAATGCTCCAAAATGACTTCCCCAATTTGAGTACAATTCGCCGATACTACTGTTATATAACAGACAGCAAAAATTTAGTTAAATAAAAAAGCGTATTTTTAAATAAAGTATCTAAATATATATGCACCAACTATGGTTTAAAATTCGTAATTTTTTCAAATATATTTCCATAAATTCTTGAAAAAGGAAAACTGTAACAAATGACATCTCCTCACCCTATCTGCGATTTGCATTGAAACGACAAACACAACACAATCTCATAAATGCAATTTTCGCTAGCTGTACAAACTTTTATCGGACCCTGCCCTGCTAAAATTTTCTTACGTACGGATTTGTAAAAGGAAATTTCTATCGACTATTTTATAATTGTTACACGTGCATAGAATTGCTTGTGTGTGAAGTATACTAATAACACTAACTAGCTCTACACTGGTACTACGTAGTACTACACTAATACCAGTTAGAATTGAACATTAAAGACACAACCAGCGTTACTGCAGAATTCGAAACCATTTCATCCAGATTACAGAACGTTTCGTGGAATGGCATGACCTCTTTGCCAAAAAGACAAGTTTTGACAAGTATGCTTATGACAAGTTTTTTTTTTCTTTTTTTTTCTTTTTAAGAAAATGCTGCGTATTTTCATGCGCAGCAGAATATTCCAGGAAATATTGCTGCCAGGGAATTTCTGTAAAACTGCATACTGCAGAAAAATATAAAAGTATGTATAATCAGACAAAAAAGTAGGTTATTGAACCATTTCTTAAGTTTAAGACCATTAGAATACCCATGTAAAATATTTGTTATATCTATATTTTATTCTTGGATGTTTTTCAGATTTTAAATGCACCGAGAATCTTGTGACAAATACTATACACTTGGTTAAGGGAACGATGGCAATTTATTTCATTAAATACCGGATAAAAAATGGTGCGGTTTTTTAATTTAATTCTTTTTCGTAAGCCATTTATTTAATGTTCATCAATTTCTAATTAACATAAACTAGTTTTACTTAAATTTTACTTGTTTCCTTTACTCTAATTATATTTGAAACAACTGTGCTATAAATAGGACTAGAGCCCAATATGTTTAAAACTATCCGTTTGAATCACAGACGAACTCAATTATTTTGAGATATTGGTGGCGACGATTTCCCAATAAAGGATTACATATATGTCCATTATTTTTTTATTAGGCTATAGAATATCTTATTTTCTTATATTTTTGCTCTTTAATGCTCAAAGTTAATAAATTATATGTTTCTGATGAAAAGATGTGAATATCATTTTTTTATTAGAGAGATATAAAAACACGACATGCATTGAGAAATACAAATGTATCTTAGTCAAAAACATAGACATATATTTCTTTAACTTCCAAAATATACTGATATATAAAGATATATATTTGTTGACACGAACGAAATAATTTGATGCTGCAGTTTTCGATATAGTCAGATCTTTTTTTCCACTTCCCTTTTAAAGGGAAAAAAGTTTCTGCACCCCACCGTTATTATTCCCTACCGTCAGATATGACTGTGGAAGAAAAAAAATGAATCCGTGTTCCTTTTTTTTTCTTATTTTTCTAGAAAGGTCCAATGAAGTCCGGCATAACAAGAAAACCTTTGGTTAGTAAAATAAAAATTGAGAATAAAAAGAAATCTAGAGCAGTGGCTTTTCTATCTCTGATAACACTCCCTGGGAGTTCTTGAATAGATAGCCAAAGAGTAGATTCACATACACAATTCTTATTTTAGATTTTCCCAACCCCATGTTCTTTTTCTTTATATATTACACTTTCTTCTAGAAATTTTCTTTCACGTGAGCGATTTAGAGATGGCCGGTTAAAGGCACTATCGGTGGTAAAGACGATGTACTTATCCGCTATTACACATGATGACAATTTTCACGGCTCATCGAATACGACATTGACTGAAGAACGTGGCGCTGTACCATTCGTCTCTATTGCCTTTCTGGTTACCATCCCACTTTGCTGAGAAAAAAAAAATCTTACGCGTTCTTTATGACATTGTCAAGCACTTCCACATAACCGTTAAATTGGCCGGAAGGAGACGATAGGTGCGTTCCTTCCAATGATCGTCTTATCCTTCTAACGACAGCCTTCTTAAAACGCTTCAACAACTGAATCTTGGCAGCACGTACTCGTTATTGCTGAGTGAATATGCATTATGGTGACGGATCTTTCCGTCATCTACCCACTTTAAATTATAAATGCTACGCTTAAATTGTAATTGTGATATAGCTCCCTTTGGTTTTTTCTTCTTTCAACATCATCTATCAAAAAAGACATTCTTCAGGGATTTTTTTATTGCCTTAGAAGAAGAGAATGCAATGAACGGGATGAATTTTTTTTTTTCATTTATCGGTAAATAACGAAATTTTTATACGGTTTAAGACTGGAAAAAAGGCTGTTGACTACCAAACAGTATAATTTAAAACGAACTATTAAACTTAAGTAGTTAAAAACCATAAGTTGGGTCAAAACTCATAATACCGGTAAAAAAAAAATGCTTACTCACTGTGATTTGAAAATGAAAAATAATAGTACCGCAATTTTGGATTATATGTGGTAAATTTTAAGAGTTGCGATAAAATAGTTTTGTTCATGACTGACCATAACAATAATTCAAAACTTCCTATAAAAATATAGCTTTCACACAGAAATATTTTTTTTTCTTGCAATTTTTATTTTATTTGTACCTGATGTTTAATTTATCTTCCTTTCTAATGCGAAATCATCATGATTCCGAACATAACATAAGAACTATTAAACTTACTATTAACTTACATAGTTACAAACCATAAGTTGGATCAAAACGCATAATCCCGGTAAAAAAAAAGTGCTTACTCACTGTGATTTGAAAGTGAAAAATAATAGTACCGTAATTTTAGATTATATGTGGTAAATTTTAAGAGTTGCGATAAAATAGTTTTGTTCATGACTGACCATAACAATAATTCAAAACTTCCTATAAAAATATAGCTTTCACACAGAAATATTTTTTTTTCTTGCAATTTTTATTTTACTTGTGCCTGATGTTTAATTTATCTTCCTTTCTAATGCGAAATCATCATGATTCCAAACATAACATAAGAACTATTAAACTTACTATTAAACTTATATAGTTACAAACCATAAGTTGGATCAAAACTCATAATCCCGGTAAAAAAAAGTGCTTACTCACTGTGATTTGAAAGTGAAAAATAATAGTACCGTAATTTTAGATTATATGTGGTAAATTTTAAGAGTTGCTATAAAATATTTTCGTTCATGACTGACCATAACAATAATTCAAAACATTCTATAAAAATATTGATTTCAGACAGAAGTATTTTTTTTTGCAATTTTCATTTTACTTGTGCCTGATGTATAATTTATCTTACTTTGTAATGAGAAATCATCATGATTCTAACCATAACATAAGAACTATTAAACTTACATAGTTAAAAACCATAAGTTGGGTTATAACTCATAATCTCAGTAAAAAAAGTGCCTACTCACTGTGATATGAAAGTGAAAAGTAATAGTACCGTAATTTTAGATTATATGTGCTAATTTTTAAGAGTTGCGATAAGATAGTTTTGTTCATGACTGACAATAACAATAATTCAAAACATTCCATAAAAAATATAGCTTTTACACAGAAATATCTTTTTTTGTGTTTTTTATTTTACTTGTGCCTGACGTTTAATTTATCTTACTTTCTAATGAGAAATCATCATGATTCTAAACATAAGGTAAAAGTTTTTTCCATGACGTCAACACATAACCACATAACATAATCTTGAAAAATACGAATTTTCTGCGAAAGATGAAGAACTTTAAGAAGAATTAAATGTATTACAATAAACTTTTTTTATCTGTTTTATTTATGCAAATTATACTTTTTTACTGTTTTTCATTTATTGCGCAAGGCAGCAGTTACAAAAACTATTCTTGGTGTTGATCCAAAATGCTCATTGCTAACTCCACTCATTGCTAAATAAGTTGCCTTTATTCAATATTTTATCTTTCTCATCATATTTCACAATATTATGAAAAATAAATCATTTTTATAATGAATTAAATTCATGTAATAAATTTTATACATTTGATTTTTTATTTATTTAGTAGCCATTGATGCCTTTTTTTGTAGATATTTATTTGAAAAAGCATCTGAAATTTAAAGAAAATAGTTGTTTGACATATAATTAGTTTTTAAATACTCGTTTCACTTAAAATTTATGAGTAGCACAAATCAAGTGTTTGGTTTGCTCTAATTTAATTTACAAGACTAATTAGAAAGTGTTTATTCAAAAGCAAAGTGACAAGTTTGTTTATTCACTTTTCAACTAAATTCGTTGCATCGTGTAAATCTAGTATTTCAAATACTATATTTACAGGATACAACTAACAAAAGTAGTTTTAAGTAAATACAATTATAAGGATTTCTTAAAGAAATCTCGTATATTTTTATGTGTTTATAAGAGATGATAAGTTGAATTTTAAATTTCACTATTTCTTTTCTGAATTCTTTTCATATTAGACAAATTCAGTTCACAGGTTGCCACCGGGTAACGCTAAAATATTTAAAAAAACTTTACTTTATGTTAAAGAAAATGGAATTTTAGTTTTTATTAACGGTTTAAAGTTAGTACTTCTCTATAGTCTTATACTTGGGTTCTACAGTTTTATTTTCCACTACAAGTTTTTCAGGGTTTTATTTTCCACACTAATTTATTGAAAAAATCCATTAACATTTGAAAAAAAAAAAGACAATGTTGACACACTTTTGATATCGTCTGTAGAATGCTTACAAGTGATCACGAGTAGCCGTGAAATTGTTGATATTTTTCATGGCGATCTACATCAATGGAAACGAATGTCCACCCTTACAAAATAAATGAATGTTTTTAGTTGTGTACTATGAATATGTATATTTTTATTTTAAGATTCCGTGAACTGCATTAAATAATTTTATTGTGTGCAACTTCCATCCGCTTCTGCACTATTAAACCAATTTCAAATTCGTTATAATATTCTATATATGTTTCATTTACAAACTAGTTTTATTTTAAGACTTAGTGTAAACGTGACCGCTTAATTAATTTTTTTGTCGTATGCCTGTTTAGGCAGGGGGGGAGGGCGATTGTTCTTGTTTTTTTCAGTGGCGCCATCTATGGCCAAGAATTCGACTTCTGCCACACCATTCACACAACCACAATCCCGTTTATAGGGCGGGTCACATCCACACACACAAAGGAGAAAGGACATAGAACACACAGAGAGAGAAAGAAACATTCATGCCTAGCCCGGGATTCGAACCCAAGGACAGTTCCCTGCCCCCTACACAGACCGGTCGACTGCTTAATTAATGATTCTTACTTTATATTGTTTCGCAAAAATAACTTTGCTGACTTTCATGAGTATCTTATCTCACTGTAATTATACATTTTAATCTAACTGAGTACCAAAATATGGGAGCAGCTACTTCCCCCCAAATAATCTGAATCGAGCCACGATGGCTAAGGAGATAGAGCGTTCACCTTCCAATGAGGTGAATCTGGTTCGATCCCAGGGATGGCTGGTGGATGCGAATTCCGCATTCGCCTTGCACGGACCACATAGCTAGCGTGAAATATCTTCAGTGGTAGACGGATTATGGTTAGTGTCCCCTTGCCGTCAGGCTAACCGTGAGAGGTTCTCGTGGTCTTCTTCTCCATGTAACGCAAATGCGGATTAGTTTCATCAGAAAAGTCCTCCTCGAGGGCAAATTTCTCCAAATACTTGATCCAGGAGTTCCCTGTCCTCTGGATTGGGTTCAAAATTACAAGGCAACGGAGATGAACATTAGTAGTCATAAACCCGAAAATTGGGTCTACTGTTCAACGACGGTTACAAAATAAAAAATAAAGTAATATAAATTAGCATAACAGATGTTTCAGAACAGTACCTTTCATGTAAAAGAGATAACACCATTTTTAGTGTAAAGATGAACGAAAAAAAATAATATTGTATTATTTTTAATGATCCTTTATAATAGATTGTTTGGGCCAGGATAGACTGGTTGGCAGGGTGCTGGACTCACGTTCGTGAGGACGGGAATTCGAATTCAACCGGAGTAGTGAATGGTGACCGGTGCATGTTAAATTTACCGGGTCATAAAGTTCGCCATGTTTCCATAACTAATTATAACTCTGTAGATATTGAATTGGAGATCGATCGCTCTCTGGCTCTGGTCAAAATTGAAATCTGCGGATGAATGAATGGATGTATGAAGTCGAATTTTTGGTCACAGATGGCGCAACTAGAAAACACGAGCAATATCACCCCTGCCTAATTGGCATACACTTACAACAACAAATCGTTTAAAATTTCCAACATTAATATTGCCTCTTTTCTCTTGTCACATCACGTTGTCATATAGTGTCTCAATGACTTCATTGAAAAATATATACTGGATGCAATATCTTTTTTTGCAAGAATGAAACACATCTTTTTCATTTTAAATCAAATGTAGAAATAAAAATATTTTATTAAAATTTAAATTATTATGCTTATTTAAAAAAAAATCGAGGTTGATTAAATAATCATTGAAACATGAGACTTATTGGAAATTATTATACATAATATTCTGTTTCACAGTAAAAAATGAATAAGCTTCTAGTAGTGTTTTAAACTTTCAAATAAAAAATACATTCTCATTCCGTAAATACTTGTATGCATTTGCAAAGATGTGAATAAAAATAATCTTCATGTATTTCGTATATAGTATATGATATATGTAAGTAGAAATACCAATATTTTACGACGAGGCTTTGAACAAAGTTTGATCAGGAAAAGAGCCATAATTCAGAATACTTCAAAAATGTTTAGTTGAATTATTTGTATATACATTGATATAGCAGTTTTTGTTTACTATTTTTAAACTATTTAAACAAAACTCACGTAGCTCTCTTTATCTCTAAGGAACTTCTGTAACATACTAGTTGTATTTACGTAATAAAGATTTATTATCACAATCCAGTACGAAAAAAAATTGAAAGGCTTAAACTGAGAAATACATTTAAAATTTTCTCAAACAGTAAGGTTTTTTTTTCCGGGTATTTATCAGAAGTATGAAGTTTTTTTTTCTATGACAGAAACGTTTTCCATTTCATATTTTTTTTCATTCCGAATAAAATATTTCCAATTTTGTTTGAAACCACAGAAATCGCAAAACAAGATCATTTGTATCTAGAAAAGTCAACATATTAACAGAAATAGCTAACCGTTCAAAGAAAGCTAATTTTCCGTTCAAAACCATTTGAAACCATATGGAACATACGTCCATTTATCTTGTTTGAATTGTAGTTGGGTAACTTCATGACAAATTGCCATTTGGGGGAAAAGATTTCTGTTTCAAATCGGTTTGTAACAACAGAGATTTAGAGAAAATGTTTATTCGTAATTGAAATTTTTACTGTGTAAAACACTTCGATCCTTTTGTCTTGAAACTTGTTTTTCTTTCAACAAAATACACAAATCTTTCAAGTTCGAAGGAATTGGATTTATGTCTGCAAAATGAAATAAAACATTCTACCCTTAACGGCTTTGTTCCTATTGCAACATTTGTACTTTTCTACGTCTTTGATGTTCTATCGAACAAAAAGTTACTTTATTTTTTTTTTTTTTCAAAATAGTTTTTTGAAAAAATTCCCACAACAGCGTTAACTGAGCAAAATGGTGCTCTTCAATGGAAAAGTGAATCCAATCCAATGGATCAATACGCAGATGGCTGCGCAATAGTTTGTTTTGACGTTTATGGTCTAGAAAATGAATGTTCTATCAGTGGCATTCTCTTTTTTTAATTTATATCATTCTCTGACCTTTTGAGATATTTTTTTCGATTCTGTAAAACGGAAACTAACATATATTTTACGTATTTTACTTTACTCGCCACAAAGTCTTTTTAAAATCAAAAGTTTTATTCAGTAGTATTTTATGTGCTCACAGCCAGTGGCTCCATTTTGGAATATTTCCGCCAGCTTTTCTGGCCATATATTAGCGAAGTCCCATAAATATTTGTGAATTGCATTCAGTTAAATTATCGGTGAATTCAGATAAATATCAAAAATGCAAGAGCTGTAAGATAAAAAAATTAAATTCATTTTTTATCCATAGCTTTTAAGAAAAATTACTCCTTTCAAGTTAAAACTTAAGAAAGTTCTAACAGATGTTTAAACCTAAAAATCATGTAGTTGTAAGAATTTTTTATAAATCTATTTCGAATTATTTTTCTTATTTGAGTTGGAACTTAAAATTAAATTTTGTTTTTTTTTTCAGTATTTAGATTCAAACAAATACAATAAATTTGTTTTTACCAAAATATTTTTTTTGTCCTCTCCCGAATTTAAAACATGTTTCATAAGATAATATAAAATAACACTATAAAAGTTTACGCCTGCGTTCCTATGAAAATCGTTGACAAACTTTCTGATTTCCGTAAAATTTCTGATTCAAACTATATTTTAAATGAAAAAAAAACTTTAAAGTTAGGTAATATTAATTTAAAAACCGTATGCTTTTTAATAGGCATTTTTATAAATAGATAAACAAAATATTTTTTTTTATTTCAAATAAAAAATTTATCCTTCTATTTCCTTTCTTAGGAAAGGTCATTAAGAATTTTACATTTAACCAGATAAATGTATGCTAATTGATTAAAATTAAACAAGATGATCATCAATAGAAATTCAGTGATTTCCTGGACTTAGAATTAAATATTGAAAGTAAAAACAAATATATAAATATAAATAAAATTAAATAAAATATACTTTTTATTTTACATATTTTTTTTGAAAGGAAGTCATTTTAATTTCAAATGAAATCAATAGATGAATTTCAACTCACGCTTTTCTAAAAAAAGTATATGGTCTTGCTAGTATTAAGATTCTCAAGCTTTACAGAAATAATTTTGAATGCCAAGAATTATTAAATGAGGTTTATGGTTTGTAAATGAATTTATTATTAACAAATTTCATTTGTGGGCCAGAGCCTTCTTCAGAATTTTCTTCCTTTCTCTTGTGTTCCAGTTGGTCTCTCTCAGTGTTTAAAAGTTCTCATCATACAGCTCATCCACTTCACTCTGATCCCTTTTTTTTTTTCAAGTACCAATTCGTTTGAAATTGAAGACTCCGAATGTTAAAGGGAGATTCTGCAGATTCTGTAAGGCAAATTTAATGATGTTTATTCTAAGTAGTTGACAATACCTGTCTATCATTTGCACTACATATTATAGTACTTGTGCTTCCATGCACCTTTAATGTTTATTGCATCTAAAATCTTTTTCAAAATTATTCACAAGAAATTAAATAGTTATATGATTTGAAATCTGATTTTTTTATGATTTCCGGAACATAAGTGAGCTTAAAAATGAATGTGATGCCACAATTGGGATTACATATTTCCTAGCTTTTAAATTATCGTTAATTTCTTTAACTTACTTTTTTGAATCATTCTTAATCGAATTAAACTAAAATTAAATCAATTTGTTAATTTTTATTTAAAACGAACATAAAATATTTTATTCTTTTCTTATCGATCAATGTAGTGGCTAACTTTTTATTTCGATACTAATGCAGACTCATTAATTCACTGCCGCACCTAATCGAAAACAAAAATCTATTTATAACTCATTATTCTTAAATTTCCCATCTCAAATATGTTTCAGTTACATGGTTATAATAATTCTCACAGTCTTGTTGGCGATTCGCGATCACCATGGAATTTTTCAAGCCTAATATTGATTATGGGGGGTTGGCTTCACTTTGGCTATGTTATTCTTTAATAATTCGCCAACCATAGATCTCTTTTCATGATTCTGAAGGTCTATTGAGAACAATTCAATTACTTTTTAATTTGACTTTGAATAGGCAGGTCATGTTGGATTTGTCTGCCATGGCCTGTTCTTATTAATATTATTATGCAAAATTTATCCTTGAAGTCCTATGGATAAAAATATAGTTTTGTATTTTGAGCTCTACAAATACTACTAAGTAAAAGTTTTATTAATTATGATCCAGTTTTCATCTTTAACTGTCAATTTTTATTATACTGTTTTCATCAAAATCTTCAATTAGTGAATTATATCTTACAACTTACAACTACACCGGATTTTCGTCTTCACAATGAATTTATATAAAATAATTTCTTTTATACTTATTTTGATTGATGAAAATTTTTTAATCCATTTAGACTAAGATCAGTGGCAGCAATTCATATCTCAGTTTCTAATTTGCTCTGACAGTTCACAGTTTTGAGATAAGCTCAAATTAGTGGAATTTAATTTGCAAAAAATTACGATTTACTTAAGTCTTACAGTAATTGTGGAATAAAACATCTAACAGTGTTAATGACCAATAAAATAGCCCCACTCCTTATTTTAAATTCTTCGTTTCTTAAATGGACTATTAGGATATAAAATATGACTATTCCTAAGCTGTTTTTAAGTGTGTCATTAAAAGTGATATTTTTTCAGAAACGATTATGACGAAATCACTGCAAAATATTATTGTCAACTTACTTTAAGTATAATTAGGGTTTGTTTATCCCCAGAAGATTAGTAGAAAAAAATTCTTCTTAGAAACATATTTTAAAAATACTGCATATCGAGTTTTCACCAGAAAGCCATTAGTAAGGCATATATAGATATTTGCTTTCATCTATTTTTGATACTTCATTTAAATATTTTAGCTCTGTATAATTTCTAAGGTGTAAAAATGATTATGCTTTCACATATCTAAAACATTTCAACAAAACTGTTTGGATCCTTAGAACTTTTATAATGCTATTATAGAACTAAAAATATTGCCAGCATTAAGATTTCTCAACATAAAAAAAAAAACTGTCTAAATTAATATTTTGTGGGGGAATAAATGAGCGTTTAGAACAATGCATTTTTTAATTTTTTTTATGATTTTAACTATTTATTAGATTATGTAAATGTTTTTCTATTAATCTAAACACATTGTCCTGGGTTTCTGAGGTTTTTTAAATAACTTTTCCCACATAAATGCTGCAACATTATTAGCTTTTCGAAAATATGAAAACGTTACTCTCTTGCTGCAACCTTTTGAATAAAAAATTTTTTGATAATATATAGAGTCAAAAGCACATAGTTCTACATTTTTCTTATCAAATAAAGTTATTCCAAGGATTCATTCACTGTCATTCAGTTCCAGATTTCGATTTGTTTTAGATCCGAACACTTTTTAATCGAACGATTAAACTCATTTTTCAATCTATCTTTTTGACTTTGTTTGCTCTAATTAATGTTTTCCATTGCATCCAAAAAAACACTCATCGGAAAACAAACATTAAATCCTTTTTCAATCGAATCCAAGTTTTCGAATCCTTAATTAATTTTAAATTTAAGGGCAGCATTAAGTATTAAGTGTAATAACAATTTAGTTACAATTGCTCAATCATTGCAAATTTGATGAAAAAAGTTTATTGTGAAACCTCTCTTGTGAAGTAAATAGCGCGGTTTAATAAAAGCGCATTTCCTTAAAATAAGAAAAAAATAATTAAATAGTTGCTTTTAATATCCGGTAAATAATTTTAATTTTTACTAATTCCGAAAAAAATATTTAAAATTTATATATTTTCTTAAAAAAATTTTTTTTTTGGCAAAAAATGTCAACACATTTCCTTTTGAAAAATTATTCAGTTCAAATATTTTCGAGAAAAACAAGTTATGAGTTCAATCACCAGAAACAGTAAATATTTTTTTTTCTCTCACCTAATATTTAACATCTTTTTTGCAAAATAAATAGCTAAAGTAGAGAATAGAAACTTAAGCATATTTTTGTTAAAACAGAAGAGGCTATGCATAGACAATCAGGATGAGTTTTTATATAAAAGTCTTTCAATGAATTAAAAATTATTTATCCTATAAATGCATCAGTCTAGACAATTACTTAAGTTAAAGAACGCAAACAATAGGTTAAAATAACATGCTTAATATAGTATTCTATCATAGAATAATATTATCCATTGATCGCAGCTGATCCCACACACACAAAAAAAAGACTCTTTAGATAAGCTTTTTAAATCTAAGATCTTCCTTTCTTACAACAAATAAGATTTTTTTTTGATTAAGTCCCTTGATATTTATGCCATCAAAAAAGGTATAGTTAAGTTTATTTATTATTAATTGTGTACCATTAGTTGCTCTTTTTTTTTTTGAATTTATCTAATACGCTGTTAGAAATTTCTCGGAAAAAATGGTTAAATAACAATTTATCGAATGGTTATTTTACCATATTTAATCAAAACAGTAAAAAAACCATAATTAAAATGGTAATCAAGCTGTTAAGTTAGAGGAAAACTGTTTATTAACTGCTTTCATCAAATACGGTTAAACAACCAGAATTTTATCGCACCAACTAGAACCATCTAATGAAGCTACTTAGTTCTTCAGAACTGCTTATATATCATAACTGAGCGGGCATATCTGTCCTTCTCATGATCGACAGAACTGGAGTTCGAGTCCTAGTGTTGACACCACAATATTTCCTCCCTTCCATATAACACATGAAAAATTTCCAGTGTCCAGCACTCTCCTCTGCCTGCTACCTTACGAAAAGCCGAGCTCCTATGTCTAGTTAAATAATAATTTATTTTTTTTTACGTTTTTGAAAAATGCTAGTTTTAAATGGTTGAAAAACATTATACTTTTGTATTCATGGTTTTATAACCATTCTTTTTGCAAATGCTTTCAAAAGCCATAAAGGAAAAAATTGCTCTTTACCGTAAACTTTACGGTTAATCGTATGGACAGTCAACTGTCAATTATTTTACCATAATTTTGGAATGAAAATTTTACCAGTGTACAAAACCATGTTTAATATACAGTTTCTGAACAAAAATGATATAATTTTGTCTTTTTCAAGACTTTAGTTTTGAATGAATGATTATGTGTATTTTTATTTTTCTATATGTAAAGTGCGCAAAAAAATAAACGGATCACTCTGAATAACTTTTAATCTAATGATTGGATCGTCACTTTCTAAGACTCCTTCTGCATGGTTCGAGAGGGTAACCTAAAATATTTTGATTAATTAGTGCAGACGGCATTTTAAAATACGAATACAGACACTGAAACGTACTTTCACCGTATAAAGTTACATTTTTTAAACAGATTCAGATTTCTGACCCTCAAAATATAGGGGATAGCCACATTCCGGGAAATATGGTCCCAATAGTTTGGTCAGGAACGCGGTTCAAAGTTTGGACCCCTAAATGTTAATTTTACTTTTTACGTATTTAGCCATATTTCTAAAAGTTTTGAAGCGAATTAAGAAAATGCACACAATTATAAAATTCCTTCAGCCAAAAATTATTTCCAGCAAAATATAACTTTTAGTGAGTATTTACTATTTTAATTAGTTTATTTTGTAATATTTGATTAGTTTATTTTCAATATTTTGCAATAGTCGAAAAATTTTGAATTGAAAGGTATACAGTTTTTACATCATTTCGTATACAATTTTTATATCATTAAGTATTTTTACATGGCAAAATACAAAATTTGAATAAAGAACAGTTAGTGAGAAATCAAATTTTAAAAATACAACTTTTTTAAAATTTTATTTCTCAGAAAATATTCAACCGATTTTGCTCACATTTTGCATTTTGGCATTTAAAATAGTATTTTTTAAAATGATATGAAAAATTGCATTCCTTACAAGCTCGAAAGAATTAAACGTTGAAATTACGACAGAATTCAAAAGTTTTTCTACCATTATTAAATAAAATGATGAAAAATAATAAATATTTACTAAAAAGTATTTTTTGCGCAAAATTATCTTCCTCTTAACGAATTTTATAATTTTGAGTAAAAATTTTTCAATTCCCGTAAAAAGTTCTAGATATAAAGCAAAATGCACAAAAAGTAAAAGGAACACTAATGGGTCCAAACTTCGGAGTGCTCTTCTGATAAAACTTAGGACCATATTTCCCAGATTGCGGCTACTTCCTATATTTTGGGCATCAGAAATCCGAATACGTCAAAATCAAGGTATGTTTATTAGATAAAGAACGTTTTTGTGCCTTTGCATAACTTAAAATAGCTTCTACACTAAATAATTAGCATGTTTAGGGTCAATCCCTCAAACTATCAAGATTGAGTTATGGAACGTAAAGATCCAATCATTAGATCAAAGTTCTGGGTGATCCGTTTTTTTTTTCTTCTTTTTTTTGCGCTCTGTGCATATTTATTCTAAGTGTTGCTAAGATTCGAAAGCCTGTAGGAGCTAAATTGTTCTATCTAGAAAATATCAGATGTAATCAAGATAATCATTGTTTAGATGTGTAAGAGATATCATTCCTGAAATATCATGGAATCGAAACTTTTTCCTAGAATGTTTTTTTCTGGAAAAATTACCCAGTTATTATCCAAAAATTATCCAAATTATCCTGTCTCACCCAACTAGTGTTTACTCTTTGGAAAATTTAGAAATGATTTTCAGAAAAAAAAAGTGACAGGCATTTGTGTTTTGTAAGACAATTTAAGAACATTGTGCATGTAATTATAATGTGATGTAGTCAAGGCCGTACTCCAAGGACGGGGCAATTGTCCCTGGGACAGGAACTGCTTAGACTAAAATTGCTTATAAAGAATATAGTATTTGTTAATTAGCTTTCTTAAAAGAAAATTGTCCATAACTTCTCTATATTTATATAAAAACTACATTTTTGTGTAAAAGGCTTTTCTCTTTACTCGCCAAGTAACGTTCCTTTCGCCGACCTGTTTGTGAACTGTCCTTGCATCGAAAAGATCCTAGGTTCGAATCCCGGGCAAGTCATGGATATTTCTCTCTCTCTTTCTGTGTTCCTGTGTTCTATGTCCTTTGTGTGTGAATGTGACCCGCCCTATAAACGGGTTGTGATTGTGTGAATGGCGTGGCGGAAGTCAAATTCCTGGCCATAGATGGTGCCATGGAAAAAACAGGAACAATCGCACCCCCACTACCAAAAAACAGGCATACGACAAAAAAATAAATAAATAAAAGAATAAAAACGCTCCTTTCCATTTCCACGATATAGATTACTAGAAATGTTTATAAAATAAATAATTTAAATCCTGATTATCATCATGAATAAAATCATAGCATTACGCGTGTTTTTTTTCTTTCAGTAAATTCAATTTTAGTTAAAGAAAATTTCTATTTCGAAATAATCCTTAAGTAAAGTTTAACTTAACCATTAGTTTGCTTTAAACATTGCAAAAGCATTTTCTTTTCTGTAAATTCCTGAAATTTTTCTATTGAATGAAAAGCAACGAAGGAATTTTTTCGCAACAGTCTCAAAGAAATGCATAATATTTCAATTTCAAAATAATTTGCATAAAAATATACAAAATTTTAAGAAAATTACTCGAATTCATTCTTAACATGCCTTATGATAATCATATGACTAATGATAAACTGTCCATGCTTGCTGAATCACTGCAAATGAAGCATTATTTAAGCATTATTAGCTGATGGGGAGACAAAATTATTCATAAAATAACATTATTCCTTTCCATAACTAAATATTTTAAAGACCATTTATTTTCACGAGAAAACATTGCGTGATGAATGATATTCAACAGCAACAATGGTATATGATGATTAAAATTAATTAGTTTTCTTTAAATGAACATTATTAATTTTTATGACATATTAAAAAAATAAAGATTTCTACTTTAAATTTAAAAATTTTTATAGCCTTAACTATTTGTAGTTAACAGCTTGTATCCAAAAAAATTAAGTATAAGCTTTCAGAGTAATAAATACGGAAGATAAAATTTAGTCAATTTAGAAATACTTAAAATTTTTTGACCATTTTAGAAATTTTTGCATATCCATTTGCATTTACACTATTATTTCTTTAATCAAATTAAATTAATAATTATTGTTTCATCTGTTTTACAATAAATGAAATCATATTTCGTAGATAAGCCATATAGAAATAAAATCTGTCACACATAATTCCTTGGCATAACATTTAATTCGATTGTTGGTTTATTATTTATATATTTATAATTAATAAACTGTGTGTGCGTGACGTATATGCGTAAGTGTGTTAAGAAAGCAAGAAATTAAAGAAAAAGGAAAAAGAGGTACAAAGGTTAAAATAAAAAAATTTATTAAAAATTTTAGCAAAAATTTACAAAAATTCAAAATTAAAAAAATTATTTCACCTGAAATTAGAAAAGATATAATCTTCTTCCCTACTCATATAATTTTATTTGTAAGAGTAAAGCTTTCTAATCCCGGCAACTTATAAAAATAATGTTTTCTAAAAACTTTAATAAATTTATCATCCTGAAATACTTAATTGAAAATGAGTTTAAAATTATTAGAAATGGCGATATAATATGTCAGATTAAAAAATAAAGATACTGGCTTTTGATGTTTGAGAATACTGATCTAATGACTCCAAATTCGATCCCCACATAAAGACTTAAGGCAGGGGAGAATGTTTGGGGTGCGATGTCAAGTTTGGTACAATAACTTATGTTTTTCAAACTATCACATTACAAACATTAATGAGCTGAAGTTGCAGTAACTCTTTAACGATTAACACTGATTTGTCTGAAAATGAAGGAGAACTCAATTTAGATCAAGTAGATTTGAACAACTTTGCTACTTATTCATCATACGCTAAATTTTCATAAGACCAAAATATATCAACTCATGAGCATAAATTCAAAGTCTTTCATCTGTTATATAAATAACCTATTTTATATAAATAAGCATTTACAGGATTTGAAGAAATTAACTATAATGAGTCTAAAACAGAATTTTCTTGAAAAAATATTTTAAATTTTTGCAGGCTTAAGTTTTTTAAGTAAAATTTACCATTCCCGTTACAAGTTGATTTTTGTCACAATCATATTCTTTGATAAACTCAGACTATTAAGGAAATGAGTCACATATTTCAAAATTACTAACACTTTTTCTTAAAATGGAAGATATTAAGAACGGTTCTTAAAGTAGCTTAAAATTGTTGAATTGTTGCAATAAAAAAGGAAATATCACATAAATACCAAACAACATTCTCCATCATATTCAGAATATTTTTCGTAAAGTACTTAGTTTAGTCTATAGAGTTGCAATATATGATTGAATGCCATTAATGACTGTCAATTTCACTTTATATTAACAATCAAATATCGGAATTCCCTATTTCAAAATTTTAAACATTTCCTCTAAATATTTATATAGTTACATATGTAATATGTGATCCAAGCAAAAGATTTGAAGCAAAATGTATACTCGTCTTTTTCTGTTTTCTTCGAACAATTTTGCAGGACAGAATGCTCTTCGTATGTCTTATTTTATTCCATTTTTGCGTTGCATCTTAGAGTTTAATCCCACTCAACAAGTTTGTGATTAACTCTTATTTTACACTTTATTTTTCTAATAAAGAAGTTAGAAATATTCCTGAGACTAATAAAGTGTCTTAAGAAGACGTTCTTTTTGGCATTCTTTTATTCTTCATAAAAGTTGAATTTTCTACACAGATTGTTCGCTGCCTTAGTTATGGAAATTTTGACCTGAAAACAGGATTTACATTTTTATGAACTCACACGTGACTATTTTTGCACGATATGCAATGTATAAACAAATTTGAAATACACTTGAAAAAAATTTTGGAATAAGAGTAAAATGCATATTCTTATTTAATATTAGAAATCAACTGATGCTTAGAAAATGGTTTATCATACAGTTATTATTTTTTTAATTCAAACAATTAAAGAATATGTGATATGAAATTTAAATACAATATTTAATTGTTGCCTACAATTTTTTTAAATAAGCTTCGGAAATGATGAAAAAAGGAGATTTAAAGTAAGAGAAGATGTTTTAAATATATAAATTAATAATTGTTTAATAACTCTTTGAGTACTGATGCAGGAATTTCCTTGTCTTCAGGATTGTTTCAAAATTCCATGGTTACGGAGTTGAAGATTAGTAATCGTAAAGCCGAAAGTCGGTCGGTTGTTCAACGACTGATATAGGGAACTAACCAGTGAAGGAACACTTAAGCTTCGCTTGCCTCTTAAAAAATCATATTAATTTCAAAATTCGTAATTTTAGTTAAATGACAGTGTCAACATATTTGTTACTAATTGCAAATTATGTAAAAAAATTGTAGAGAACTTACATAATATTGTTTTAGAGTTTTGGAGGTTCAAATAACAAGTAGTAAGAAGACCCTGTGAAGGAGCAGCTCTTACCAGTGAAGGAACACTTAATTTTGGTTATATTTTAATGCTCTTTATGAATTCATTAGCCATACAAATATATAAAAACAAGACTATTTATGAAATTATAACATACAAGTACTTGTAAAATGCTAACTTTATTCTGTAATCATGAACTAGAAATTAAAGTGATGTTAAATACAAAATTAATTTTAAAAAATCATTCTTTCTTATAATTTGACAGTCAAATCTGAATCATTGTGTCATTCAATGCTGTTTATTATCATTATTATTTTATCACCTTTTTGTTTACTCTTTTTCCTCTTATTTCTTGAAGCTTTTTTTCGTTTTTAAGTAATTTTTCTTTCTTTTTCTTCTCCATGTTCTTCTGTTTTAACTTTTTTTAGATCTTTCAGCCTCTTGAAATTTTTGCCATTTCTCTGAAGTTAGTGCAAAAGGTAATTTATTCATTTTTTTTCTTATTTGACTTTTCTTTTTATCATCAATATTTGGCCAACGTAAATGGTTCTTCCACACTTCTTCTGATTTTTCAGCAACATTTCTACAATGCCTTTCTCGAAAATAGGCGGGGGAAAGGTGTCTTGAAATTTGAGGAAAATCCATCTCTTGTTGACTTGTATCTAGAGGATCTTCAGAAGTACTGATTTTACTTTAAAAGAATCATTTCTTTTTTCAACTAAGAGAAGATCAGCATGAGGACTCATTTCAAATTCGATATCTAAGATGCATTCATTATCAATACTAGCTTCAGTTCCTAAGTTTGACTTAACTAAATGGTTTTCTTTTAATACGTATTTCTTCCATATTGAAAAAAGTACAGGCTCTTGAACATTTTCGATATTAGTCTCTTCAGTCAACGCTGCGTTAAAAATTTGCAACATATCTTGAGGGATTTCCCTCTCAAGCTTCTGAAGAAATTGAGTACCGTTTCTGATTAACTCTGTTTTTTGTTGAGGAGCTTGCTTCTAAAATCTAACATAGTAAAGTAGTTTTTATAAATTATATAATCACGTTGCTATCCTATAATGATAACTTATTATCAGTTCTTGGTTTCAAAAGCCAGCGAAAAAATGTTCTATTCAAATTTTTATGATTATATTTAATTAGTTTTCGATTTGTAAACATAGTTTATTAAGTTGCCTAACATTTGATGAAACTAAACACCCCATCAATAAATATAAATTATAATTTTTTCATAAATTAGGAAATTAAATTAACATTTTGAACAGAAATTATTTCTGGAATTATTCATACAATTTTTAACAAAATTTCGGTTGTCCTCTATATAGCAGAAGTACTTATCCTAGAGTCATGTAAAATCATATTTCACACATTACTGTTCATTCACTGGAAGTATTCCCAGTGAAGGAACATGCCTGCTTCTTCACTGGATAGAAGTTGTTTTTTGTCCTTGAAACAGAATTTTAATGTATAATATGACTAAAAGTAAACGAAAATTAAAAAATTTATTTTATTTTCTTTAACTAGGAAATGAACCTAGTAAAGGAACACTTGTTCCTTCACTGGTTTTTATTCGTTTGGTGATCCAGTGAATAAACACCCCCTTATCTCAGTACTTGATTATGCAACGGTGCTTTAAAAAAATAAAACGTAACTTCAATAACTATATTTTGAATTCTCTTTTTCACAGTGAGAAAAATAAGACTATTACATGCAATTAATTCCACTTCAAACATATAAATACAAACACTCACCTTATAATTTTTTCAACGAAACAAGGTGTTGCAGAGATAATAACAAATTCAAAAATTTTTCCAGAGAAGTATATTTAACCAGGTGATCCAAAACATTGCTAGATGACTTCCTATTACTTGGCAGTAAGCTATTCTTACCAATCAATCTAAAGAAAAACTTTCAAATTCTTATTTTTAATCAATATATTTGAAATGTTCCTTCACTGGGTAGTGTTCCTTCACTGGTTGGTTTACCCTATACACCAAAGAGCTATTACGCTATGACCACCCTGCTAATAACATGTAGAACCACCTTTAGCCCTCAAAACTGCTAGCACCCGCCGTGGCAATGATTCCACAAGGTGCAGATAGGTAGTCTGAGGTACCTGGTGCCAAGCGCTCACCAACTGGTCCTGCAATTCCCTCACATTGCTAGGGGGGAGCGTGGCAGCGCGAATTTGGTTTTCCAAGAAGGACCACAAATGCTCTACTGGATTAAGGTGAGGTGAATTTGGGGGCCAAGACATGACTTGAAAGTCACTGAAAAACCATGAAAACCTGGGCAAGCCCATTGCTACAGATGGAGGGTGGTCATAATGTAATGGCTCTTCGGTGTATATATATATATATATATATATATATATATATATATATATATATATATATATATATATATATATATATATATATATATATATATATATATATATATATAATATTTGTGTTTAGAAACAGTGCAAAAATAATCCGATTTCTTTTTTTAAAAACGTATTAAAGAGAGAGAAAAAATAGATTATATGTTTGGAAACGGTAAAAATGATTCCTAACTAGTAGAATGCCTTTTTTTAAAGTCAAAAATTTGAAAAATTAGCAAATAGGTGATTAAAAACTTAAATATGTTATTTAAGCTCAAAATTAATTTTCAAAATCTTCCTCAGTCAGCAAAAAAGGAGTGATTTAGAATTAAAGAAACCCACCGATTGTCCAGACGTTAATTTTAAGGATTTTTTTTATTTTTACTGCTTATAAATATAAATGAATATTTATAACGATGCTGTTGAAAAATATATAGTGATTATCTGATAAATTACATGCAATCTTCCACTGCTTCCTTGAATTCATAAAAAAGCACACAGATTTTTATGCTCCGAAACCATGGAAAACGAAGATAAAATCACTTTCAAAACATCTAAAAATGCTATTTCGTGCACTTAAAAATGTTTTTCTGCACTCTAGCTCAACAAAAAATTTTTTCCATGCCCCAGCGAGCTAACATCCAGATCCCCACGGAAATTTTTAGATCAATTTTCTCATTCATTTTACCTTAATTAGCCGCCCTGATTCTATACTCTATTTTAAATACATTAGACGGTTCCGCTCATTGCTCCTTGTCTCTTGTCAACTCACACAACTGATTGCGCAGTTTCTTTTTCTTCTTTGATTTCTTACCTTACTCATTTCCCCTTAGTATTATTTATCACCCCAACTTTCATACTTTACTTATTTTATTTTTATTTTAAGCATATTTCATGACACTTAATATATTTTAAGTGTATTTCATGACCCTTTCTCACTGATGGTAGCAACCCCTCCCCCCGTCTGCAGTTTGATGGACATTAACGTGTTCGAAATTCAAGACATTGGAATAGATTGCTATCCATGTCTTGTACCTAAATTTAAAACTTATGAAACATAAATATTTAAAGGTTTACTTATCTATGTAATTTTATTTTTACATAAATTATATATTTCAATCGATTTTGTAACAAGTAATAAAAGTGACGAATGTTTTCAGTCGCAAAATAAGAATCAAACTAAAAAAATACTAAACATTTAAAGATTTCAATAAGAATGAAAAAAAATTACAGTATTTACAAGAGAAATTCGAAGCAAAGGTCGAAAAATTAATTACTCTATATTAATGAATAAACGTATTAATATAGATTTTTATATTTAAAATAATCTAAAAGAAACTTCTTAGTAAAGGCAGACTATAAATAGTATGCCTTCTCTGTATGGGCATAAATATCAGTATATGGCCATGATATCTTTTAAAAACTAGAGAAAAAAAAGAGAAATCTGTTAATATTTTTGAATTTCCTCGATAATAGTCAAAGACCAATTCCCAATGTAAGGTTTTTCTCGTTTTCAAACATAAAAATTCAAGGTTCCAAAAGTTAATAATTATACTCTTAATAGTTTCTTGCCTTAATAAAAAAAAGCAGAGTCAAACTGTCGCAGATAGTGGACCTAAAAAATTAAATAATTAAAAAATTCGACGGAAATTTTAACAAAAAGAGAGACGTTTAATATATTTACAGGCGTAAGAGTAAGCAGTTAAAAAAATAATTTTACCAATAATACATTCAGGTAGACAAATTAAGATTAATAATCTCATGGGAAATCGTACTCGAAAGTAAACACTTTATCTGGTGGATTATCATACATATGCTAAGAATAACATGTATGTCACATGAAACCAGATGATGATGCTGATAATGCGTCAGAATGAAAAGGATGTTAAAGGAATTTATTTGATGGGTGGTAGCAGAGAAGCAGTAAACTTTATATACAACTGATTTTCCCACCGACCAACAACATTATTGTTGTTATAACTCTGATACACTAAATTATGACATTTCAGCTTAGACAAATCGGCAAATGCCACCTTTGGTGGCAGCGTATGATACATGTGATCTTTTCACATAATGGCTAAATAGTATACAGCTCATGAGCATTCTGTAAGCCGCACATCACCAAAACTGAATGTCTATGATGTAAAAACCGCGTGTAGACGATTTTTTACGTAGTGGAATATTCAACTGCTTGAAATATGAGCGCACGCAGGATGCAGTCTTCAAGGAATTCAGAATCAAGGATTCTTGTCTAGGAGTTTTCAACAGTACCAATAAGATATAATTTTCATTAGACATTACAAAAAGAGTCGTCTCCGTGTTACCATGCCAAGAGACGATTCAGTAATTGCGGCCAAAAGCAGAAGTCGAAGCATAGCATCAGACTCATCACGTCTTCTGTCAGGTACCACAATGTACAGTCCGCAAAAAAAAAACGAATCACCCTGAATAACTTTTGTTCTAATGATCGGATTTTCACGAACTAAGTGTCAATCTTAATGGTTCCTGGGGGTGACCTCAAATATGCTAATTAATCAGTGCTAACTATTAATTAAGTTACGAAATCAGACACAAAAACGTACTTTCTCTGAATAAACATATAATTTTTTTTGCATATTTGGATTTCTTATCTTCAAAATATAGGGGGTAGCCGCAATCTGGGAAATGTGGTCCCCATAGTTTGGTCAGGAGAGCGATTCAAAGTTCGCACCCCGTAATGTTAATTTCGCTTTTTGCGTTTTCAGTCTTATTTTCAAAACTAATGAAGCAATTCAAAACAAAATTGGACCCACTCATAAAACTCATTTACCCAAAGATAATTTCATGCAAAAAATAATTTTTAATAATTATTTATTATTTTTTATTATTTAATTAAAGTGAGGATGAAAAAATATTGAATTATAAGGTATGAATTTTTTTATACCATATTAATCTACATATTTTTCAATTGAAAAATCTGAAGTTTCAACTGTTTTTATTTATTAGAAGCTGATAAAACTTAAAATTAATTATTTTTAAAAAAATAATTTGGCGACAATAAAGAAATAACTGATTGGGGCGATTAATATTAAAATGTGATAAACTTGGGAGGAACTTGACTTCGCGCGCGGAGCGTAAAATTTCATTCATATTTTTTTCGCTAATAATCGTTTGCTAATCTTTTTATTTTTATTTCTTTCGCACTATAAAATACGATGTTTCTTTTTCAGTCATTTAATAATTTATTTCCAATTTAGTAAAGAATTTTGAATAAAAAACACTTTATTCAACAAATGTCTAGTTTTAAAAAAGCGTGCTTCTGATAGAATACACCAGATTGTGCTTATTTAATGTGATTATTTTTTATTTTTCTTATTTTGTTTTTCAATAACTGATACAATTTCAATAATATACATACGTATGCAGAGATTTGGAATAATATATTTATCAATTTCTTGAATATGTATTTTATAAATATTAATAAAAATACATAGTCAACATTTTTAAACATCTCTCACAACATCGCAAATTTCTCAACATCTTATAGGGTAAACTAAACAATGAAGGAACACTTAAGCTTAGCTTGCCTTTAAAAAAAATTCATAAAAATTTCGAAATTTGTAATTTTAGCTAAATGATGGTGTCGACATATTTGTTATTAAATGCAAATTATGTAAAAAAAAGTTTGATAACTTACATAATATTGTTTTAAGCTTTTGGTGGTTTAAATAAAAAGTACTAGTAAGATGACCAAGTGAAGGAACAGTTCTTGCCAGTGAATAAACACTAAATTTTCCAGTGAATGAACACCTAATTTTGAGAATGTTTGATGCTCGTTAGGAATCCATAGGCCACACAAATGTCTAAAAACAAGATTTTTCTTGGAATTACGACATATAACCATAGTTAATGTGGAAAATATTACTTTTTTTTCAGTCATGGAATGGAAAGTAAAATATGTTTGAATACATAATTTTAAAAAAATGTTTTTCATTTTTTCTCACAGTTTAATAGTCCGTTCTAAATTATGAATGTTTATCATTGTGTAATCCGATAATGTTTTTATTATTATTATAATTCGATCATTTTTTTGTTTGCTCTTTTCCCCATATTTTTTAAGCTTTTTTTTTAAAATCTTTCTAAGTATTTTTTTTTCTCTTCGTCATGAGTAATTTATTTCTTTTTCTTTTGATTTAACCTTCCTCTTTTTTCCAAATTTTGGGCCAATGTAAATGTATCTCCGAAATTTCTTTTGATTTTCCAGTTCCATTTCCAGAATTCCTCACTGGATAATAAATGAGAAAAAGGAGTTTCGAAGTTTGAGTAAAACCCATCTCTCATTGACTTATATCTAGTAGTTACTAATAAAACCAATTGTTTTTGCAACTAACAATGCCTCAAGAGGACTTATCTCAAAATCAGTTTTTCAAGATACTTTCATCATTAATGTTAGTTGTCTCAGCTTCAGAGCCAAAATTTGATTATACAATTGTTCTTTTTGAAATAAATTCTTCAATATTGAAAAAAGCACAGGCTATTGGATATTTGGGAGATTAAACTTTTCTGTCAATGTTCCTTTAAAAATTTGCAACATAACTTGTGAGATTTCCTTCTCAAGCTTCTGAAGAAATAGCGCATCGTTACTCTCAAAGCATGTGTTTTGTTGATAAGTTGTCTTGCTCATTAACTCTTGGTGTCTGTTTTGCATGCATTTGTTACAGTCAACGTTTTCTACATCGAATGGAAAAATATCGCATTTCATAAAAGCATTTTAACTTCATCAGTTGATGCCTCAAATCTTATTTAAAAATGGATGTAAAATTTTCTAGACATATTGTTTTACAATTCTTTTGTTTTCAAGATCTAACGAGAGATTTCCATGAATTAGGTAGAAAACTAAACCAGAAAATTTGTTTTGAGGAACAAAACTTGCTCAGTATCAAATTGATATGAGATTTATACCTATCCAGAAGAAGCAAAATATGGAATTTGATTGCATTTTTAATTAGCCATGGGTAGAAACATTTGCAATACATTTTTAAAATGTTGCTGCGATCATCGTTTCATTTCATGAATAGCTTTTTCCAATGAAATATGTAGCAGGGACTGATTCTGTAATATCTCAACGAATTCTTCTGTAAGGAAAAACTACCAATGGAGGTACTTTTTCTTTCCTAGGAACTTTAAAATATAAATCCTTATAATTTTTAAGGCAGAAGATTTTTCCCGTAGGGCAGTATTCAACTCTTGTTTCATTCGCATTGTAAATGCAATCACTTTATAAAAGGAAGACAGGGCTACTTCCCTCCTAAAGATTCTTCTGAAGTTCTTAAAACCAGTATTTCGAATATTAATTATTCTCTAAGGGAAGTTTTGCCTTTTGAAATTATCTTCGCATTGCACTCAGTTATCGGTGGATGTCGCCTTAAAAAAAACTTCATCCATTTTTCACCTAGATAATTGTCTTTAAATGGATTTTTCCTACCAGTTCCCGTTAGGACATTAAAGACGGCAATAAGATAATAATTTAGCTAATTATTGGCACAAAATCCTGCCAGGAAATTTTCCATTCAAGCTTCTATTATTATATTTAGTTAATAAACATAGTTTATTAAGGTGTCTAAGGTATGATGTAATAACTAATCACTACATTTATAAAGATAAATAATAAATTAATTATTATTATAATTCTTTAAATAAATTTAGCAATTAAATTTGCATATTTAAATGAAATTGTTATAGGAACTATTCATACAACATTTAATTGAATTTTAGGAGTCCTCTATGTCGCTGAACTACTAATTATCCATGTAAAATCATATTTCACACATATTATTCATTCACTGGGAAATCTATTATCAGTGAAGGAACATGCCTGTTCCTTCACTGGTTAGAAGTTTTGTTTTTTTTATTTTTAACATAATTTTGATTTATAATATGACAAAAGGTACAAGAAAATTAAAATTTTCTTTTATTTTCATTAACTTGAAAAAATCCCAGTAAAGGAACACTTGTTTATTCATTGGTTTTTCATCGTTCGGTAATCCAGTTAATAAACACCCCCTAATCTCAGTACTTGCTTATGTTATGATGCTTAAAATAAATAAAACGTAACTTCAATGACCATATTTTGAATTCTTTTTTTCACAATGAGAAAAAAAGCATTATTATATGCAATTAATTGTAGTTTAAACGGATAACAACAAACACTGACCTTATAATTTTGTCAAAGAAACAAGGCGTTGAACAGATACTAACAAATTCAAAACTTTTTCCAGAGAAGACTCAAAGACCAGGTAACTAAATGCATTGTTAGATGACTTCCTATTGTTAGGTAGTAAGCTACTGTTACCAATCAATCTAAATTGAAACGTTTAAAATCTTATTTCTAAGAAATATCTATGAAATGCTCCTTCATTTGTTGGTTTACCCTATATCATCCTAATCTTAAAAGAAATTTCCGGAAGTGCATCGCAGAACTATTTTACCAACTATTTAATTAAATTTTAACGTTTTAAAAATCTTATTCTTTACCATTTTGCTTTTATTATTTCTTCATTAATATACTAATAAATGTTTTTAGAACTTTAATTTAGATTTTCCTTAATTTAGGTTTCCTTTTTAAATTATAGTCAAGTTTTTTTTAAAGAATTATTGTCTGCTAGCTAAGAATAATACCTTGTTAAGAAATTAAAAACATTCAGCTGTTTAAAATTATTTAAGGCAAAACAGCTGATTATTTACTTAGCATACTATTTTTTTTGAAAAAAGAATATAAATTATTGATTGTCTTTTTTTTTTTTGTTTCTTGTGACTTCAACTTAGATTATCTAAAATAGTGTTGATGTTTTATAAGTCACTACAAAGAGGATAAAGATACCGAACAGCTGTGGAATACGTAGCCAATTTTTTTAGTGTCTTAAAATATCTCAGTATCTTAAATGTCGTCCTATTATCTTGGTTGTGAAATTAAATTTTTAATTATCTGACCACGTGTGATTCACTAATTATTTCATTACATCTTTTACTCTTTATGATACCAAGTAGATTTTTTTTCGGATAATATACTAAACTATTTTGTTTAATTTTTTACTTTAGCATGATTTCCAAGATATTATTGTAGTATAATTTATTATCAGGAAAATGCCTTATTATTTTAAGCAGGAAATACTAAAAATTGAAATTTGTAAGGATTCCGAAGCTGTGCCAATTTTAGAGTCATCTGATTTTTAAAAAAAGTGCTATAAAAAATACACAATTTCCGAACTTATTTTAATAAAAAAAAAATTTAAAAAAAACGTGGCAAGTAGGCTAACATACTTTTTACAGAAACTGTGAAAACTAATTTTTCCTATATTTCGTCAAAAGAGGATAAGAATGATGTTGCTCCAAGGGACCTACTCAATAATTTTGCTATTTCCAGAATGAAATCTGTTTGATCGAAACATATTATTCCTTGAAAATTAAAACGAGGGAAAAATTAACTTTTATTATTTATCTAAGCTTATTCCATTTATTTAATGATAGCGGTATTAAGGTTAAGGATATGCGTTGGAAGCTCCGTTTATTATTATACTATAAATGCATTAAATCATGTAGCTTGAATAATTTATTTTAAGTAAATTATTTAATAATTTTAAGCAAATAAGGGTGTAAAATTAAACTCGATCGAAATACTCCGAAAGTATACCCTGAAATATATGTAGAATAAACTTTGGAATCGATATATAAAAAACAACTTCGAGTAGGACGGAAACGTTAACTTGTTTAAAAAAGTTGTCCTTGTAACTATTTAATTTCGATTCCTGGTATTAGGGGACATTCCATTTTCACATTCGACTTTTGAAATTTCAATTGTAAACGGAATTTTTTTATGACCTTAAATTAAAATGTTAAGGCTTGCAGCAAAAAAAAAAAAATTTTTTTTTACTGCATTGATTTTTTTACAAAGTAGTGAATTATTATTTTTTCAATCTAAGAACCTGTGCCTATAACAAGTGTAAAACTTATTTTAATATCGAGTGAAATAATTTAATATGTTGTGTCACTAAATGGATAATCCCAAGAAACTGAATCGAAAATATAAAAACTTCATTGATTTAAAAAAATAATAGATGATAATAAAAATAGACATGTTTTGAGCGTCCAATAATAAAAGTCACAAGTTATCCAAGCCTGACAAGTCTTGAGAATGGGCGATTATATTTGAAATCTCGAAACATGTCGACTTATACTTCCCTCTTCATATGCTTTGAAGCCATTTGAGTTTTTATCGTCAATTATACTGCTTTACATTTGGATCTTGCTCATTATTTTGATAAGGATTTTACACTCGTTAAAGTAAACATATGCATTTTAATATTTCATCAGGATTCATGTGGTCTTTAAAAACGTAAGAACATCAATATTGTAAAAGTTATATTTAACTTAAAAATTAACATTTTGACACCAGATATTTTGAGTTAATGAAATTAAATATTTTATCTTTTAAGTTTTTGTGCCCCCATTTCAGTATCTTAAGGATCTTACGAGCTCTGTTTAAAAAGAGAGCATCAGATATATATAAGAAAACAAAAATAACCAAAGTAGCAGTATTTGGTGGTAAATGTAGCTTATCGTAAATGAAGAATATGCTGTGCGACATTTTATGGGGAATTTGCGAACGTATAAGTTTCAGAATGTATCGAAACATGAGGATGCTATTTGCTAATCATCTTTATCCAAAGAAAACGATGTAACCTAAATATCTAGTAGAATGAAGCGATTTTTTAAGCAATGAATTCTACAATATGCAACATATTATTTCAATATCTTATTCTTAAACATAACATATTTCAATCTTTTTAAAATGCCACTAAACATTCAGTAATTCCTTGAGTTATAGAAAAAAGAAATATCGTAAATTATAGAAAACTTTGTGAATGTGCGTTAGAATTATTATACAATCTACATTTTATTTTTCAAGTACTTTTTTTTTCTTCAAACTTTCTTGCCTAGAAGACTCGATTAAAGCTGTAAAAATGATTATCCCTAAAATTTTGTATATTGCTATAATAAGTTATGTTCATTTGATTTTAGTATAAAATCCTCGAATAAATATAGTAAAAACAGTGTAATCTAAATAATATCAGATAAAAAGTCATGTATTTAAATTCTAAAAACTATCATAAATAATTTATAAATCGATTCAAATTTACTTTTCAAAGGAGATTAAAAAAATTTTTTTTTGCTTTTTGGACAGAAATTCCCTAAAATTGTTTATTGCCAAGAAACTTTGAGATATTTTCTATTAACAATAAATTAAACCTCTCCGAGCAATCACTGAACATTATTTCAATTTTTTTACTATCAAAGCTTGGTTGCGTAGCAACCTAGTAAAACTAAGCACTCCTCTTTTGAATTAGTCAATGGGTTATCTTAAAATATTTATTTGCTCAGGCGACTTTTTTTGGCGGTTCTCTGGACTATCGCCAAATATATAAACCTTTATTGCGGCCCAATTTACCACCCAATTTTTTTAAAATTTTGTCTACCCCCCCTAATTCAAGTGTCTAGATTCCAAATATGTAAAAAAAAATATATATTTATTCAGAGAAAGTACGTTTTTGTGTCTGATTTCGTAACTTAATTAATAGTTAGCACTAATTAATTAACATATTTGAGGTCACCCCCAGAAACCATTAAGATTGACACTTAGTTCGTGAAAATCCGATCATTAGAACGAAAGTTATTCAGGGTGATTCGTTTTTTTTTTGCGGACTGTACAGACAGTTGCGACAACATGGCCTATAAGCTCTAAGGACACGTGTTCGACTCACTGTGATTACTTTGGGAAAAGACAAACAATACACGGAGATTATTATTTCTTCGTTTTGATTAAAAAAATCTAAACTTTCTCAGTTTGCAAAGAATGAATTCTTTTCCACCAAGGTAATGCTAGAGTACATATCAGCGTTCAAATAAATATTAAAATTCAAATTATCACAGCATTCACTCTAATCTCCACTGACTGTTATTTGCTCTACAAAAAGCAATTCCCCCTATACGAGAAGGTCATAATCTAAACCAATGCTTACGAAGAGGCACGATGCCACACACTCTCATACTTATTTTTTTGAATCATCTCTCAAGCAAATACTTATTAGTTGAATTCCGGAAGGTTTAAAAGTTAAAATAAATACTGAGAAAAATGTGTCGAATAAAAAAATATTAAATTGAAAAGTAAAAAAAAATTCTCAAAAGGATTTTATTATTAATATTTGTTTTCGAAAGGCTTTCTTAAAGACACACATATTATACCGGTAGGCCATCAGCAATAATTTTGTTACCGACTGTAATCACATGTAAAATAAGAACGATATTTAAACTCTTTTAATAATGCTACATATTGCTATATTAATAAATTTTTCATGCAAATTCAATGACTTATGTTATAATAAATTTATGAAAAAAAATTATCTTTCCTTAGATGATGATAGGAAAATGAATAAATATATGATGATAGGAATATGATGATAGGAGTAATATGATAGGATGATAGGAATAATATGATGATAGGAAAATGAATAAAATTATTATTTTCATAAATTTTTGTCAAAATCCCTATTATAATGCCACTACAATTGACCATTAATTATAATGCACTAAAACAGTCTAGAAAATCAAAAAATATATATGTCTTTCTCTTAAACTCAAACATTTGGCGTCATTTGGAAAAATTTTCAGTGGAAAATTCCTCCAGAGAACATACTATCTTTTCGTTTCGATTTACTTTCTATTTGAACCATTGTCTTTTTTCCCAGATAGTGCTCTATTCTTCCTTAAGTTATGTAAACTACGGAAAAAACTTGAAGAGCTAACACATCCTGATCCATTCGTTCTTCATCTTTTTCTGCTTCTGGGCATGCTCTTCGACTTTCTTAGGTTGACATTCAGTTGAAAGAATGAGAGACATCTTGAATATTTTATCGGCCTTTGCAAAACTCATCATTAAGAGGAAGCTTTTGAATGGGAAAGCAAATGAAAAAAAAAGAGGGAAATGGTTGGAATAAGAAATCTTTTCGATACAGAGATACTTGATGGGACAGCCAAGAAAAGATGCGAATTGCGTGCAATCACTTTCTGCAATCCTGCCATCTGCTCCCAGAAATTGATAAGGGATCGTCCACTAATTATACTAAAGTCTTTAAGTTAATTTTGTTAAATATCTGATTTACAAACTTTAAAGAATTGGATGATTTAAATGGAACTTACTGCTCTTATTATTAAAATTTAATGCTAGTTTAAATAAAATATACGCAGATCTAACGATGGTAATGTGAACTTAGTTGTCTAGATGCAATATCTGCAAACTTGACTTTCGGAAAACAAAAGTTGAAAATACCATCGTAATATTTTTTTTTCCTCTGCTTCTTTATGAACATAGAATTTTTTTAATTCAGTTTTTTTTTCTTTCATTATAAAGCAAGCAGGCTTTATATATAGGCTATTCAATTATTTTTAACATTTTCGTTAACGTTTTAAAATTGACTTTAATTTTAGCATGATTGGAAATAGACTTTTGCATAACTATAGGTAATGAACTGAGCCAAAATATTGTTTACTTCTTTATTTTAAAGTTCTCTTATGCATCTACGATAATCACGAGTTTTTACCACCATGACAAATTTATCAATAAATTTGGAAAATAATTCATCGGACAACTATGTTTTAAGATACATTAAATTGAATATTTTTATGATATAACTACGATACGGGATCTCAAGAAAATAATTTCAATTCAAAATCCATATATTCTTACGATTTAAATAAAAGTGTCTTATCAAAGGCTTAGGAGGAAAACTTGTATTTAGTTTATTGCTAAAAGTATTCGTTAACAATTATTAAAATAATAAGATTATGTTACGTCCGAATGTATACATTTAATTTTTCACTCAGCTTAGAAAACGTATTTATTTTTGAAGAAAATTCCATCAAAAAATTTCAGTTTAATCATAATATGGCATTAAAAAATTATAAAAAGCATTATATCTTACTGTTTTAAAAGTTGAAAGTAATTTTTTAAAATTTTTAAGCATACATAGATTACCTTCAGCAGATTATTATTAATTTCTTTTCGTTCCATTATATACGATGGCTATGCTACTTCATTACACTTTAAAAGTATTTTAATTTTCTGAAAAGTAATTGATATATTTAAACTTTAAAAATACTATTTTTTAATCAAAATATTCAGGGAAAGTGTATTTAATGTGCAATTAAAAATAAAGTATAATTCATATTTTCCATTCTAAAGTGAGCGCCGAAAGTCAGTCTGTGTTTCTTAAGGAAAGTTAAAAAAATATAATAAAATAGAGTCAAAACGTGTTTAGCTCTTTTAATAAATTTCTTAATTCTAGTTTATTTGAAACGAATGTACTATGTAACTACTAGCCACTAGTCTCTAATTTTATTTTTTAAGCATAAATAGAAGTTGGAAAGGAAAATTCTAAATTTTAAATAGGATTGTATAAATAAGAGCTAAATATGAAATAGGTTTTCGTCTGAAAATTAAGTAAACTTTTAATTGTAATTCTGTCATTTCTAAATGTAAAATAATGTAATCCTAGGCTTTAAATACCTGATCCAGGGTTAAAGAATAGCCCAAAAATATAATAATAAATACTGAACGGAATAATACGGAAACAATGAAATTAAACACTAAAACGTTGTTGTACAGTGAGCAAAAATAAATAAAAAAACAAGACTTCTGACTAACTTTTGATATAATGTTCGGATTTTTACGTACTTTTCCGTACTACTCAATCTGGAAGGCTTAACATTCCATGTGTTAGTGCAGGTGATATATCAAGTTAAGGAATCAGACACAAAAACATACTTTGTCTGAATAAAATTATATTGTTTGCAATGGATTTGGAATTGTGACCCTCTAAATATTTGGGATATAGTCCCAATCTAGGAAATAAGGTATAAGTAGTTTGGTAAGCAAAGTTGTTAATATTTTAAACCCTTATAGTTAATTTTGTTTTATGCAGATTTCGCCATATCTCGAGAACTTTTTAAGCTAATCGTTTTTTACGTGCAAAATATTAAATTCGTTTACCTTATAGATAATTAATTACATGTAAAATTTAATTCATAAAAAATATTTACTATTTTTTATTATGAAATTTAATTACAAGCAGAAATTTAGAAATGTACGAACTACGAATTTTTGTCTCATACTAAAAAGAGTAATTTTTTAGGTAAAAGTATGAAATTTGAAATAAATGATTAGTATAGTTTCTGGGCTATCAAACTGTCCACCCAATATATGTTTCTGAAGCTAAAAATTTAAAAAAAATGGATTCAAGAATGTAATTATGAATGTTTAAACATGTAATTATTAACTCCAAAAACTGAAACATATTTAACTTGAACGTACGAGAATATGCATCATTGAAAATATCTTTTTAATTTTTAGATACTCCCTCATTCTTTGGCAAGTTGAAATGATATTATGAAGCCAAAAGAAAGACGAATGTTTCACTCCCAGCCTGCGATTGACCATCTTTTTCATGGTGTTTCTGAGAGATAGCGTATGCTTTCTTCCTTAATGTCCAGAATGAAATCTCAATTGCTTCATCTTTTTTCCTGAGAAGCATTTTCTTCCATTTTTGTTTGATTTATTTCAATTGTTAGTAGAGTTTGAATGGGAAAAATTCCAGATTCTATCTTGGCCAAGAACTTTATTCAAATTTAAATTCATTTTGCTTTCATATATTAAGCAAATCAGCTGTTGTTTAAATTAATCACCGAATACCTTATCTCGTTTAAAACAAAATAACATTTCAAAGGAAAAGGGATTATTTACGAATTGAGATGAAATTAGGAATAAAATACGGCGAAATAATTTCTGGTAAAATTATCGTGCTGTATGATAATGAGATGTCTGGCAAAAACTATGATTCTGATTAATAAAACCAAACTATGTGGTATTTGAACCATTTATTTGCCAATTTTTTCGTTAATATGGTAAAATTTTAACGGAAATTCTGGTTTTTAAAATTACAATTCTTATTAAGTGAAAAAATGAAAATGAGAAGTAAAGTTAACCAAATAAATGAGTTTTAAGATACCGTAATAAAATTTCCATATTTCATCATGTGTTGTAAAATCATACATTATGGTTAGTTAACTAAAATCATTAACAAAACTCTTCGGTACAATTTACCGAGCTTTATTGTGTCCCCATATAAAACCGTAAACATGGTTAACTTTACAATATTCAGGTAATTTAACTATTATTTTTTCGATGTGAAGATTTTGACTACTTTTTAACTTATATGATTTAAAATTACTTTTCAACAAATATTTCTTCATTGTTTAAAACTCGTTAAAAAAATGACGATAGCTATTTTCAAATAGCAAGAATAAAGCTATAACATATTTTAAAAATAGAATAAATGCAAACTTTTATGTTTCTTACTTTTAAAAATTATTTTTTTCCTGATGCAGTTACATTTCAGTAATGCTCACACTTTTACATCACGTTCTTTAGCATAAAAATTATAAAAATGTCAAAGTAGCGAATTATTTTGAATCATCATTTGCTTGGTATCTTGCAACATAACCTCCTAAAATCCAGTCCCTAATATATTGAGCAGCAATTAATATAGTTTTGTTACTTCCAAAAATAAATTGCAATTTTATTTTCTTTGCAAAGCAATTTTCCACGTAAAATTGTTATTGGCTTTAAGCTCGTTGGTCTGTATCTATAACTACAGTGAAAAATCGTAAGGGGACTACGATTATATTAATTTTATAGCATATTCAATTTTATTTTATGACCATAATGTAAATACACTATAAAAATATCCTACTACATACAAAATATGCTAAAGTTAAACATTGTCATTTTTATGTAATAGTTAAAAATTAATTGCATTTGTTAATTAAAAAATAAAATTTTAACTCACTTACGCTTGTATTAGATTGAAATATTATGAGAAAATTTAATTTTTATGAACATTTCAAACTTAATATGCTCAAATTTAAAATATATGTATTTTAGAAAAAACATTCAACAATTTTATTTATTTTTGTTTTATATAATTCTTTATATTTCAATAATTTAAAAAAAAATTTTTTTAACA
Source organism: Parasteatoda tepidariorum (assembly GCF_982258835.1). Taxonomy (NCBI): domain Eukaryota; kingdom Metazoa; phylum Arthropoda; class Arachnida; order Araneae; family Theridiidae; genus Parasteatoda; species Parasteatoda tepidariorum. The sequence goes on from NC_141766.1 coordinate 53,009,315, forward strand.
TCAAGTTAATTCTTTTAAAAAAAGCCCCCTTCAGTTTATTATTGTTATTTTTCCTAGTTCTAGCAATTAAATATTAAATTCAAGATTTTGAATTGTTAAGTTGGGTTATAATTAACATTCTTCCTCTTGGATTCAACATGTTTGGCGATTGTTGCATCATGGTATCATAGTTTGGATAAAACAAGTTTTGTAAGCAGCCTCCTAATATTTCGATAATGATTTTCAAACGCTCACTATTTCTGTTGTTGAGTGTCTGCATTTAAGGCGTTATTTGTTTTTGTTCTATGATAACAGCCAAAAATGAATTAAGTATTAAAAATAATAACAAATAATAACAAAATATCTGAATATTATAACAAAAAGAGTCCTTGAGAAGTAAAATAAAACATTGATGGCAATGTGAACTCTGAGAGATCGTAACTGTGAAAGACAGTAATGGTCAAAAGTTACAGTGATAGTCCAAGTTCCAAAATATATAATTCTGTTCTAAATTTTTTTTAAATATTTACTAAGAGCTTGTGTTTAACAATACTTTTAATTTATGGATCATTTTGTAAATATTTATTTTTTTAATGCAGTATTCGCAATTATTTATGTTGCTAAAAGTCTGTAATAATTTTTGGTGCTAGATTTCTGCAATTATTTCCTTACCATGTAAGCAATATTGATTGAAAAAGTGTAATCGATATTGATTTGAAAGTGTAATTAATATTGATTTAATCAATATTGATTGATCATATAGCAAACTTAAGGTATTGACGAGTGTCATTTAGCAGTAGGTGGAGCTCACTAGTAATCAATATTTAACGTAGAAAATTAAACGTTCTCTCATGACGTCACTGACAATTGTTCATTTAAAGGAATTTGACAGTGAAAAAATATCCGATTCGTTGTAGGTTCGAAAATTCTACGTGTATAAACGGACTTCGCAAAATCACTCTAGTACACTACAGTTATACGTTAATAACGTAAAGTCACAAAACTTAACAGAATAGCTTGAAATTGGCCCTCGTTTGTAAATTACACGGTAACTGGCAGTGTGTGATGATTACAAACATGATAAAATAATTTTATCCCTCGAGATTTTTTCAACAGTTCGTACAACCTGTATTTGTAATTACTAATATAATGGTAATACGTTTAAACGAAAAAGTAAAAAACTAAACCTATTCTTTGCGAAAAGTTACTTAAATCAATTTGAATAAATAAAATGTCAGATTTAGCAGGATAAGCTGGGATATTGCTAAAATGGTGGTATTTTCCCTGTTATACTACTATTTTAGCAACAAATACCAACCTCTTCAATTCTTATGCCTAACAAACGACAAAAAATAAGTATTTTTTTCCATTTTTAAAATTTATATGTCTGTTTTACTTTATATTCTAAATAATTTAATTATTTTGATCATCAACAGTTTATTACCATACACGTTTTAAATAAGATATTCTTTTATTTTTGTTACCATTAAAATGTATATATTTTGCAAAAGAAAAAGAAAACAAAAAATGACAATTTGAAAGTTTTTTTTTTAAATTAATAGTAAAAATCAAATTAAGTTTAAAGAGTTTCTGTGGTTCAAAAAGGTATGAGATATGTAAAAAAAATCATCACTACTTCTTTAAATATGATTTCGGAAACACTTTTAACGAATGTCTTAAAAATGGTAACAAAATTCAGACAGAAAAATGTCTTTCTCGTTTAAAAAAAAATCTAACACGCAATGTCGTGATATTAAATTTCTTACTTCTGTTTTAAAAAAAACTAGTTACTTTTTATTGTAGCACACACAAAAGAAATAAAATTTTTCGGAGTTTTTATCTTTATTCATAATGTTTTCTTTCTCTCAGCGTTTTTTTTCTCTTTTGAAAGAAAAATATTCAGTTTTGAATGCTGGTGTCATGGTTTTCAACATAACATCTTTTAGGTACGGTATCATATTCTGCTTTTGTATCTCAAAATGTGTTTGCATACAATAGAATCTGATGGGTTTTTGTCTTTTAAAACAATTTTTGGATATATTTCCAATTATCATATTAATATTATAACTGTCTATAGCGTCTATCTGTACTAATATTACATCTTTTTTCCTTAAATTCAAGTAAATTTTTAAAAAACCGTAATGTTTCTTTCCAGAAATCTCTCAAAGGAAAGGTGGGGTTAAAAGCGTTAAAAAATCATTCTTGGATGGTGCTCTGCAAACTAAGAATCTGAAATGAGCTGAAGGAATGCGTTTTGCTCACTGTTTATTTACATTATTTGAAGAGTGCTGATTAAAACACTCATTATATCAGTGAATATTATTTATTCATTATCATCTTTCTACCAAAGCTCTCAAAAAGTCAGAACGAACAGCAACTAATTCTTTTAATATACACCGAAGAGCCATTACATTATGCTCATCATGTTAATGACATGTATGACCACCTTTAGACCTCAAAACTGCTAGCACCCGCCATGGCATTGATTCCACAAGGTGCAGATAGGCAGTCTGAGGTATCTGGTACCAAGCCCTCACCAACTGGTCCTGCAATTATTCCCTCACATTGCGAGGGGGTAGCAAGGCAGGGCGAATTTGGTTTTCCAAGTAGGACCACAAATGCTCTATTGGATTAAGGTGAATTTGGGGGCCAAGACATGACTCGAAAGTCACTGGAATGTTCCTCGAACCTATCCTTGACGATTCGACCCTTATGACATGGTGCATTATCCTGTTGGTAAACACCATCCCCCGCAAGAAAAACTGTTGCCATGAATCTGTGGACTATGTTCAAGTTGCTTACAGACCTCAGGGATTGTTCCATGAGGATTATGGGTCCTAATGTGCCCCATGAAATCATTGTTCCTGGGCGAGAAACCATGAAAACCTGGGCGAGCCCATTGTTATAGATAGAGGGTGGTCATAATATAATGGCTCTTCGGTGTATATGTTATATGCACTACTTATGCACTTCAGTTTTCTTCTTAAATATTCTTACCACTGTAATAACTTTTTAATTGGATTTTAGGATCGGAAGTTGGATTAGAATAGCTTAAGTAATTAATTTATGGGAAAAACTATCGGCGATTCACTTGTTATATTTTTTAGACTGTATATATATTTTAAACGCATTTTGTGACAGAAATATTTCATGAAACCATAAGAAGATGCTTAAGTGCTTTAAAAAATACTTTAGTATTAGTAACTATGAGAAAACGTTTGAAACTCGTATCGTGGTCTTATAGAAAGCTTTATTTAAAGAGTGCGAACTGTATTCAATATAGCTGAAAAATATATTAGAGATATTTAATTTTTCAATAAATATCCCATATGATTACTTTTAATAATAGCTTAAGACATACAATATTTTTTCCTATTTCTCCAAGTAATATTCGCAATGGTTACTATCAATAGCAGAAGAAAAATAAATAATAGAGTTTAAAACTCTATCACCAACTGGAATTTAGTCAAGAATTAATTTAGTCAGCTAAAGTTTAAACTTATTACAACGTATAATACTTTTAAACATCTGATAGAATTTTATTTTTTGAACTAATGCTTAAATGATAACTATGTGTGAAAATATTTCCTGAAAATATTTAATAGCTTTTCTCCCACTAATATTCCAAATTCCAAGTGGTTACTATTCATAATAATTTTTCAATAAATATCCCATATGATTACTTTCAATAATAGCTTTAGACATATAATATTTTTTCTCATTTCTCCAAGTAATATTCGCAATGATTACTATAAATAGCAGCAGAAAAATATATAATAGAGTTTTAATTTAGCCGGCTAAAGTTTAAACTTATTACAACGTATCAACAACTTTTAAACATCTGATGGTATTTTATTTTTTGAACTAATGCTTAAATGATAACTATGTATAAAAATAATTCCTACAAATATTTAATAGATTTTTTCCAACTACTATTCCAAATTCCAAATGGTTACTAGTATTCATAGTAGCTGAAAAATATTTAATAGATATTTTATTTCTCTAATGAATAACCCAAATGTTTTCTACTTAAAATTATATATTTCTAGAAACATTTCCATACAGTTTTAAACATATATTGCCCGGATAAAAAAATTTTGAACAGAATAGCATTCTTAGTATGGCTATCAATATACCTAAACATGACATTTTTAGGCCATTTCTTTGAAATAAAAATACTTTAGCACACAAAAGACAACAAAAGCATTTCCATTTCAATGAAATTAATTTCTTTCAAAATACTGAAAATGTCATTTATCATCTAGAATTCTTGACAAAAATGAAGAATAGCGGTGAACAAATATAAACTATTCCCCAATATTAGAAGAGTAATATCATTTTCCAAACACAGCGTGAGACGTAATTTGGAGCAAACACTTTGAGATCTTAAGAGAGGAAAATTTCTTTAAGGTCTGAACATCTTTAAAGTTCTATATCGGAATGTCAGTAAGGATGAAAACAGAATTTTCCTATCTGCTACTCCGAAAAGCAGGTCACTCACTTCTTTTAAGGCATAGGGTAGACTCCCTTATCTTTTCCAGTTTTTCTTCAACTCCATTTTATTCAGTTTTTTTTTAATCTCTAACCGTCATCTCTATTCAGTTGAACCACCAAGATCCAAATCTATCATACATTTGAAGATCTTTCTTTTCGCTCTTTTCTTTGAATTTCGTTGAAAAAATTCCTTTTCAGGAAGACTTTTACAAAAAGAAACTTTACTTTGGACTGTAAATATTCCAGTTGGGTAGAAGACTGTGAAAAAGCAAATTTTGAAAAATTGAAGAATTAGATTAGAAAAGTGGATTTTGGTACTTCAAAAAGTACATTCGAATTCCTCTTAGGGAAGCAAACTAGCTTTAAGCGATTACGCATAGCGTAGTTAAGAATTTTTTTCAATATTTTTTAACCATTTGATTGCTGAGTATCAACTGTTTCTAAGTTACCAATGCAGTAAAATACTATCCAATCTATCCTAGAAAGAAATTTAGAAAATGGAACTTTATATTTGTTCAGATATATTATTCATACATGTAAATCGAAAGGTTTTTTTTTACTACTTCAAACATTATTTATATTTACTTTCCTAGTAAAACAGATTCCTTTCTTTGAAATATATTAAAAAGATCAAAATATATTTCATGTGCTTTTTTTCTTATTTCTATCTTAAATATTTCATTTATATGTTACTTGTATTCAGTTTTTGAAAATCTTAACGACTTCATACTAAAATTTCATAGCTAACTCTGCATAAGAAATTCATCTTATTCCCGTTTTAACGTACTTGTAGTTTGATCGAAAAAGCTTATTTTTATTTCTTCAGTTAAATGAATTAAGCGTCCCTTATGATTTCATTTTAAAGAAACTAAACTTTACTATTAAAATATTGCACGTTTTTATATTATCTCTTGCATGTCAGCATAAATGTACGACATCGGAAGTTAAATTTTTAAAGCAAATCATTGCATTTTTTAAAAATACAGAAATATAAAAAAAGAGCATTAAAAATGACATCAAGAAAAAAACTGACTTTAAAAAAATATCTTAAACAGTATTATTCAAAAAAGTTATTAAAGTAAATATGTATCTTACAGTATCTTTTAACATTTAATGCAAGTTTTATACTATATACAATTTTCATTTTCGTGTATAACATTATATGTATATAACATTGCATTTTCTTTTATAACATCGTGTATTCCCGTAATCAGTTGAACATTTTTTTTAATTAACTACAATACATAAAATAAAAAAATACTCTAGTAATTCCTAAATATAATAAAAATTTTAATTTGCTATTAATGACGAGCCAATTATTACGGCATTTTGTACAACATGCAAAGTCTGAAATTCTAAGCCATTAAGAACATGTTACAGTGATCGAAATAAATGGAAATCTGAAGGCGAAATATCTGCCAAGTATGGCGGATGAGGCAATACCTCCCACCCCAAGTCATTAATTGCTTCTAGGGTGCGTCTTTTAATGTCGGAAATATCAAAAGGAATAAATTTTAACTAGGAAAAAAAAACGTTGACTTTTACAAAAGCTTAATGCATTTGGATAAGCATCGCAAATGTTTTTGGTACCAAATGCTGCATTATACTTCCCTTCTAGAACTAAAAATGTGCACAATGCCTGATAGATTCTCTTCTATCTTAAGGTTAGCTATTTCCCCCATATAAAGCAAAAAAGAAATTAATAATAATTTATTTATGAGTAAACAAATGAGTAAACAAATCAATCAAACCCTGAAATGTTTTTGATAAGACTTAGAATTACAGAATGAGCTGAAAAATGATTAACTAGTATCGAAGTGCAGAAAACACACTACTTCTTGCCCTCTCGATAATTTTCAGGATACATTTCAAATTTTCAATATCGCATAAAAGTTTTAAAACAATTCCTTTGTCATATTAAGACGTCTCTGCCCTCGCCATCTAGAACTTTAGATTAAACTTTTCACTTTTTTCTACCTTAATTTTCTTGCTTAAAAACTTTTGATGATATGGTATTATCCTACAGTTCAATTTCTTTCAAAAAATTTAAAAAAATAATTAAAACACTAAATTAAAATAGAAGAAATATCACTTGATACTTTTTGGAATTTCAATGGTACGTTCCTCAAATTTTTAAAGGAATAAAAATAGGAAACTTGAGCTGTTAGCTATTAATTTAAAACGATACATTTGTCAGTTTTTACACTTTTAAAAATTTAATTCAGTTCAAACTTATGAAAACTGATTCAAATAATGCTAAAAAACTCTTACAACGTAAACGATACAAAACAAAGACATATTAAAAGTCTAAAAACAGACAAATGTACACATTTTTACTGCCTTTTAAAAGCAGCTAATTGCAGAACTGTATTGGTAAAATTTTGTCAGAATTAAAAGAAAAAAAATTAAAAACACCTCATGCTTTATATCACAAATTCTGATTAAATGCATCGAAAGATACTGATGGTGGAATTAAATTCCACCACTAGTTCATTTGTGAAAATTAGAAGCAGATTTATAATTTTCCCTTCCCTCACTCACCCCTTCGAGAGTTGAATTCGATCGAAAAGAAAGAGGTCTCTTAAAGATAATGTCTGCTAGATGTGAAATTATTTCTCTTTTACAAGTATACAGACTAAAAAATCTGGCGAACTTTCAAAGCAAGAACTATAATAGAAAGATCACACTCCAATTAGCAGAATTGAATTTTGCAGATGTTTAAGTTTTAAAATCACATATAAAATTCATTTTATTGATTTTAAAGTTATTATTAAGCTAGAATTTTTACCTATTATTAAGTAGAATTTTTACCTGTTCAGAATTTTTACCTGTAAAACAGCGAGTAGAGCTGTTATTGCAAACAGATGAAGAGCATAACTGGCTATAAAAGGTTAATTTTGTTTAACACTGCTCCCCAAAAAAGATGCTTTAATGCCTGCATTTTATAAAGCTAAATTTAAAGATGAAAGTAAAAAAATTCTACTGTTTTGAGTTATAAATTAAAAATTTACTCAAAAAATTCTGAATTATGCAAGTATTCTTATAATAATTTATTAACCTGAATTAGAATTGTTACAAGACATCGTTTGAAATCAATTTTAGAGAAAAATTTGAAACATTATTTTTCCAATTGCAAAAGTTATGGCAAATTTGGCGAAAATGCAGCGATTATTTACAAATGTTCGGTAATTTATGTCTTTGCAAAAATGCTAACGCAGAACAAACTATTTCTGTTTTCCCAATATAGTCGCTTTGCTTCAATTAGTTTTTTTTTCCTTTTTCTTAAGAATTTACATGCAAAAAAATTATATGAAATAATTATTTAATTAGATAAAATCAAAAAGGGATAATTTTTGAATATAGTTAATCTCTGAAAATTTTAAACCTATTTTCTTTGCCATATTTTAACATAATTAGATGATTTTAGGAAATATTTATCCAAAAATCCAGTACATAATGTTATAAAAATACTATTCTATATATAATGATTCTCAGAGTAATTTGTAGCTTTGCTGAATTAATGATGCATTAACCCTTAAACCCAAAGTTTGGAAAAAGATGCTTCGATCCTATTATTCACACTTGCTCTTTCACAATCTGACACTTATTTTGGACATAACTGATAAAATAATTATTTAATTAGATAAAATCAAAAGGGGATAATTTTTTAATAGAGTTAATCTCAAAAAATTTTAAACCTATTTTCTTTGTCGCATTTTAACATAATTAGATAATTTTAGGAAATATTTATCCAAAAGTCCAGAACATAATGTTACAAAAATGCTATTCTATATATAATGACTTTCAGAGTAATTTGTAGCTTTGCTGAATAAATGATGCATTAACCCTTAAACCCAAAGTTTGGAAAAAGATGTTTCGATCCTATTATTCACACTTGCTCTTTCACAATCTGACACTTATTTTGGACATAACTGATACCGCCAACGACTCTCTGACTCTTCGTAAATAATTCTTAAGATATTTCCTTTTTTTCATCCTTAGATAAAATTCACATCATATATATTAACCGGATTGCGTTCGTATTATCCTTGGAGAGAAAAAGGAATAATGTATTTGAAACGCATCTCTTCTCTTAGCTTAGCTTTTTTTTTATAGATAAATCTAAGAATATATTTTATGCAAAGGTCGTTAGTATTTAAGGCAGCTGCTCATATATTTGCAGCTTTTTAAGCAAATATTTATTGATTGCAATCGGTAGCAGTAAAATATCCGTAGCTTCGAGAAGTAGTAAAAATATTGATCCTTAACACGAGTTGTACTCTTAATACATCTTTGGAAGTAAATTTTTGAAGAAACTTTTAAAAAGAGAATTTTTAATGACGTTACTGCACAAGGATGCATTCCAATAATATTTATAAGAAAATTCTTACCAAGTAGAATAAGTACTAAATGAAGAAAAAATTACCATATTATTGCATTGGACATAAATAAAGCGACAAATATTTAGTGTAATTTAAAAAGTTTAAATATGTGTTTTGCTAAGGAATTAATTAATTGGGATTGGTTACAACTCGCAATTTCAGTTGTCTTGTTCTTACTAAACTAATAATTTAATTGTTAAAAAATTAAGTGGAAATCTAAAATAATAATTTAGTTCAATACATTTAGTAAGTGATTCCTTTTTCTTAATTATAATAAAAATTTTAAAAATCAATAAATTTAAAATAAAGATAAACTTTTTGCTTATTTGGTATGAGACAAATGCATGCTTGAATTTAAATTGTTTGTAAGAACTACGATATAAACCAATACTATAGGAAAGATGTATGAATGGGAAAATTAGTATAGCTGCCCTGGATGTCTATAGCCTTGATTGATATCATCCCACAGATTCTCAGTTGAATTAAAATCTGGTGACTATGCAGGCCAAATAAGGAAAGTCAAATCTCCACCATACTCTTTGAACCATATAAAGACTGACCACTTTAATGTCAAAGAGTATTGCGCGCTGAAATTATCTGTTCAATGCAGAGTGCGGCATTAAGAAGTTTTTGATCTACGATAACATTCAAATTGCCATTGAAGGAAATAAGGGACCTAGAGAAGGGAACATCAAGAGACTTTGTTCTACAGGAATCCATCTATCAGTAAAGATTCACAAAAATTATTTTTCCTAGTGGATGGTTTTAAAACAAATACAACTTTTATAAAAAAATTATCAGAACATGACCATTTGGTTTGGGTATTATTATGTGTCTTTAAATATTTATAAGAAGTGTTGGAAAAAAATGTTTAAATATAATTTTATCAAAATATTAGAACATTTACCATTATTCGTAAACAGTCAAATAAAAACATCCGAAAACATTTTTTAAAAAAATATCAGGGCAAAATCAGGACATTTTTGGGAACAGTATAAATATACCAGACTAGTTTTAAATTAGGCAAACGAAAAAAAGCATAATTTCCTCTACTTAAGTGCATTAAAAGAAAATTTTATAGAAGATTAATAATAAAATTTATCATTTTTAGTTTCTGAATAACTTTGTTTAGAACAGAAAAATTTTACAATTTCCAGTATAATTTCCAGTATAGTTAAAAATTAATGCAGGGTAAACTTCCACAGTACCATTGCATTAAAAAAATAACCAGTATCAATTTATTAATATTTTTTCGCAACAATATATAATGAAAATTTGTAATCAAGTTCAAAACTTCTGTAATCAAATAATTTTTAAGTAAGATTTCAATAATCTCGAAATGAAAACACAGTGAATATTCAGCTAAATTTTTTTGTACGCAGTTAATAATAGCGGATAATGCCTCAATTAATTGCGATTACTGTATAGCTGATTGTAACTCATCGTTTTTGAAATCGTATGAAGGAGATGAATCAATAATTGTGAAACTGCAAAACTTTGCCCTAAAACTCTGCCAACGATTTGTTGCTACATTTTTTGTAAATAATAAACAATCATGTGACTCATTAATTCCTCGCCATAAAAATTTGATAATGTGAAACCTTTAATTGATTATATTTATTATAAAATGATTGGATGCCATAAGAAGTTTAAATAATGAATCCTGCTGGTAAAGCTGTGAGCCTGAACCCTGTATATTATTAGTAGTCCCTAAATTGAAACTAATGTATATTTTGAGATTTCTTCTAGTATTATTAATTTAAACAAGAATATGTTAGATCAACAATCGAAATCTTAAATCAAATTTTTATAAATAAGCATTATATTCTTAGGAAATGGAATGTCCTGAACACACACAAAAATTATCAGGATAAAAAGCTAAAACTCAGGACCAATAAGGCCAAAAAATTTTATCAGGAAATTCAAGAATATCAAGACAACGAAATATTCTGCATTACCAATGCTACCGCTAGGGAAAAAGATTTATAAACTACCAAAAATCCGTAGCAAGAGGGAATGCCCGTACTATTCCAAGAACATATCCTCCAAACTATAATATTTCTCACCAACTTTAAGTGATAAGGCAATGTAGTTGGGGATTAAGGCTCCTCGGGGTCTATATTTTCTCCAAATTTGTACCCTGCTATCTGAGTAGCGGGACGCCATGCAGATTCAACGGATAATATGACTATTTCATTAAAATGGAAGATTAAAGGATGTAGTGAGATTGCCATTCCGGCAAACTTTTCTTTCAACAAAAAAAACGTACTTTCAACACACACACCGGAGGCCTAAGCCCCGGTCACCACCTCTCTAGTTAACAGACCCACATCTGCTTCTCAAATTACTTGTCGAGACGCTACAACCACCGTTGCCATCTTCACTCACAAACGTAAAGTACAGGCCTGTCCTCTCCCACTAGAAATTCTGTAGGTGGCGCTCTCTAAAACTCGTCATCCAGTCTCTTCTCGGCTGGGATTCAGCACCTTCAGCAGATTTTATCTCTACCATGTATTTCGTGGCAAGTGGTGAAAGATCATTAAGTTCAAAGTTCATTAAGTTGAAGAATAACACTACACAAACAAAATGTTGTAAAATGCATTGAAAAAAATGCAATGTTACTAGTGTAACAATGACCCTTTCGAAGTCAGCTACTGCCCAATCCTTGTGTTTCTTTACAAAATGGAAACGTCTGCAGCTCTTTCTCAAGTCAGACTTTATAGGCTTAGATAGCGTGTAGTGTGGCAAACACTTCCTTCAGTAACCTTAATAGTTGTTCCTTGAGTAAGGTTAACCGCAATTTGACTCACTGCATTGGACAGGGCACCTTTGGCAAATCTCTTTTCATTTCAAGCATTCAGTTTGCTGTTACGACCACAAGCGTGATGTTGAGACCCAAATATCTATTTAGAATCCACAATGTGAAAAAATGAATTATTGCTGCTCAAGAACATTTGAAAAGTCCAGCGGTTTTTCTTCTTCTGATTCTGGTTTCAAAACTTTGAGTAATTGCAATCATACTTCGTCCCATTCTCTTCATTTTTCTTTTCTTTTTTTGTTAGTGCAGTTGAGAATTCACTTGTCCTGTATTGTTTTTTCTATTGCTATCTCTCCCTCTAGCAACGACAACAGGAACTAATGACTCATATATACGTATGAGTGTGTAAACCAGTCCTAATGACAACTCAAAGAATATGCATTAAAAAATTAACTATATCTTTTTAATTTATTGGTTTCAATCAAATAAATATAATAATAGAAAGCTTTTTGTTAGGGCAGGAAGTAACCTAACACCTTTATGAACAAACTTAAAACTTAATGTTAATGATACTGTTAACTTGAAAAGCATAAATTCCCTCTTGAGTGCACATAAAAATATTTTTAGGAAAAAGAAGTAAATAAACATAATAAAATTTGGAAACAAATGTATCTTAATCAGAAGAAATGTGCAGGCTTTGTCAAATTTTTTGCTCTTTAGTCACGCGGTTACAAAATTTGCATTTCAGGAATAAAATCTCTCAACTCATTTTAGTTTTCTTCATTTTAGTTATTCAAACGATTGTTTTACTTAAAAGGTATGAAATTTATTATCAGGAAAAGTTTCGGCATTTTTTCATGAAATAATTACTCTTTAATATTGATGCCTTGAGAGACATGTTTCCAAAATATAATTAGAAAAACGGAAGAAAATTAGAGATTATGTCCGATATGATAAAAAATGAATTAGCATTTTAATGGTTCGAAGAATCGATAAATGGAGCGGAAAAGAATTAATGAACCTTGAATTAGGATGTACAGCGTTTTTTTTTCCCTTCACGTTTCTTATTACTTTCGTTTGCAAAACCAACTGTTAATAACTTTCAATAATTTTCTCACTTGAAAAATTATTCTTTTCACACAGAATTCTAAAAACAGTTTTTTCCGTTTCAGTATATATATATATATATATATATATATATATATATATATATATATATATATATATATATATATATATATATATAAGCTAAAAAATTGAGGAAATATGAAAAAAAATAATGACAAGAGAAGAAAATTATTAACAATAATTTTTAAAAGTATTTAAAAAACATAATTTTTAATACCTTAAAAAAAAAAAATTACAATTTTGAAAACAAAACTAAGAAAATATATAATCTTTTCATCAGCTCACACGATTATATCCGCAAAAGGAGTGCTTTCTAATATTGTATTAATATAGCCAAAGCAAAATATATCAATACAACAGTGTGAGGAGCACTCAAAAAATATAAACGAAATTGGAACACATTAAGAAAAAATATGTACGGGAAAACAAACAAATATATCAAGCAAAAAACTGAAAGTAAATTGTAAAGAGATTAGAGAACAGTACACGAAAGGAAATCTACATAGTGAGGAGCAAATTAAATGAACTTACTCGTACCGGAATCTTTCAAGAATGATTTATAATATTTTCGTAATAAGATTGCCAGTTTTTAATATATGAAAGCAGAAGCATAAATAAAGTGATATCTTATGGCACGTTCTTACTGCAAAACTGAAGAGCGTCTAATTTGTTAGTTACCTTGGGTGGGCCCGAAAATGGATGAGCGTAAGGTAATAATATAATACGGGATAATTTAAAGTTTGTAATTAAAAAGTTTGATAATTAAAACAATTATTTAAAAAAAAATAGAAAAACAGGATTTACTCATTTTGAATTGATTTTTAGCAGGAGCCAAATTATTATTGCTGCTGAAATCCAAAAATTAGGCTCAATGAGCAATGCCCTAAACACACGAAATTAGAAGACGAACTGAAAACGGAAACAAAAAGAAAACGAAAGTAAGGTAATAGTAGAATATATATATATATATATATATATATATATATATATATATATATATATATATATATATATATATATATATATATATATATATATATATATATATATATATCAATTTTCAAACTAGAGAAGCATCTAGCAGCAATTTTCTTAAAAAATTAGATAAATTATTACTTAAAAATGTCTTCTAATATTTAAAAGAAAATTAGTACTCTAGTTCAAATTCTCACTTATAAAAATTTCAGCTGCAGTTGGAATTTTTCCAGTACATAAAACTTAAAACAACAATCCACTTTTTGATTTGGATCATAAAATAAAGAGTAAACTTTTATTTACCTTATGTTCCCCGCTGTTACCAATGTTGAAAAATATTTAGATACGAAATAAGATATCTGAAAAAGTAAAAATCACAGTTTCCGCGCATGCATTATTATTACCAACTAAAATTACTTCTTGTTAAATTATAAAGAGAAATAGTGCTTGATAAATGATAGAATGGTAACAGAGGAAAAGATTAACAGTAGAACTAAATTTTCAATGATTTTTCATTGTAAATTACTAAATTTTATTCATACAAACATTGATGCCTACCTATGTTTCTTCTAATAAACATAATCTGTTATGAAATATTAAAAACATCAGTAATTTAAGGTCAATAAATGAAGTTAGTATGAACATAGTAATAATTGGAAGAGTGGCAAAAGGAGAAAGTCAGACAGGCTCCATTGAAAAGAAGAAATGTTTATATTAAACAGAGAGTTGTGGTGGCTCAGGGGATAGAGCGTTCGAATTCGGCAACCGGCTCGTACCGACCACAGTGCTGACGCAAAATATCCTCAGTAGTAGTTGGATCTTGAGTTAGAGTTTCCTTACAGTCAGGCTGGCCAAGGGAGAGTTTCGTGGTTTTCCGCTTCAAGTAACGCAAATGCGGGTTAGTTCCATCCAAAAGTCATCCACGAAGGTGAATTTCGCCCAAGTCCAAACTTAATCCAGGAGTTCCCTTGTCTTCTGGATTGGGTTCAAAATTACAAGGTTACGGAGTTGAATACTAGTAGTAGTATCTGATCTAGGTATATTTAGGGCAGTTTGAAAATTAGGATAAAATAAACTTGAGTTTGTACAGAATTAGAACAAAGGAATATGTGCGAGTCTTGCAAGGCTTTAAGTGTTGCTCATTTGCCCATATTGCAAAAACATGTAAAGCAGAGGAGGTATGCACAAATTATGGCAGTAAATGCCACAAGTTTGATGATTGCACTGCCAAAAAGTAGGTGCAGTAATTGTGAACAATCAAAGATGCAACTTAAACCTTTCTACATACCATAGCTTACTGTATAATTACTGTGAAACCTACATATGGAAAAGAGAACAAATTATTAAGATAATAAATTATAAATAAAGTAGTTTACAAACTTAACATACTTCATATTAATCTTAACCATTTTCATATTGCTAGTGCTCAACACTCCGCAGATTTTATCTATAAACAGATTGCTGTAAGCTCATTAAACGAACCCTATTTTAACACAGTTAATAAAATTATTGAATTTCAGACATAGAATATGTATAATTGCTGGTGATTACAGTACAAAAACGGCAATCCTCATAAATCGTAAACTACTTAACTTGTTAACTATTACTACTAAAAGAGACTTAATAATCAGTTAAATTAGAATAAGCGATTTCAACTTTCACTTCGTGAGCATCTATGCCCCCCCCCCCTTTTGGAGTCCATTCAGTGATGGCGGTGATTGCTCCTAACTTTGCTCCAACACTAACTTTACTCCAACCTTTGACTCAATCACGGAACAAAGCTGCATTGACGTCACACTTACCCATCGTGACGTCGATGTAACAGGTTGGTCGATGTAACATTTCTCTGACGAGGAAATAATGAATGACCTTAGGCTCTTAATCGTGTCGATAGCTTTGGATAAAGCATCATCTCTTACTTCGAAGCATATAAACTATCATGATGATCTGGATCTCTTTACCTTCTCATCATCCTTTAAGAGACTTGTGGTGGAGACGGAAGATGCTGTAGCACAGATAACTACTACATCTCAATTGGACGATTTTCTTGAAGATTATTGGAGATATTTCTCATAGCTCAAGTAAGAAAATCTGTAAGAATCATAAACATTGCCCTAAGTGGTGGTCGGCTGACCTCTCAATACAAAAACGAAACTGAGAGCAAGAAAAAGACTTTGTCAAGCTGAAAAGGATCTTCAACTTAGAATTAAAAAAGCAAATTAAATACCGAAAATAAAAAGCTATCTGTAAAAGAAACATTAAAAAAACGAAAAAGAAAAGACTAAGAAATTATCTTAAAGATATTACAATCCAAGAATGTTTTGGTCCTGGCTATTTGATTGCTAGGGGCAAGTTTAATAGCCATGATCACTTTAAATGTATGCATAAATCAGATGGAAGTATAACCACCACTTAAAAAGACAAAATTGAAGCTATTCTGGAATACCATTTACCATTGAACCAAGACCCCTTTCTTTGCTGGAACTTTCAAGCTATAACAAAGATCGACTATTTACTAGGAATGAAATTACAGCTGTTGTTAAAAGTATAAAGAACAATAAAGCTGCAGGTTTTGACCACATCCCTCCCAAACTCATTAAATCCATATTCTGCCTGAAACCAAAATGGTTCATTAACATGCTTAAAAATGCCATTCTCTCAATTATTTCCCTACAATATGAAAAAAAGCTAAACTAGTTCTCCCTAAGCACATGGAAAGGATTTACGCCAAACTAACAGCTATCGTCCCATTTCTCTTCTTCCGCTTTGGGGGAAAGTGTTGGATAAACTCTTAATAAATAGATTAGT
Organism: Parasteatoda tepidariorum; assembly: GCF_982258835.1. Lineage (NCBI taxonomy): Eukaryota > Metazoa > Arthropoda > Arachnida > Araneae > Theridiidae > Parasteatoda > Parasteatoda tepidariorum. Next base: position 53,025,839 of record NC_141766.1, read on the forward strand.
CTTTTACCTTGAATCTAATAATATTTTACAAACTGATCAACATGTTTTTCGGAGAGGTAGATAGACTACCACAGCTTTGAAGTCCATACTTGAGAAAACTAAGAAAATAAAGGACATAACACACAGGGTATTTCCATTGATATCAAAGGTGCCCTTGTCGTCCTTCTGGTACAAAATCATAGAAAAACTGAATTCCTGTAACTGCTCCTATGACTTAGTTAAGTTGATTTCTAGTTTTTTGGACAATGGAAGGATTCTGTTTGATATCCAGAGTGAGAAATTGGAGAGGAATTTAGCAAGAGGAGTCCCACAGGGATCTAGTCTTGGATCGATCTTATGGCTATGGCTACTTATAGCGAACACTCTCTTCTATATGCCAAGAGAATCTAATGAGCAAATAATCGCTTACGCAGATTACTTTCTGGTACTCCTCCACGGAACATTTCTTGATAGACCTGAACCCCAAGCCACTGTGATTTTAGCGAAATGTGAAAATTGGGCTGCGTCTCACATTCTTCAATTCAGTACCAAAAAAACTGTCGTGATAGTTTTTCCCAAAACCAACTTTAAAACTCCGTGGAGTCAATATTGCAAAGAGGGAAACCATAGATTATCTGGGATTTAGATTGCAGTATTAACTCTCCTGGTTGCCCCGCCTTGACTTTATCCATAGCAAAGTTACTGAATTTTATGTTAAACTAAATAGGATCTTTGGGGTTGACTGGGGAATTGACCCTGAAGTTCGGAAATTTCTTTTACCTGAACAGCAGTCAGAAACTTATCCTTTATGGTGCGGAATTTTGGTTTGGGAGCAGGAAAGAATAATTAATAAATTGAAAAAAATGGAGAGTTCATTACAATCTATCACTAAAGCATACAAGACTACATCTACTGACGCTCTCCAAGTACTTGCTGGGACAATCCCTCTAGATATGGCCGGAAAAGGAGAAGCTCAATTTAATAATATTTTCCAGCATAAGGAAGAACACATAATTTATAAAACCAATACCCAAACCTTATATTTACCATCCTGCTGAAGAAGTTTTATTTAAATTTCAACTACACCTAACTAGTTATAAAGGATTAGAATTATTCGCAGATGGATCAAAACTTTTAGTAAGCAATGAATTTAAGACAGGATGTGCTTTCGTGGCCAATCTGGAGGGAGAACCTGTTGAAAAAAAACTTTTCGCATCTCTGATCACGTTTCCGTGTTTAAGACTGAATTATGGGCCCTTTTCCAGTCATTTTATTGAATTAAAGAACAACGAATTACAATTGAAATTTCAATTTATATCGATTCACTGTCTAGTCTGCAAGCATTGGAAAATAGCAACTCTAATTAATATTTAGTTTACTTAATTAAACAAGAATTCACAAACAATGTCATTTTTCATTGGACAAAAGCACATGCTGGCCATATGGGCAAGCTGATAGGTTACCCAAATTAGCCTGTGAGCAATCGACAGCCAACTTGTTTGAAGATCCCAGCAGAAGGACTGCAATAAGAACTTTGGAAAACGAAAAATTGATTGAATGGCAGGAAAGTTGGAGTGACTGCTATACAAAGAGAAGGCACACCTTCGAGCTCCTACCGAAAGTTCAAAACAGGAAAGTCATGCGGAATTTCTTTTTAAATAAATTCCTAACTAATCATGGCTGTCATGGACAACATTAGTCCACTTTTTTCGGGGGAGCTCAGCTGTGTAGTACTTGTTAGCTTGTTGAGGATAGGGAACATATATTTATCCATTGTTCTAATTTTAAACACATTAGAGAGAAATTTTTTCATTCGAAAACCACCCATGAGTTCATTAGGCAACATTGGTCAAACCCTAAAATAAAAAAAAGGAAATTGAGGAAATGGTGAAAAAATTGTTTAGTAGCAAGTCACGTTCCTGAATCTTAATGGCCTCTTGCTGCCTCTTGCTGCCTATTGCTGGGAAAGATATACTGTAAATTTCTAACTGCTTTATCTGTTCTGGTTTGAATTTTATTTGAATTTTTCTCTTAAATTTTTTTTTCGCATTTTAATTTCATGCTTTTTGTCGATCTGTGTGATTTCTCATTTTGAACATTTAATCACTAGTGTCCCTAGGAGCATGTCATTTTTTGTATTTAGGAGAGATTGTTGGCCATTTGCACTATGCTTCATAAATTATTCATCTGATTTTCAATGTACATATTCACTGCTATTCTTCTATATTTTTATGCTCCTTTTGATTGTACATTTACAGTGTTAAAAAATAATCTTTTTCGAGAACTTGAGCACTTCGAGCTATCGGCTTGCCGTCAGAAGCCCCCCTGCGGGGGCGGGTCAGAGTTAAACTAGTCATTAGTAGTCGTAAAACCCAAAAAGTGGGTCGACTGTTCATCGACAGTTATAAAATAAGTCATATTAAACTGAAACGCTTAATTTTATCTCACCATCTTTTCTTCACGTTTTATCTTTAAAAATGCTATTTCATATGTATCGAAATTAAATAAAAAAAAACCTATAGTTAATCAATTGAAAAGCGTGAAACGTTGCTTGGAATTTTTTTTCAGTGAATAAAATGACAAGTTTTTTTGGAAATGATCCAATAATGATCAGAATATTAGTCATAATTATGATAAATAAAACCACAACTGAAATCATACTAGTTGCATACTTTTGATTCTAAGAAAAAGTGCAAACTCATATTTTAATATTAATGTTATGTTGTACTTTCTACGATCAAAGTTTTCTTTCGATTGAAATCCGAATGCATTTAAATTCTAAAGTAATCTTCAAATTTATCTATTAAAAAAATTAAATGCTATTTATTGTATTGAAAAAGATTAAACATTTTCTTCAAAAACCGAAACAAATAAACGTACCTTGCTACTGACTTTAATCAATTTAGATCTGATGAGATGTCAAAACTAATTAATATAAAAAACCTTTAACGAGAAATATTGATTTTTCCAAAATTATTCACTTAAAATTCTTTAAATTCTTTGAGTTTTGAAATGTGTCAGTTTGACTTATTCTTCTTTAAACAATAAATCTTAACAGATACTTACATTTAAGTATTTAGAAAAAAGAGAAAAAAAGTCTAAAGTTTCGTTGTCAAGAGTTTAAATTTATTGAAAAGAACATAGTTTTGTGAAAAATGCCCGCATGAATTAAATGTAGTTCGTTTTAAATTAGAAACGTGCGACTTACGAGAAAAATATTCTGTATTTATAAATTATAAGCAATTCACTGCTTCAAGCAGTACCACAGAACACACTCACATTTTTTAATAATTAATATCAAAAATAATTTATGAAAATACATTGAAAAGCAGGTTCAGTTTTAAACAAAATGCAGTTTTAAATCATTTATTATTGTTATACCTAAATCTCAAATCTAATTATATCTAAATGAAATTGCTCTTTCAGTAATTGGGAACTAATTTCCAGTTCTTAAAATAAAACAATGAAGTTTAAATAATGTAAAATCAATTATTTTATCGAATATACACATTAGAATTGTAATTTCTCGAAAAACACTACATCACAGAAATTTTTGACAATCGACAGTGGAAACTTTTTCATATGTCAAAGGGAGGGGAGGAAATATTGTGGTGCTAAAGCTGGGATTCGAACCCCTGTTCTGTCGGTCATAAGATTAGATTAGCCCTCTCAACTATAATATGTAAACAGCTGCAAGGAACTAAGTGGCTTTATTAGGTGAGCCTAGTTGGTGCTTAAAAATTCAAGTTGATTAACCGTATTAAGTGAAAGCAGTTACTAAACCGTTTTTCTCAGCGTTAACAGCTTGAATACTATCTTATTTATGGTTATTTGACTGTTTTGTTTGAATATGGTAAAATGACAATTAAATAAATTGTTATTTTGCTATATGACAGTATATGGTTACGATTTTGGCTATTTGAACCACTTTGAGAGACGTTCGTCAAACGTCTCGTAGTTAGGTACCCTACCACTAAACCACTGGGCATTAAGTATTTTTAAATTTTCGAATGCTGCTTTATCGGTATGGACTGGTTAAAGCATTTTATTACTTTAAGGGGAGAGCGTCTTTCAGCTATACCACTAATACACAAATTTTCATCTCAAAATCGAGTCGTACTCTCCCTTTGTAACCTCTTTGTTCTTAAATATTAATTTAAGTAAAACTCAATACAAAATAATATCGACTTCTGATTTTAAATATCCTTATGTTTTGACTTTAAGTAGCGCATTTGATTTTTTCGTTCAACCAACAATATTTGATTCATATATTTGATTCATAAAATTTTAAAATAAAATCTGTTTGAATCATAGAATTCGATTCGGTGTTTACCTCCTCTATATTAATTTAAAATATGGGTGTGCTTCTTTTCTGTCTCAGTACTTATCATTGAAGAATTATGAGGCTGAATATGAAATTTTTTAAAGATATCCAATTATATTCTTAAATGAATATCTGGTGAAAAATTAGTTTGAAAATATTACAGATAAAAATAACGCAAATTTAAAGTCAAATTTGGGAAAGCACTAAGGCGGCAAAAGCCCAAATTTGTCTTCAAATACAGTACTCGTCAAAATTTTAGACTCATTCTTAAATTTTTTTAAAAATGAACAAATAACAAGTTTTTTAAAGTGAAAATCACAACAAATTAACTTTTTTTGGTAAATATAGGTACACTTATGACGCAAGAGCTATAATTTCATGTTTAACTTATGAATTTCGTCCAAACTTGGTTTCTTCGAAATATACTCCTTAAGCCTTAATCACAGCAGTGCACATTTTTGGCATTATTTCTATTAGGTTTTGCAATGTTTTAGTTGAGATCTGGTTCAAGGAACTAAATGGAGATTCCCAAAGATTGTTTTGATTGGTACATCGCATTTTTCTGACATTTCTATAGAGTTCATACCACAATAGCTCAATAGGATTAATATGGGGGATCGAGGGGATCAATCCATGTATTTCAGTACTTCTTTCTTTTCTTTTGATACAATGCAGTTTCTACACAATTTCGATGAATGAGTCCGATCATTATCTTGCTGAAAAACAAGTCCGTGTCCAACGATTCTCTGTCTACATGGAAAAGCGAAATGCTGCAATATTCTGTGATACAATTTTTTATTCTTAATTCCCTCTATTCTTACAAGATCTCCAACTTAGTCACCGGCAAAACATTCCCAAACCAGGACTGCACCTCCACTATGCTTCACTGTTGGTAGTAAATATTGATCTGTTATATGTCCACTAACTAAATGACGAACACACCGCCTTCGTTTGCTTCCAAACAACTCAAATATGACTCGTCAGTAAAAAAAAAAAAAAAAAAAAAAAAAAAAAAAAAACGATTGACCACTGTTCTAAAGACCAGTTAAAATGTTTTTAGCATATTGTAGCCGTTTAACTATGTTTTGTTTTTTCGAAAGTGGCCTTTTAGTAGCTAAACAACCTGTTAAATTATAGTCACGAAGTTGACGTTGTACAGTAGTTACTGACACTCTTTTCTGCCCAGCAGCATTCACTTCCTCACGAATTTCTGGTGCTGTTCGAGTCTTACTTACTTTGACTTACTTACTTCGAATACTTACTTTGAATGCAGATAAACTTATCCTCACTTTTGGACTTTATTCGAAGTCTCCCTGATCGTAGGTGGCTCTTATTTTATTAAGTTTCTTTCTTCCTTTTTTCAATATTCCGACAACAGTGGTCTAGGAAACATTGGTTTAAGATGCAATTATCTACTTGAATAGCCTATTCCAAGAACTGCAATAATAACTGCACGTATTTAGACCGATATTTCTGGTCGTTGATCCATATGTCTGTGATAAATTGTATAAAAAAATTTTTGACTTTTGTTTTTAATATTCCCAAGATATTCTGGCGAAATAAGGCTATTATATCAATAATTTAAGTGTGTTACGTGCATGAACTTAACTTATAATGAACCTTACAAAAGAAGATGAAAAGTAAATTGCTTATAAACAAAAAAATTTGTGAAATAAATTACAATTTTTTGGAATAGGTATTTCCAAGCGCTTCCGTTTATTTCGTAATTATCAACAGAACAGATCCAAAATAAAAAAAATAATGAAAAATTTTAAAGGGAAATAGCAGTTTGAGAAGTTTGTTGATGTTTATGTTTAATATATTATATGTTTAAGTCAGAAATATTACAATTTTTTTGAAAGTTTGGAACTAAATACAAGTGAGACTAAACTTTTGACTGATATTGTATATTTATAAAGAGAAATTAGAGAATAATAATTAAAGTGGAATTGACAGAAATAAATTGAAATAGAATAAAAGATGCATGAATACAATGCCGGGCTTCATTAGTGGACTATGTTGGACTTCATCAGTGGACATATGTGCATTTACGTAAGAGCTTTTTGTTATAAAATATTGGAATAAAAATCGCATTTATCTACTCAATACAGTACAAAACAAATAAAAAAATACAAAATAAAAAAACAAAGCAAACGAGCTCTGTAGAAATATATTGAACGAGTCGTTTTTGGAGCTCCAGACCCATGTCAATGACTAAGGATGAGTATATATACTATGATAAATAATTAAAAAAAAATAATAAAAAAGTACCGAAGAGTTGAGATAATATAAATATAATTCAAAGTTTTAAGGGCAATGGTAAGCGGGAGAATCTGGTTTAAAGGAAGTTAAATCAATCATAAAACATCAAAACTTTAACTATGGAAAAAGACATACAAGAAGAAGATAAAAATAAAGGGTTTATAGAATTACTATGATAAAATACTTTAAACATTAAGAAGAAGAAAACTGAAAGTTTTTACGAGTTTTTTAAATCTATTTATGCTATCTGCATTTTGGATTTAAGCAAAGAGAAATTTAATACATTTTGGCGATAAATAAAAACTTTTTCGAAAAAAGTTCTTGCTGGGATTGTATTAAAAAAATTTAGTTAGATCTTCTACTGCTAGTCGCATATTTTTATTACAAGTGGACAGGTTCTTGAAAAAAATGTAGACATAGTTTGTTAGAAAATAAATCACGGATAAGTATGTTGAGTAACTACTGATGCTTCGGTAAATTCGTTCCTTGTGTTTATTAATTCGTTTGAGTCAATTAGTAAGAATTAAATAAATTTATCTTTTACGTAATTTATTTATATTAGCTGCATAATCCCCTCCCCAAACTGATATATATTTATATGTTATCGTCAACAATCACATAGTCGCTGTGGTGAATGTATTAAATATTTGTTATACCAAATATTATAATAATTTGTTCGTTGACATTATTATATTTATTCCATATTTTAATATCTTCAGAGGAAAGATTAGGAGAGACATAAGTATTCAGAGTACCGGTTAAATGCATATCAGACAGTGGGAAATATATATATATATATATATATATATATATATATATATATATATATATATATATATATATATATATATATATATATATATATATATATATATATATATATATATATATATATATATATATATACAGTGGAACCTGTAAAAGTGATCACCTGAATAAGGTGACCATTTTCTATAAGTTTTACTTAAAGAGTCCTTTTTAAATAGTCTTCATAAAGTGACCACTTCTATATAGCGACCATTTGACTTGGTCCCGAGGGTGGTCAATTTAGACAGGTTTCACTGTATATATATATATATATATATAAAATTTTCTTCTTTTTAATGGCGGGATCTTGGAACTATTGAAAAGTGCCAGAACTGCTAACTGTTGGAACCTAATGCAGAAACGAAATGCCTATTGGCTTTTTCCTTAATGGTTAAGGGCAAAATCTTCAGATATGTTACTACCGCTATTGACAATGCACTCTCGAATCAGCAGCTTTTATGTATGAATCGTAACGAAAATTTGTATACGAGCTCTTCTTCTTCCCATAACATGCAAATAATAACTCGCAGCGCAGTAACTCGCAACAGGAATGGAGCTTTCACGTTTGCAACTTTCCAAATGCGCCAGCACTTTTGCGTTTTGTTTTCGACCATGCATTCTTTGATAAAAATTGTTTGCTTCGGTGTGTACTACCACTTCCTAAAATTTTGCCCTTCTTTTTATCTATCTATCTATCTATCTATATATATATATATATATATATATATATATATATATATATATATATATATATATATATATATATATATATATATATATATAGTACTGTTCTATCTTTATATATATACTGTTCAACACCATATCCATGTAATTTTGAACCCAACCCAGAAGGCAAGGGAACCCCTAGATCAAGCATTGGGACAAACTAACCATAGTGGAGAACTTTCAGAATGGAAATATTATGGAACTTTCGTTACCTGGATAGAAACACCAAGAAAACCATCGATGTTTATCCCAGCGGCAATCTGCTTAGCCATACAAGTATTCATGTATACAAAGATACATGTATAAAGTTAATTGAAACAGAACAAAAGTTACAAAAATGCAATGCAGGACATGCTCAGGGGGCACGTATTCATGTGAAGGCTTTTGCGTTAAAAGATATTCCACAAAACAAAAGTTTTTTTTTTTTTTTTAACTATTTAAATTTATTTTTCCATTTCAATAAAATTATACGTCTCTAATTTTCATACAAATATATGTTTTCAGGATTTTTTCAAGGTCATTGATTAAAAATACGTGATGAAACTATATGACCTAAAATTCAAGATTAAACAATATCTGAAAAATTAGTAAAAAAAAAAGAAAAAAAATGCTTAAATTATTTTTTTGCATCATGTTTATTGTTCATTATTTAACAGAAATACATGAATAAAGTATCAAAAACACATAAAATGTGAAGCTTCAAAACATTAAAAGATATTTTAAACTTTAATATTAACAACCTAACAGGAAGAAATCAAAATTGAAGTTAAAATAAAATGAATAGAAATTTAACTGATCTTGATTTTCTCAGATATTATTTCTTTGAAATAAGTGCAAGAAAAAGCTTTTAGGTCTTTTCAACAGTTAACCAACTTTCAAAGAGAGAAGAATCTATTGATTTCAAAGGAATGAAATGTTCTACAAACGCATACAGTTGGCAGATTCCATCATTTTCCCATTTGATACGTTTTTCATACTATTTTATCTTAAAGAAAACATCCCTTTTATATTTCTGTAAAATGTTTCCTTTTGTTAGTCAGAGGGATTGCTATTGCTCGCTTCAATGCTCACTACGATGACACAAAATCCTGGGAAAATAGTTCTGATAATAACAATAAATATAATATAAAAAATAATATGAATCAGTTCATTTCTATGAATGTATTTTAAAGGCCCTCTTTAAAAGGTGGATACGATAAGTATCAACAGCTAATTCGGAATTCTATTGATATTTATGTAATATGCATGAAAAACTCACTACTTTTGCAATATATTAATTATATAAATAAAATAATTTTTTTCATTGAATTGCAGGACACCAGATTATTTTAAGTCATAAATGTATGTCAAAAACTGTTAGCGTTGTGTACATTATACATATTTTTGGACAATTCTACATAGTTAGAATTTTCATTCTAAATTTATGTCAAAATTACCGGCAGCAGTTTTTCCATCCAATTAACCGTGATGGTAACGGTAAAAAAACATTGTTTACTCTTACGTTTTTGAAACCATGTATAACACCATGAATTCAAATCATGGTTTTTTAATCATTTAAAACTAGCATGGTTAGAAAACCGTAAAAAAGAAACTTACCTGATATACGAGGGTTGTAAATTAAATAGTGGCAACTTAACCTTAAAACTCAAAGAAGGGCGGGCCTGCGCAAATAGGATATGGGAGCGGAGAGGTGGTGCTGTTGTCGATGTGTAGAGTGCAAAAAACATTCGATCTGCTTGAAAGGGTAGTTGTTGTGTGGCGTTAAAGTGAGGAGTTTTGTTTCCATCGTTCTAAAGCATGCTTTCAAAAGGCTTAATGACGAAAAAAAACGAGATGTTTGAACACATCTTGCTACTGTCCTATACGGTAAATTATTCGCGCCACAGGCTTCCACTAATCCTCGATAGCATTCTGTTGCATTTTTGCCACGGTCAACCTCGATTTTAAGCCACGACCGCTGATCGCCATTTGAAAGCATGCTTTAGAGCGATGGAAACGAAACTCCTCACTTTAACGCCACATAACAACTACCCTTCTAAGCAGATGGACTGTTTTTTGCACTCTACACATCGACAACAGTGCCACCTCACCGCTCCCATATCTTATTTGCGCATGCCCACCCTTCTGTGAGTTTCATGGTTAAGTTGCCACTGTTTAATTTACAACCCTCGTACATTGGGACTAAAATTTTTATCCGGTAATTAGGTAATAGGCATTAGAGTTAGGTTGTGTTTTATCAAAAGGAAATATTGTGGTGTCAACGAAGGGACTCGAACTCCGTTCCGTCGATCATGAGATAGACAGATTAATTCTCTGTAATATGTACCTATAATATGTGCCAGGGAACTAAGTGGCTTCACTAGGTAGTCTTAGGTGTGATAAAATTCTAATCGTTTAACAGAATTAGGTGAAAGTAGTTAATAAACGGTTTTCTCAAAGTTAGCAGTTTGAATACTCTCTTATTTATGGTTATTTAACTGTTTTGTTTGAATATAGTAAAATAACAATTAAATAAGTTGTTATTTAAGCATGTCTTCCTTGAAATTTCAAACAGTGTATTTTTGGACAATCCTATTTTGTGTATATTTAATAAAAAATACGAAAATTCTTATATCTTTGAAAAATTAATTTAGGTACGGATAAATTCGTTCAAAGTACTTGCTTCAATTTATTATTATTATTATTATTATTTTGTTAAAAAAAACAATGCGGTTTCACGCGTTGCAATTTCAGACATGCATCAAAACACTAAACTGCGCTTTCCAAAAGTGTCTCACTCAGCTATACTTTTTTTTTTAATGGTGGGCACTTGGGGTTTGACCCATTGGCCACAGAAATGCCAGAACTGCTACTTTATTCTCGTTACCCAGTGGTCACCTGTGGCGAAGCCATGGCGGTGGAGCAGCGTCGCCCACGTCACACAACTACAAACCCGTTTATAGGGTGGGTCGCATTCACACAAAGGGGAAAGGACATAGAACACAGAAGGAGAGAGAAACATTCATGCCCTGAGCAGGACTCGAACCCGCGGCCAATGGCTCCGCAGTCAGACACGCTAACCACTCGGCCACCTGGTCGGCTCACTCAGCAATATAACGTATTAATTGCTATCATTTGTTAAGGATATTATCAAGTACTTGCCCGTTTTTTTACTATCCTTGCAAGCATCTAGATAGTATTTTTAAAAATTGCTTATAATTACATAGGCTCATCACATAGCCAAATTGGCCCTTTTCGCTTAAAGAATATTTTTTGAATTATTTATAGAAATTTTTTTCAATAAGTTAGCTCAATTTCTTTCTAGAAAGTGTCATGAATTTATTCTAAAACATTTAGTTAGAATTAAATTTAAATTGTTGTCGTATCTTAAAGTTTAGATCTGTCTCATACTCCCACTGTCTGATAAATGCCCGCATTTGAGTATTTGCATCTAAGACTTAACGATGTTATATAGTTTAAGTAAAACTATTTAAAATAGCTTAATTAATCATCCTCACATGAAGAAAGATAGGAATATTTGGTGGGACATCCCTTGGTGAGACACCATACATTCTCCGATTTGTTTTGTTCGAAAATTAAATTTATCAATTACACATAAGCTAAAAAAAAATATTTTCCCAAAACATTGGTCGTACCTTACATGATGTTGTTTGTGCGCTGGTGGTAATGATACTTAATGTGATATTTAAAAAATAGTGAATTATTATTTTTGTGACGAAAATTAGTAAAAGCTTTTTTCACTATTTTCTTAAAAAATACACTTTTCAAGCTATAAAAGAATTTAAAAATAAAAATGCAACAAAATATTCAGTGTAAGGAATTTTATTACCTTTTATTAAAACCTGAAATGCTTCTATAAATAAAATAAAATAGTTTGCAGAAATAAATTTAATGTATTAAAAAAAAGCATTTGAAATCTGTATGATGAGGATTAATATTTAAAAATTCTTTGTCTTGCTTTACCAATAATAAAAAATGACTACTAAATATTCAAAGAGTATATTTCTTTATTTTTAACACCTCAACAGCCCAGTGAGTCCATGAAGGTTAAGCTTCCACAATTTCATGATCAATGGCACGGAAATGTTGTCCAAATAGCTCCCCGATCTCTTCAATTTCCCAAACAATCTAGTACCCAACGATCTGTAGCAGGATGGGATTCAAGCCATTTCCAAGTATTGAACCTCAGTTTTCTACAATGACAGTTAAGTGCCTTAACCACTGTCTTATAGTTGCTTCTATTCCTAATAAAAGATCGCAAGTACTTAACTTCAAGAATGAAATAAATATTTTGTAAAACTATTACAGTATAACAAAATATAGTTTAGAAATATTTCATGCATTAATAAACTAAAATATAATCGCTGTATATAATGATTACAACAGTAATTTACTCTAAAGTTATATATTTCGTTCCAAAGTGGAACATCAAAATAAGTTTTCAAAGTTATGAATTCGCTCGAGTAACACCCTTGTATAACGTTTTTCGTCTGAATTAATAGCTGAAGTAAACATCTAGAACACTGTCTTAGCAGTTTGTGACAAAAATATTTTACCCAAATGAATCCATCCACGTATATAATTTATTCAAGGAAGAAGTTCTAGTCAAGTTTCACACAGTTTATAAGGATGTTTAAATAAAGTTTCAAACTTTGTCAGAAAGATGCGAGATATCTTCAAATAATTGCTCCATGTGAAGCACAGAAGCGACCAGGAGTGTCTAAATAATTTAGCGCAGATAATAGAATCCTTAAAACTTTCAAGCTACTTCTAAATCTTCTTTATTCTACTCAGCTTTAGGAAGTAGACTTGTCTGGAATGTATTACAAAGGAAATGTTAAAAATGGGTAGCGATCGATTGCGAAATTTAATTCAAGAATTAATTCAAATTGTTTTTTTTATTTGAAAATAAATCGAGTTCACCAAAATATCACAAATGGTTAAAAACTATCACAGCAGTCACAGTCAGAGGTGTGATTGTTTTAATTGCCCCATGGATGTAATGTGACTTTGGTGTTACTTTACATTGCGATTTCACACAAAAGTCAAACAAACTATTTATTATGATTTTTGTCAGTTGGTAATCACAAGTATACTTTCTTGTTATTATTGCTTTTTTAAATGGCATGCACTGAACTTTTACGTCCTTCCGCCTATGAAGATGCCGGAAGTATTACTCATGCAACGTTACCCAGTGGGCGCATGTGAACCTAAGTCACGGAGGCGAGCAACATTATCCACGCCACACTGCCACAGATACCCGTTTATATGGTGGGCCTCATTCACACATCACACAATAGAGAACATCACACAGAGAGAAGCATCCATGCCCTGAGCGGGATTCGAACCCGCAGCCGTTGGCGTCGCATTCAGACGCTCTAACTGCTCGACCGTCTGGCCGGCCTTGTTATTGAAGTCACTGAGAAACTTTTTTGACACTTTGCAACCTTGATCAGTTACGATTTCCATACCTTGAAAGTGATAAGGGAACCATATCGTGACTTATCTTTCTCAAGTCACTTATCTTTCTATCCAGGTGACTTATCTTTCTAAAGTCACCTGGGTATTTTTTGCGATTCTTCTCATTCTGTGTCGTGTTTGCTTTTTATCGAATTTGTTTCGTGGATGTCAAATGTATACTTTTTACAACTTGACCAATCACAGAGACCGATCACTTAAAAATTATAATATTGAAGCAGTATTTTACGATTAATCATTTAGAATTAAATGTGTAATCATAATCGAATCACAAATGAGTCACAACAATAACGTTCATATATTTGATCTTCTTAAATGGTTCAGAAAATCTCTAAATATCATTTTGAAAAATAAATTGTTTCCATAAACGTATATGTTAAAATAAACAGTTTTCATAAAGTATTATTCCTTTCTTCTTTAACTCTCACAGTCTCAAAAAAAAATATTTTAATTGTAAATAAACCACTCGTTCAAATTACCGAACATTGCTTAAAAAATTCCAGTTTAAATATTATATATCTAAAGAAAGAATTTTGCTGTACTTTCCTACCTTTTTTATATGTATATGATCACATTTGCTGTAAAATTCATGATAAAAATTTAAAAATTTCAAATTTATACAACTTTTATAATTATTCAAATTTTATACAGCTTCCGTATAACAGTTCAGATAATATTTACTTTATTCGAAAATATTATTGCAGAGATTGAAAAATAACACAGTTTTGAGGGAACAATTTCATTCATTAAACATTTTTGCAAATATTTTATAATGTTTTAATTTTATACCAAAAACTTTATTCAGCTATTTTGAGTACAATATGAATAAAACTGATTATATTTGCACAACAAAGATTTTTTCGAAAGGAAAAGTCGCATATTTCAAATAGATTTTATGAAACATTTTGCATTAAAATATATATTGTGTTCAGACAGTTTTGAATATCTGAAATAACCCGTAGTTTAAAGTGCATATAATGATTTATGTAAAATTTTAAATTTATTTTTAAGTAATCGTGAAACTGTAACATGTTAGGGGAAAATCGTACAGGGGGAAACAGCTTCCCCTTTTACTATAATCGTCAGCAATATTTTTTTTGATTTTTTTTTTTTTTAATTTAAGTGCTTCTAAAGTTCAGAGCAGATGATGCTATCCCGTAAAATTGAATCATAGTCATCCGAAAAAGGTATGTTACAGGATATGGCAATTTGAATACATTTTAGCTGAAAGTCATTTTTCCTTGTAAATAAACTAAATTTCCCCAATCTTAAGGACCATATTGGTGATATTAATAGATGGGATATTTATCAAATTCCGTGTCAATAAGATCTTGTGTATATTGGACAAATTGAACGTACCCTTAGACTTACAAGGGAAACTAGGGAAGTGTGACTCGCCAATTTTGAAATAAACTAGTGGGATGTATGCCTTATGAGGAATAATTTTGGGGGGCAACATTCATTTCGGCCCATAGAAGGTTCTGTGAGAGATAAAAAATAATTCAATATGTAGGAAAATCGGTATTTTATTACTTCAATGCAGACAATTAGTTATTGTAACTGTCTCATAATCCAATTAATTGGATAATTAATTTGCTAATTAATAAATTAATTAACATTCGTTTCGGCCCATAGAAGGTCCTGTGAGAGATAAAAAATAATTCAAAATATAGAAAAATCGGTGTTTTATTACTTCAATGCAGACTATTAGTTATTGTAATTGTCTCATAATCCAATTAATTTGGAATTAATTTGCTAATTAATAAATTAATCAAAAAATTAATTAATTATTAATTAATTGTTGGTTAATTGTTGATTAATTATTCATTGATTGTTAATTAATTATTAATTAATTAATTGATTTGCAATTACATACTCCAATTAATTTGGAAAGTTTTTCGAAAAAAAAATTTAAAAAATTTGATGTCAATTATATTTTTAAATTAACCTAACAGGTTTTTATGAAAAACTACAGATATATAAAAATTTCGAAATCAATTTTGACAATAAATATGCATTATATAGTACAGTACCACAAAATTAATTGGAGTATGAGACAATTAGAATAACTAATAGTCTGCATTGAAGTAATAAAATACCGATTTTTCTATATATTGAATTATTTTTTATCTCTCACAGAACCTTCTATGGGCCGAAACGAATGTTGCCCCCTAAAATTATTCCTCATAAGACATACATCCCACTAGTTTATTTCAAAATTGGCGAGTCACACTTCCCTAGTTTCCCTTGTTAGACTTCAAGAACACGAAAGATGCGTTCAACTCAAGGAAAAATCTGACCTTCTATCACTCAACACAGTTGGAATTCAAGTCACAGGTTTGAGTTTTCTTCTACTAAAATCAATCAGCACTGTCTTAACCTACTGAACTTGATTTTTGGGAGTCATTCTATATTTTGAAAAATTCTAATAATTTACTTAATAATCTTTCGAGTATCCTTCCGTTTCCCAATGCGTGGAAGTTTATTTTAATTTAATCTGTTGCACCCCGGGGTTCCCGCCTTATCCCCTAACACTTATTTTCTTATCTCTTATTCTTTATTTCCTTGTTCAAACTTGCTTCTCTAACTATGTTGGATAAACCAGTTCGCACCTGTTTCCCTATTTACTTCTCTAACTTCATTTGACGTTTAAACTCTGAGGAAGGTTCTCGTTTATAGAACTGAAACTGTAGTATGTCAATTTGTGTACTTTTATTTGTCCTTTTTTCACGTCGTTTTTTGCTTAATCTACACAGTACAAAGTATACCTGTTCCTTTGTTGAATATCTGTAGTATTTCCATAAAAAGTTTTGAGGCTTTTCTAACCTACAAGGAATAACAATAATAAATTTAGTAATTTTAAATAAATCAATCTGATTAAATAAATCAACAAAATAAACCTTAAGAGAATAGTAAGACCATGCTTAAGTATCATTATTTTGAAAATAAGACAAAAATCTAAATATTTGATGGTTGTATTTTTTGATTGGCTTGATTTTTTTTTAAAAATTGAAGTAGATCGTAAAAAATGAATACTGTGCAAGTTTGAGCTCATAAAATAATTTTCCTTCCCCATAGAAAATTTCGAAGTTTAAGGTCATTTTCATGCTTGCTTGCTTGCCTTCGTATGCCTGTTTAGGCAGAGCGGTGCGATTGTTCTTGTTCTCCAGTGGCGCCATCTATGGCCAAGGATTCGACTTCTGCCCCACCCATGCGTCACACCCGTTTATAGGGCGGACCCATTCATACATCCATTCTTTCATCCGCAGATCGTAATTTTGACCTGAATCAGAGAGCGATCGATCTCCAATCCAGTACTCCCAGAGGTATTGATTTGGTATGGGAACATGGAGGACTTTGCTACTCGACAGATTTAACGTGCATCAGTCACCATTTTCTACACGGGGAGTCTTCGGCCGGCGGATTTCGGAATCACGAACTCTCGGACATGGTTTAACAACCGGCCCTGCTTATTTGTGACTCCCGGCCCTGGTTATTTGTGACTCCCGGCCCTGGTTAAAAGTGAAATATAAGTATGTTTTAAAGGGCTTAACTAAAGAAAACATCAACAACTCAAAGTTTTATTTTGCTATATTATTTGTTCATATCTACCTAGTAAAAGATTGCACTCGTTTCTATGGGGTATTGTTGCTTTTCAAAGCCATGCTTTGTCAAGTGAGTAAGAAATTCATTTTTTGGAGTCTTATGCCCTAAAAATCTTGGTTATTAACAACAGCACCCCAATTGTTTCGTTACTGAATATTAAAGTTCACTATTATGACAAGTATTGTGAATCAGCACTTTCCTAAGTTACCGATGTTTTTAGTAGGTATCGACATTCAAACTTGCAAAATTTGCAATTTATTATTTATCGTTTCTCAAGACGGAGAAGAACACCTATTTGTACCATCTTGTAGGTAAATACTTCAAATAACACGTGAAACGAAAAATCAATAGGACCAATCCCCATTTACAAGCAAAAAAATTACAAAATTGTTTATGAATGCTTTGTTAAAATCACATTCCTCTTTCCTTCTGAGACAATAACGATTGATCTTCCCCTTCAAAATTAGCTAAAGTGAAGAAATTTTATAAGAACTGTATCTGTAATGTAATTAAAATATATAATTTTGGAAGGAAAACACTGAAGCATTTATTTGCACATACATTTAACCTCCAACTCACTGTTTTTGCTGTTAATCACTTCGCCAAAATACCGTATGTTTATAAATGGATCGTCCAAGGCCCCTAAAATATAAAATATCATCGCATATTACAGTAAAATTTTATAAACGTTATACAATATTTTGTGAACTGCGCAACCTTTATAAAGAGGGGAAAAGGACATATACTTCTTTCACGTAAATCTCAGAGATACACACAGTGAGATTGATTTGATATATATGTATATATATATATATATATATATATATATATATATATATATATATATATATATATATACAGGGTGTTCCAAAATTATCTTCACAACTTCAAAAATTCATAACTTCGAACCTAAACAAGATATTTATATTCTGTCTTTTGCGTGTATTACTGAAACTAATAAAGTTTTTTTTTCAATAGGCTGAAAAGTTATAAGTGTGGATTTGGACACCACAACAGACAGCTCAATGCGTCTTATGGTTAATAGAGACGAAATCAGATACACAGGTTCAACGGAACTTCAGGACAAATTTCCAAAGAGACCCACCATCCAGACCCTCCATCCGTGCATGGCACACAAACTTCATGAGCACCGGATCAGTATTGCATAAAAGTGGAGCCGGACGACCCAGCACAAGTCCAGAAAATGTGGAGCGAATACGGCCATGAGACGCATTGAGCTTTCTGTTGTGGTGTCCACATCGTCACTTAAAACTTTTCAGCCTATTGAAAAAAAAACTTTATTAGTTGCAGTAATACATGCAAAAGACAGAATATAAATATCTTGTTTATGTTCGAAGTTATGAATTTTTGAAGTTGTAAAGATAATTTTGGAACACCCTGTATATATATATATATATATATATATATATATATATATATATATATATATATATATATATATATATATATATATATATATATATATATGTATATATATGTATGGAGAGATAGAGAGAGAGAGATAATGATAATATATATAACTTCCGAAAAATTCAATGACAAATTTTTAAGTGAATACTTCGTGTGCAAGACAGCAACAATATCCAGAATTCTGCCTGTACTTGAGGTGGATATACAGAAAGAGATGAAAAGATTTTGTCCTAAAGATCAACACATGAAATTCAGCATTGCGTGATAAATTTGAAGAGAGAAAAAAAGATCTTTCAACAAAAAGTTCAACAGGAAAGTATTAATTTTGATTGCTGACGAAGAAACAGAAGTAAATGTTCCAGAAGTTATGATATCCATATTTAATAATACAAGTGAATTCAGTTTCGTTAAATCAGATTGCCGTTTTATTTGATAACGTGTGGTATCCTGAAGAAATAGCTATGATGGGAAGGAAAAGTGCATTAGATTTGAGCAAAAGGTGAGAAGATTTTAGTGCAGAGGATGACTGGAAAAAAAGTGAAATGATGTGTGAAAAACATACTCCTGATCCATTAAATGTCAGTTTTTTAGTCTCCATAAATTCTGTTTTAAAGTTCTAACTATAATACAAAAAGAAATGAGTAACTAATAAGCGATTGATAATAGAGTTCATTTTTAATTGTTCATTTCCAACAGAACTTTTTACAAATACAATACTAGGAAAACCATGTTTTTTTCACATTTTTATGACAAAACGGTTTGGTTTTTTTCTCACTGCTGTATGTTTTAATTGCAGACAGAGTTTCGATAAAATCTCTTTATTTTAGCTTATTTTGAAAGAGAAGGAGCGTGATTTTTAACATAGCATATTTATATGCAACTGTGGTATTTTTTTCTTGAAAATAGGGATGGTCCCATTGATTTTTCTTTTCCACGTGTTAGTGGCCATTTGCCTACAAGATGGTATAGTTATTTTTGGGGTGGGGGGATACTATTTTCAGAAAAGCTAAATTAAAAATGCAGATTTTGCATCTTTTGAAAGTTTGCGTGGCTAAATTTATTAAAATTACATTGATAACTCTGGAAAGTGCTGGGTCTTAGAGAATGTCCTAATAGTGAACTTAATTCAGTAAAGTAATTATTGGGGTGCTGTTGCTTAACCAAGATTTTCAGGGCAGAAAAACGGCACAAACAGAATATTCACTTATTTTTATAAGCCATAAATCTCAAAAGCAACAATGCCCCATAGAAACTAGTGCATATCCATAATTAGGCAGAGATGTTCTAATAATATAGCAAAATAAAGCTTTGGGAGTGTTGTTGCGTTTTATGATTAAACCCATTAAAACATACTTATTCACTTTAACTTTTAAGGAAATAATCTTGAACTCTAAAATTTCAACTGGGAAAATTTTTTAGGAGCTCAATCTTACACAACATTCATTTTTCCTAACCCACTTTATTATAAAAAAATCAACCCAATCAAAAAAATTTAACTATCTCACTAAATCTGAAGTTCACCGACCGGCCTGTGTAGGGGGCAGGGAACTGTCCTTGCATCAGAAAGGTTCGGGGTTCGAATCCCGGGCAAGACATGGATGTTTCTTTATCTCTATCTGTGTTCTATGTTCTTTCTCCTTTGTGTGTGAATGTGACCCGCCTTATAAACGGGCTGTAGTAGTGCGACGCTGCTCCACCGCTGTGGCTTCGCCACAGGTGCCCACTAGGTAACGAAAAGAGAGTTAGCAGTTCTGGCACTTTCTGTAGCCAATAGACAATAGTTCCAAGTGCCCGCCAATAAAATAAAAAAAAGAAATATCTAAAGTTCAAAATAATGTCGCTTAAGACACTTTAAAGAGGTAAAATTTCAAATTTAAGGTGACTTTTCATTTGTTACAAAGAAATATCTAACATCTTACCTTTAAAATGCATATAGTCTAAAAATACAAACAGATCCGAAATTTAACTAAAACAGAAAACTTTTATCATGAAAATTAGAAATCAAACTCGAAACAATTTTGCTAAAATTACAGTTCAAAAATTATCCATTAAACAATCTTAAATTACTGAAGTGGTCTATGCAACGCCGAGTGAATGTAAATTAAATTATTAAATATGCAACTCTTCAGTCTCGTTATTTTGAACACATCTGAAGACAAAGGAACTCGCAAATCAAATATGGGAACACAAAAGCATTCGTGGAAATTTTCTAATGTAACCGATTCGCTTTTGAGCTCTATAGAGACGTAAACCTTTATACCCTTTAGCGGTTTGCCCAATGAGTTTGATTGGTCATGATTTAGAGCTGATTGTAAAAGAGCTTCACGAGATTTTTATCAACACTTACCTTAATTACTTATAAATTTAATTATAATGATTAAAATATACTGTAGTGCTTTTGAATTAAAGAAAGACAATGTCGCTGCTTTTCCATAGCAATCATACGAGCAAAAGACAGTGACTGAAAAACGTTTAGCTCTTAAATGATTGTAATCTAGAGATGAATTTTTTCATCCTCTGTTGCTTTCAGTAATAATCCATTCGTCTGCTACTGAAGACATTTTTTAAATTATTTCTACCTAAACTGTCAATTAACGCGACTGATCAACTACAAATACATTATTAGTTATATATAGAGTTTCCTTAGCACCAATACTTGTGCACAATGTAAAACGCTGCATAATTCCCATAGTATTGTCTGTTCCTAGTTCAGTATCATTTCAACGTATCTTTGAATGTCAGATAATAAGTGGAAGAAGATATATTGAAATATTTGTGCTTGTCTTTCAAGTGAACATGATAAAGAAATTTCCTTTAACTAGGCATTTATTATTTAAAGATTTAACGCAACTTATACACCTACTTATTATCTTTTGTGTTTATAATAGCAAATGTGTTAACTTTAATATTTAAATAAAAACAAAATATTAAAAAGAAGTTTCAAAATAATACAAATATATAACGTGAATTGGATATAATTCACCAGGCAATATCTATCTATCTATCTATCTATCTATCTATCTATCTATCTATCTATCTATCTATCTATCTATCTATCTATCTATCTATCTATCTATCTATCTATCTATCTATCTATCTATCTATCTATCTATCTATCTATCTATCTATCTATCTATCTATCTATCTATCTATATATATATATATATATATATATATATATATATATATATATATATATATATATATATATATATATATATATATATATATATATATACACAGTCCAGTCACATTAATGTGACCACCACCTACTTTCGACGTCAAAGTGAAATAACTAATCGCAGAGTGTAGGTGGCAGCACATTACAATGTAGTGTATATATTGAATGTCCTAGGGCATCGAAAAGCATTTCAGTCGTTGGCACAATGCAGAAATGTAGCGATTTATCCGACGTCCAAAAGGGCATGATTATTGGCTTTCGGGCCAAGGGTGGAAGCATTTCGGAAACGACTCATTTTGTGAACTGTTCGCGCACCGCCGTGGTAAAAGTATACCGTGCACGGCAAAATGGCACTATACAAAACAAGCGGAGTGGCACATGTGGTGCACCACGGGCCAATGATGGCAGAGGCGAATGAAGGCTACGGAGAAGCGTTCAGACGAATAGACGTGCAACTGTTGAGCAACTGACGGTCCAGATGCACGAAGGGGCTACCAAGAGTGTATCCTCAACAACTGTTCAGCGAACGTTGCTGCGCATGGGCCTCCGCAGCAGACGCCTGGTTAATGCACCTATGCTGACTGCTGTTCATCGGTGACGAAGGCTGGAATTTGCACGCCAGTACCGCAACTAGGCGTCCATAGAGTGGCGACAGGGGGCTTTTTCCGATGAATCACATTTTATGCTCCATGGGACAGGTGGACGTTGGCGTATGCGGCGTGAAACGTCTGAAAGCAACACCCTGCAACAATTGCCGGAAAGCTGCAGGCTGGAAGAGGGAGCGTTATGGTTTGGGGAATGTTTTCCTGGCATTCACAGGGTGCACTCATCATTGTGGAAGGCACGATGGATCAGTATAAGTACGTATCTGTCCATGCGGACCATGTCCACCCCTACATGCAAATGATTTTCCCTCAGAATGATGGCATCTACCACCAGGACAATGCGAGGTGTCATACAGCTCGCAGTGCATGTGCGTAGTTCTAAGAGCACCAGGATGAATTTACCGTACTCCCCTGGCCGGCAAATTCACCGGATTTAAACCCAATCGAGAATCTATGGGACCACCTCTATCGGGTTGTTCGTGCCATGGATCCTCAACCGCGTAATCTAGCGCAGCTGACCACGGCACTGGAGTCGGCATGGCTCAACATCCCCGTGAACACTTTCAGAAACCTAATTGACTTTCTTCCTGCACGTCTCGTAGCGGTCTGCTCTGCCAAAGGTGGTTATTCTGGCTTTTGACAGGTGGTCACATTAATGTGACACTGGACTGTGTATATATATATATATGCGTGTGTGTTGGGAGTGCGAGTCTTATTAATGCATATTTTTATCGTTGGTAAACATTCAATAGCTTTTATTATCAAAAACAAAATCACCCTCAAATAAACTTTTTTGTGCCTTTTTTATGCAAGCATATTATAAAACCAGACAGATTAATTTCCATTGAGGTGTTTACTTAAAAAAAACTTGAAATCTTTTAACATCTTTTGAAATTTCTTTTAAAAAATTCTCGGTAACGAATATCGTTTAATCAAATTAGGATTATTTTTGCTCACAGCAATTCAAATAGCTGATACTTAAAACCTGCTTTCAATCATTTTTTTAACATCATGTTTGAGAAAAACTAAACTTCAACATTGAAAACTGTCAAAACGCTTTCTAGCTATGAAAAGATTTAAAATATTTTCTTTTTTCTTAAAACTCTACAACATCAATTTTCCGTTGTTTATAGTTGTAAATTTTTATTTGCTCTCAATTGCTAATACCATTAATCTTTTTCTTATATCACAGCTTATTTTGTTTCGCTATAAGAAAATTTGCGTTGACATAAGAATATTTATTTATATAAAATTTTCAAATAAAAATGACTTAAATTATTTTATTTAAATTTATAATACAATTTGATCTCTGAATTTATAATATGAAACTTGCAATAGGAAAAAAAGAGAATTGAATTATCCATTACGAAATTAAAGAAATAAAACAGGGTTAAGATGTGGTATTTTAACTTAAGCTTAAATTTTTGGAAATAAATTTTTTTAAAAACTCAATTTTATCAATTTAATTATGTAAAAAGGTATTTCTAAATATTTTGCTCCATAAATTGTACCTTGAAGGCAATTGCAGAGATGCTTAAATTGAAATTTTTGTGAAAAAAGGTGTAGAAAAATTGACTGTTCAGAGAATATAATTTCCATATCGTGTAAATGAATGAAAAATAGTAGGTTAAATTAAGAAACATTGATAAGCAGCATTTTCAATATTTTTAGGAGAAAAAAGAAAAAAAAAGGAAAATAAAGTTTCTTCATTAACAATCAGTTTTTATCAAAGAAAATGTAAGTTTAAGTTAAAATACCACATCTTATCCCTGTTTTGTTTCTTTAATTTTGTAACGAATAATTTAATTCTCTTTTTTTTCCTATTTCAAGTTTCATACAATAAATTCAGGAATCAAAATGTATTATAAATTTAAATAAAGTATTTTAAGTCGTTTTTATTTGAAAATTTTATATAAATAAATATTCTTATGTCAACGTAAATTTTCTTATAATGAAACAAAAAAGCTGTAATATAATCGTTATTTTAAAGGCAATGTCTCAAAATAAGTTGGTTAATTTTTTGAAATTCTAAATGGATGTTTTCTATACATGTGCCTAAAGGATAAACTACAGACCAGTGAATTAAACTATTATTTAATATTTTACAGCTAAAATAAAAAAAAATGTCGGCCTCTTTGCCAAATAGGCTTCTATTTTTTTGTATCCATATTTGCTGTTTCTATATTTCCTGTAAATATCTAAATATTAATAGTATATATGTCTTTCTCTTAGTCCATTTCCAAAGTTTAATTATTTATAATTATTGTAAAACAATTTTAATGAAAAAAATAATAAATTTTAACAGAGTTATGTGATTTGAGAAAAATGACAATTTTTAGTCTTTTTTTAAACCAGTTTTCCTCAATATTTGTTAAATAAAAGTTTTAATTTTTTTTGTACAATACACACATAAATTTTGTTATAATACGCACGTAAATCTTTTATTTAAAATTTCTAATTCCAAAATTTCAAAATTTTGACTCCGAAAGTGTTTGGATACCTTAAATAATTCATTTTAGTACTTGTCCATGCTTGTTTTTTCACATGTGTTCAGTAACTTGTTTCATAGGATTATGTAGAGAAAAGTATATTATAAAAAAAATATTATTAAAAAAGTTATTAAGGAACATTCATCCAAATAAACTTATGTTTGATTCAAAATGAAGATAACCATATAAAGTGTGATACAAAAATACTAGATATATTCATATTGATAAATAATATCCCTTTTTCTGCATTTTTTTTAAATGTCTACTCTATTCCTCCTCTCCATTATGCATTTTTAAATATTCCCAAGAAATATATATTCTTTTGATATTTAGCTTATTTTTAGTGTATGTTGTTTGAGACTGAAGTGATTTGTTTGTTGAACCGTGGAAAATGAACCGTGGAAATGGGCGATATAGTGCAGTGCTGCACTATGACGAAAAGTGAGAGAATTGCTTGTTCATTATCAGTGATAACAAATGTGTAGAGAATGCAACAAACGTGTTCCTTAGCACAGGCAGGGATCAAACCCAGCACCTTTGGTTCCGTAACCAGATGTTGTAACCACCATGGGAACTAACGTACTCCCTGACGAAGCCAAGTTACATAACTTTTTTTCACAAAGCGTTTACTTAAAAGAACGGATCTGGACGTATAAATTAATGGGCAACTCTACTAAATGTGCTGAAGTTCGTTACAATTACGGGCACTGATCATTTTTTTTCTAAGGAGAGAATTGACCGTTTAAATTTGCTACTAACTCTCAAAATTTCGTGAACTTTGTTCAGCGTGTACACAACTTCAACAGCACTCTTGTTTTCTTGATATTGATTTCACTTATTTTAACTACTTCTTCAAATTGCTCTTTTACGCTTCTCAAAGAAGAATCAACGTAAGGGTCATTCCACGTCAATTTTCCATGTTTTTGGCATTATGATTTCATGAAAATATTTTTCCCATGACCGCAGGTTATTATATGGTAATTCATCTATATATTTTACGAGGTAATTAACAAAGATAGTAAATGGCAGTTATAGTATCTATTAAACAATGCGGCAAAACTTTGTATCCCTTGGATCAATTTAGTTTTATGAAAGTAATATTTCTGAATTCCCATTAAAAAAACACATTATTTTTTTTCAAAAGACTATGCATCATTTTCTACATAATACGCAGTGAGAAAAAAAGGTGTGTTCAAAACTAAAAAATAATGGATAAATTTACCGTATTTCTGGTGGTATGGGAACACCAAAAAGCTCCGTAACTTTTATCGAAGTGCTTTGAGCGTAGTGATTTTGTCAAAATTAAGAGAAAAAAAACGTTTTATAATGCGTGTTAAAATTTGGTGAATGCTGTAAAATTTGGTAATGTTATCATGATACCTTAAGACATGGCATAAAAACCTTTTTATCATTTAAATTTATTTTTCATTTTTGTATTTTACATTGAACGTGCGCTAATAGAAATTATCATCTTAAAAACTAGAATTGCCGGTGAACCATCATTATATGAATGGAAAAACTACTAAATTAATGGTTAAAATATTGTTTATTCAGGCTTTATTAACCAGAATTACAGGTGTTTTTTTAAATAGAAATATTCATATACTACGGTAGTTTTACCAGATTCTTTTTCCTCCTTGTCCATGTAACTAAACATATGTAACTAAAAACAAGGTCATTTTAGTTAGCAAAAACAGCAATTTTTTTATTATAATTATTCGGAAAAAAATTTAGTTTATTAATTATAAATGTATTTGTAAGGTGTTTAGGGTTACATGATAAATGTAGATATGCTTGAATTGATTTGTGTTTATGTATATTTAATAAAATAATGTCATTTCATTATCTATAATTTCTAGCCATTTATTATGGAAATAACCATAGATAAAAACATTAAAGGATTTTCATTTAATGAAAGATATTCAATTTATAACTTTTGTATTATTTCTTTCGAATCTCTTCACTGTATTGACATTCTCTGTTGAAAGAATTTGGTGAGCTGTTTAATTTTATTTTCCCTCTAAATTTAAACAAATACTTTTCTATAGATAAATGCACGTGATCAATCCTTTTAAATGTAAACAACGCTGCTATTTCAATCATGCAACCTGCAATACACTATTTCAAAAATCATTTATATTTTATGTCACTAACACAACCATCCAATGCAATTACTTTATTTATTTAAATACACAGAGTATTAGATTAAAAGTACGTTATAAGGCTTGTTTTCAATAAAACAATATCCGTTCAACATTAATTTCTCTGTTAAGATCTAAAGCATATTATTCGAATGCCAGGAAAATGTGTTCTATTATCAAGGTTCTAGAAATGATTTATTTGGAAATATTTAAGTGAAATATTTGTCAAGAGCTCTTCATTGGAACCAAACCAGCTGTTAAATTTTGAATCGTTTCGCTACAGAAGCAGAAAATAATTTATGTTTCATGTTTGCAGAAAGAAAGCTGTATTTTTATTTTGTTTTCTTTAATGTTCACTAATTGTTAAAATTTGCTATTTGTTTAAATCTCTTTAATCTGTTTTTGATAATTCTGTCGAAAAATTTCTTTATTTAATTTTAAGAAGATCTTTTTAAAATATTTTTTTAAATTATTACAAACGTTCAAGTAATTCCATTCACTGCAGATTATTATAAATTTAGTTCTGTAAATAGGTATAGTAAAACTAAGTTAATCTGTGTCAAATAAATATATTTTAAATCATAATTTTAGCAAAGACACTATTACATTAAAAATTAAAAATTTATAACAACAATGCTAACAGAGCCATAAAAATATAAATAATGACGTATGAAAAGGAAAACAATAAAAAATAATATGAAAAAAAAAACGATCGAAACATACAATTAATCCCTTAGATTCCTATTACTATTTCCATGTACACCTGAAATTATTGCTCTGATTTTCTATTTTTTGGTAGTCTTTTACTAAAGAAAATGAAAAATAACAGTATAAAAGCTTTAAATTCTAAGTGAAGATTTGAATCTCTAACATGTAAGCAAAATGTATAATCCTTTTATGTATATGTATGTAGTTATGAAAATGAAATGATTTGGCGAGACTTAAAAAAATAGAGGAAATGCTTTTAAAATTGTTAATTTAGTCCGAACAATACAAAACGTCGGTAAGTTTTTTAGTCCGGACGTAGATTAAATACGCGTTTAAGAAAATTGACACAACCTTTCATATATTATGCATATAACGTGTTTGAGAAAATTGATATACTATTATGTATATGTATATTTGTAAATGAAATGAATTAGTGAGACTTAAAAAATAGAAGAAATGTTATTAAAGTCGCTAATTTAGACCGAACCATACAAATAGTCGGTGAGTTTTTTTTTTATTCTGGACACAGAATAAAACACGCGTTTAAGAAAATGGACATAACTCGAAATGCGTATTTAAAAAAATGGACATGGATCCAAATATTTTATAGTGTGATGTCATCCATTTGCATAAATCACATAGTATATTTTTCTAAATTAGGCTCTTTTAAAAATATATTAAAAGCTAACAGTCTCACTAAATTGTTGCGGATTCCAGAAATATATAATAGTGTTATTAAATATTCACGTTGATTGGAATTTAATTTTTAGAACCACCTTATCGTTAACCGCCTTATACAAAGATGTTGTTGAAAAGTTACATTAGCAATATACCTGCCCCCGAAGTCCGAGATTTCGCTGCATACGCTTAGAGATTAATGAAACAAGAAAAAATAAGTACAAAATTCCTCGTTTAGTTGTTACATTTTGGCTGAACATTGAAAAGACGAATGCATTTTTTTGCTGTGTGATTTTTTTAATCCCACATTTTGTGCTGAGTCGAGAATAAAAAAGATTACCATAGAAATAATAACAAACTTTTTAACTCGAAAAAAATAAACACAAGTACATTTCATGAAAAAAGTCCTTTTTCAAGCCTATTAGTTCAAAACCACGTAAGTTTTTGTTTTCTCTTTTAAGCTCTTCCAACAATTTTTCTTTCATAATACTTAGTTTTGCTAAAAACTAAAGAATTATGGCAAGCTTTAGATGTATTTAAACTATTTTAAAATTGCTTAAGCTTGCAAAAACAGAGGCTGATGAAAGACTGTTCAGAAATGTTTTACACAGTTGTTTCAGATTAGATTTACTATTTTCTAATATTAATACACTATAAATGTTTTTAAAAGTCGTTATGCCACTACAAGCTCGGAAGGACTCGCTTTTACAGCTTTAGTGTGCTACAATCGTAAATCTGCCAATTTAGAGTGTGCAATTGCTTACCTCTGTTCAACTTTTAAGCAACCATACTCAACTCATCTTTTCAACTTTTAATGAAAAAAAAAATTTCTTCATTTTGGCTAATAATAATCGAATCATAGTTTTAAACCTGTTAGCATAGCACATCGAATCGTTTGTATGTTTTTATTTATTTCTACATAAATTCGGCAGTAACTCTTGCGATCTCATATGACTTCAATAGATTCTATCCCATCTCTTCCCAGATTCTCTCCCGTCTCATTCAAGAACAAATTTATTCTTGAATTGTTAACTCTTAGTATAAAGTCTGTTATTTCTATTGAGAAAAAAGAAACATTGCCCGTAATAGTGGCTACGTATTGCAAAATGAGCACACTTAACCGTTAATTTATATGAGTATTATATAAAGTTTCCCGACTGGACTATTCGATTTGATTTGCCAATGTGTGTTTGCAGCATTAGTTTACAAAGATCCCGGGTTTATTAATGGAAAATATCTCTCTCTCCCTTTATATATTATATCTATACATCTATACATAATAATAAATGCGGCTGTGTGTGTGTCTGTCTGTCTGTAATCACAATATATCGCCCCAGAAGCTTCGCCCAGGCACGAAACTCGGCACATAATTGTGTTTTGACATAATGAAGAAGTACTTTTTTTCTTTTTCAAAAATTTTGATTAGTTATTTAGTTATCAGTCATTTTGTAAGTCTATGCTTTTCGTCTGCTTTTTCGTCTTCAAAGAGCCATATTCAAAAAACTATTAAAAATGCATATACTTTTCCCCACTCTTATAAATGTATGCTAATGCGAACCTCACAATTGAAATATTAATTTTCGACAACTTAAACCAATAATATACGAAGGAATTAATAATTTAATTGTAAAGTTCGCATTAGTTTACATTTATTAAAGTGGAGAAAAGTTTAACTTCTGTATTAAAAATGTGGCAACATATTCGATACGTAAATAGAACGCTTCGCTTTGATATATTTGTCGCTGCTCATAATTGTTATAATAAGTTTTTCTTCTTCTTTCCACGCTCTATTTTTTTTTTCTTAAGCGAAGACGATAATTTTTATAGCGATATTGTAGTACTTTGTACAACTAAAAATTCTTTTCACAACACTTTAAAAATATTTACTTTATTTTCTTTATATATACAGAGAACAGTCGGCAAAGAATTCGATTAGGTTGAAAAACATTTCGCTAAAAAGGAACGAATTCCAAAAGAAAAAATAAACAACTTAAAGAATAAAAATGCTGATGCCAGCCAATTTTTTGAAAGTTAACTTAGAAATAACAAACCAAACGATGTTAAATAACAAACCAAACGATGTTAACAAAATGACGTAGAAAGCGCAACTAGATCAAAATTATACAAGCACAACTAGATCAAATTATAATACCTGAGTGCTTGACGTAACAGATATAGAAATAGAATTTGATACTATAAAAAATTATATAGAAATAGAAATTGATACCATAAAAAATTTATTCGTTTTCGTGTTCTTTTCATGTATTTAGCATTTTAGTTTTTTTTTCTTAAGCGTTGTAGCTATATAATTTCAAACATCCTCAAGAGCTATAACACATCTGCAGCAGAACTGGATATGAAGACAAAATTGCTGGACAGGAACACTTTAATTGTCCACTAATCTTCAGATTTCCGGCTATGTTTTAAAAAACTTTATTTGTGAAAACCTTTAGCTTGGCGAACAGCTGGGCGCCTTTGGCGGCTAGTATATATATATATATATATATATATATATATATATATATATATATATATATATATATATATATATATATATATATATATATATATATATATCTTCCTTGAAAACACTCCCAAGAAAAACTCTTGCACAATTTTGATAACCCGAGACAACGAAATAATAAAATAGATAAAATTATTAAATTAAAATACTTTAAAAAAAAAATTTTTTTTAAAATTAAAAAGCCCGAAAACAAAATCAAAGATAAAAACTCGTTATCAGCTCACACGATTGTATCCGCAAAAAAAGTGCTTTCTATTATTGTATTAATATAGCCAAAGCAAAATATATCAGTACAATAATGTAAGGAACACCAAAAAATACAAAATATAACAATCAAGTAAAAAATAGAAATTAAAAATACAAGAAAATACAAAATAAAACTCTAAATGTAATTTTAAAAGTAATAAATGAAATGAATATAATCTAAATAAAATAAAAATGTAATGAATTCACAACTCGTTTTACATATTACATTTTGAATTCCATTCCATATTTTCTTAAATTTTTATTTTCTGCTATTTGCTTGATTAATTAATTTTGCATTTTTTGTTTCATTTAACATTTTTTGCTTGATATGTTGGATTTTCGGTAAAATTTTTCGGTCCTCCACACACTATTGTTTGATATATTTTGCTTTATCTATATTAATAGAATATTCAAATGCACTCTTTTTTTCGGATATAAACTTGTGAGCACATTACGAAATTAAATGTTTTTCTAATTTTGCTTCGTGGAGTTCATATATTTATTTTTTTACTTATTTTTGTTTAAATTTTTGAAAATTTTGAATTTTAAATTTTTGAATATTTAAAAAAAAATTCTTTAGAAACTTTATACGTATTTTAAATTTTTAAAAATTTTAAATCTTAAATTTTTGAATATTTAAAAAAAAATTCTTTAGAAACTCTATGCGTATTTTTCCATCTATACTTCTTATCTCTCTCTCTTCATATACATATAAATAGCTTATAACTTTAATTATATATACAAACATTTAAAATTAGCTTTAAAATTTCTAATCCCAAATATTTTTGTTATATTATAGGGATGAATACAATATCATATAATTTTACATAATCATATAATTTTACGTAATATCTCTTGTTCAATAATTGCCACGCGTAATTTAAATAAACGTTATTGCATTTACTATATAAGTCCCAGAGAGTTTTAAATGAACTAACTTTGTAAAGGAATATTTTCAATGAATTATTTATGTAATATTTTGAGTAGTTATAAGTTTAGTGTTGTTTTGAAATAAAGATTATTCGCTTTCAAAGGAAGGCATAAAAGATTCGGTGTTATATTAGATACTTTAGTTTTCATACATTTTATAAATATAAATGAACGTATCCATTAATATTATAATGTTTGTGACATTTTTGAATACAAAAATGCGTAGTTATTTTCCCGTTTGCTTCTCTTTTGATGGAATTTATTCATTGGAGCTATCCTAATAGGTGTTCCATAATTACTTTTCTTAATACAATATTTTACAGTCTATGCAAAACAAAATGAAGTCTAATTTATATGAACTTGAGCGGATTACTTATATTTTTAAGTGACACCAAATGAGATCTTCATAAACTAACTCATATTAGTCCTCTCTTCTTATTTTGAATGCCTGGCTGTGACCAATTTTTTGAGTTTAATCGGTTTGTACTTTAAAAACTTACCAGAGTTTGATGTAACTAGGCTCCTAAAGTAATTTTTTTCCCAATTCTCTTCTTTAAAACATGAAAAAAACTGCACTTTCTTATAAATACCGAAAATTTTATAAATACCGACAGATGCCGAATGAAATTTTCATAGCAAAAAGAGAAGAAACCTTTATCATAATTATTTCGTTAAAAGTCTAAATCTAAAACTACAAGTTTTTTTTTTGTCAAACTTTGATGTAAAATTAATTCAATAGAATATACAAAGATTTATTTTATATCACTAATATAAAATAAATCTTTGTATCTCTCTTTTTTATTATAAGTATCATTATAAAAGATTCTATAGCAAATAAAAATAACAAAACATAAAAAAAAAATTTATGTTACTCACTGAAAATAAATATTTATATTTTTTTTTCTAAAATCAGGTAGTTAATTAATTTGAGTATTAAAAAAGTACTTTTTCTTAAATTCCTCGCCTAAGAATTACGAAGTCAGCTATGAGTGAAGGATTTTTTTCTTTATTTATAATCTCATTTCAGGTTTTAAAAATGAGTAATTAAACGTAGCGATTACGTGTAGTTAAATAGCTTGGCGTAAAAACGATTAAGCAATACTTTATTGAGAAATCATTAACTTTTTGCAACAGTAAAAAATTTTTCATCCCTTTATGCCTGTGATTAATTTCATAGAGAAGTCAACATAAGAAAAAATGTATCCTTACTATAAGAAGTGGGTACTTTACTAATGAGAAGCATTTTTCACAGCTGGGAGTCTTATCGGTTTTGGGAACAGGGAGGGGTGCTCCTATCTGTCATTTTTTTCTATCTTTTTTTTTTCTATAGAGCTACACCCTCATACATTATCTTGCTGCTCTTTTATTAATTTATGAGCATTTGAACTCATTTATACCGAGAATTACGGAAAAATTACTTTTTTTTATGTTTCAAAAAGTGATTCCAAGATACAGAGGATATTTAATCAAGTATGCAACCCGATTGTAAAATGTATCAGCGTTTTTATAAAAATAAATATATGTAACAAAATTGAAAAATTAATCAATTTTTCTTATAAAAATAAATGTTTGAACCCTGCTTGTAAAGTGTATCAATGTTTACATAAAAAAATTGTATGCAACCCGATAGTAAAATGTATCAATATTTTTATAAAAATAAGTTTATGTAACCCGATGGAAAACGGTATCAAAGTTTCCATAAAAATAAATGCGTGAAAACCAATGATGAAATGTATATTTCTTTTCATAAAAATAAGTACATGCAGCTCGATTGTAAAATATATCAATGTTTTTATAAAAATAAAACCACAATCCGACTGAAAAAATTTTTCAATTTTTTTTTATTAAAATAAATGTATGCATTTATATAAAAAAAGTGTATGCAACCAGATTGTAAAATGTATCAATGTTTTTATAAAAATAAGTTTATGTAACCCGATGGAAAACGGTATCAAAGTTTCTATAAAAATAAATGTGTGAAAACCAATTATGAAATGTATATTTGAATAAGAAGAAGAGAAGATATATAAAATAAGAAGATATATAAAATAAGAAGAAGATTTTAAAAAATATTTAATTGTTATTAAGAATTTTAAGTTAGAAGGGTTAGCCCAAAGTTAGCAGGGCTAAACAATGTCCATGAAATTCATGACCCGGAGGAAGTCAGTCACCAAAAGTGGGTTATTCAGAATGTCCCCTTTGTCCAGTCCAAGACAGTCCAGGATATGTTGGGGAGAAGCCTGTATGTTGTGGCACCTGGGGCAGTTTGAGTAGATTTTAACACTACCCTCGAAAGAAAGGGACTTAAGGTGGCCGCTGATAAGCCTGGTAAGTGCCGTCTGTTCCCTGCGATTGCACCGAATGTTGAGTGCACCTCCTGGACGGGTGCTCTGGTACCAGTGATGTTTGGGGGGTACGAACCAGGAAACATTGTCTTCTTTTTTCTGTCTTGATGCCAGTTCCATGAAGGTGAGTGAATTTGAACTCATCAAAGTTTCTTCTGTCCCCTCCTTAGCCAGCGTGTCGGCGATGTCATTGCCCAGAACCCCAACGTGAGAAGGGATCCATTGGAGGTGGACTTCGCGCAATCGTGAGAGGATTTTAAATTTGTGCAGGATTGAAGCTCCTGTTTCGTCTCTCACCTTCCTCCAATATGATAAGTAATGTATGAAACTGAGACTGTCAGAGAGTATCCAGATGTTACTGTGATCCTGTAGTGTTAGAAGAGAATCCAGAGCAGCGTCAATAGCAACGAGTTCGCTTCGAAAAACTGAGCAGTAATCAGGATTCCTTTTGGAGATGTTAAGGGAGTAATTACTTGATTTAATGTAAACACCGCCGCCAGATAAGGATGTGTTCGTCTTACTTCCGTCTGTGTACACGTCTCCAAAGCAAGTTGCTTAAGCAATACCGGGGGATCTAATTTCTTGTTAACTTGCGATGAAAGGTGTTGATGGAAATAAACACCAGGAAGTCCT
Source organism: Parasteatoda tepidariorum (assembly GCF_982258835.1). Classification (NCBI taxonomy): domain Eukaryota; kingdom Metazoa; phylum Arthropoda; class Arachnida; order Araneae; family Theridiidae; genus Parasteatoda; species Parasteatoda tepidariorum. The sequence goes on from NC_141766.1 coordinate 53,060,932, forward strand.
TCAGTTGGGTCAATAATTTGTTTATTAAGGCAATCCTCAACATTTCCAGCAAGAACGTTGCTAACTACTGCCTGGCTAAATGGAGTATTCTTCTTTAAACTTTGGTTGCTGCTCCACCTTTGTAGATAATCTGTTGTTCTGTTTTGGTGCCCAAGGCTAGAGAGCTAGTTAAAGTATTTAGTTAGGAGATAATTTATTCTGAGACCTAGGGGCTGGAGGACGGCCTCAAACAAGACAATGTCATTTGGGCAACTGTTTCTGAGTCCAGTAATAATTCGAGCAGCAGAGAGCTGGACTCGTTCAAGACGTTGAAGGTTTGAAGCAGATGCACAAATATAAACGGGTGCTCCATATTCCAGGATTGGTCTGATGAGAGCAAGACATGTGGCTCTTAAGGTGGTAGCGTCAGCGCCCCAATCTCGCCCAGCAATATACTTTAAGATTTTAAGTCTCTTCCTACTTTTCAACACTAAGTTGCTTATATGCTTATTGTTGGTGAGTTCAGGATCTAGAATGAAGCCCAAGTAACTGGGGTGTTAATCAACAAGTAGAGTTTGGCCATTCAGGAGGATATTGGGTTGAAATCTGTAGAGTCGTTTGTTAGTAGTGAATAAACTAACAGATGATTTTGAATGATTAAAGGTCAATTTGTTACACTTCACAAACTCTTAAATATCCATTAAAGTTAGATTACGGTTATTTTCGATATTGCTGACATCTGAATCAGAGCACCGTAAGAAAAGGTCGTCAGCGAATAGTCCTACCTCACATCGCTTCGAAATGACCCTCTCAATGCCAACCGGAAACAAAGAAAACAGAGTTGGACTCAGGATGGATCCTTGGGGAAGTCCCTGCCGCTGTGTAAAGGTGTCAGATAAAACATTGTTGAATTTGATGTTAAAAAGTCGTTTGAAAAAATCTTAAATAAATAATAAAAATTTGGGCTACAATAACTGTAATGTGCACCAATGTATTAAACAATTAATGTGCAAGAGATATCTTATTGTTAAGATATAAAACTTTAAAAAGTTTGGTATTAACACTTACATAGTAGCACACAAAATATTCAATAAGAAAATTGAGGCTTGTCTGCTGCAACCATCAGTGAATAGATATTTACATTTTAAATTTACAAATGTGTGTGTAAATATTTTCGTCCAAAATGAGTCGTTTCAAAAAGTTAAATCGGAGAATTTCTTCGAGAAAATTTCTGATACGCACATGCTAAATTATATTCACAAAATACAAAAAAATGAAATAAAAAAGAGCAACATACACGATTATTTTTGTATTTGAATAAATATTTTCTTGGATGCAAAACCTGAGAAATAAATTTCTTTGCACCGTTGGTATGTTAAATTTCACAGAAACGAAGAGATTAGGTTTTTATTAACGAGAAAAGTATTTTAAAATCATATAGATTTTGTACGAAAATTGTCCGGAAAAAAATAACAACTAATATATTTTAGTTCGCGGGCCACAAAAAAGGGCTTCGCGTACCGGAGGCGGCTCCGGGGCAGCCAGTTGGAAACCCTTGATCTAGAGCATATAGGTTCATTTTAAAATGGATAATACTCCTTTTTCATAGAAAGCAATAAAACATAATGATATAGAATATTATCAACAAATTTATTACTAATAATTAATATCCTTTCTACATGTAAATTTTTTACATATAAATATGCAATGGTTTTTAAAAATATATTTAAAGTTATATTTTTAACTTTCACTCTCAGAGTTCTTGTTTACATATTGTAACAGATCCAATGCTTAGTTTTGAGACTGTTTAACTATCAATTTACTATTTAGTCAAATTAGAATTTGAAGTAGATATTCAAAATAACAAAAAAGGGCCTATTGAATTTTTTTGCTAAACATTGAAAACATTGAATTGCTTCACATGTTTTCGGTGGGTTTGAGTTGTGAAGGTGAATAAAACTAAACATTTAAGCAGTAATATTTATGCATATAAGGCATTGTCTCCAATGCAAGGATTTACGTTGGATCGAATTTGACCAAACACGGGACTGTCGGTCGCCATTTTTTAAACCTTGTAAGAGTTTATAAACGAAAAAAAATTTGGTTCATACATATTTACTCATCTGACATTATTACTAAACAAGTGACGTATATTCTCTGCGTATTTCTTCCGCCGTTCGTAGGTCTACAAGTTCAGAAACTTCTGTTTTTTTTTAGTATATATTGAAATATATCATGAATTACACTTTTTATAAATGTCTTCTAACTTCTTATTGATTAATTGACTCCTAAATATTCACGTTATCAGCTCGTGAATGATTCTATGCAATGAAGCGCAAAAACTATATCGGAAACAATACCTTATTATTCTGGATAACAACTACGAAGTGATGTCAAATGCGTAAAAAAGTGCTAATAAAAAAAAATGCTTTTTTTTTACGTAAACTCATTGCAACTCCTAAACTATTAGCTCTACCAGTTTGCTTTCCTTCGATCCAGTTTAAACAATACATACGAAATGCCTCACGTGTACACCGAGAAAAAACAGTATGGACAAAATTATCCAAATATAATAAAATTTACCGCGTTTCTGGCTCTATAGAAATACCAAAACGCTCGGAAGATGTGCAAAGTCTGATTGATTTCTACTCTTCTCGAACGATGTACTTGCATTATCGTCCGTGAAATATCCATCACTTTAACAACAAAAAATGTCTAGGGCGAATTTGATTTGCCAATGAGTCATGTGATGCCATAATAGGCATTATATATTTCCTAGCTTCTAAAATTTCTTAAACTTCATAAATTAATTCTTTTATTCCTTCTTAATCCAATTTTAAATAAATAAAACCGATTATTTAATAGGTATAGACGATTATTTATTAGGTATAGTGTAATGCGATAAAACTGTTAATTGTAACAGCAACTAATTTTTAGAATCTCTCTCAACATCATATCATATTATTAAAAAAAAAAAATAATTTAGAGACATTTTTTTAAAGTAAATTACTCTGTACAAAAGTTATATCTATAGAGGAAGTGCTAGGAAATATACAATTTCTATTTCCTAGAACATAATTTGAAATTTTATTTTACTCTATCAAGTGAAAGCTCGTTAGCAAAAATATGTAGCAAAAATAAATGACCCTATTGAATTTTTTAGCGAAATTGGAAAGTTGTAAGAGTTCACCATTCGTTTTTTCCGGCAAAGAAGTTCTTAATTAATTACGGCTTCCATCGAAGACTTAGATAATAGAGTGAAGGACACTTCGTTAAGTTTCGGAATAAATGCATTGAAAGTCTTAAGGGGTTTCTAACAGGTAGTCGCGTAGATAAATGGAACATACTGGATTTTTACAACTCATTAAAAATAATTGAGTTAAGTCTTTAATGATTTAAAACAAATTCTATGAACAATTTTCAGAGGAAAAGCAAAGATAACTGCATTTGTTTTTATGGTTAAGAACTTCGGTTAAGAGGGGATATAATTTTCTCAGTTTTATCAAATTTATTTAGTTTCTATGTATATAAAGTAAGCAAAGCATTCAAAAAAGACGTGCTAGGAAGCAACATTAAAAAAATTGATGTGCTTTTAACGTTTCAGCCTTATGCATCACTTATTTAAAGGTTGTAAACTGCGTCCTTCCCGACAATTCAGTTAATGTCTGAGAATAATAGTTTACATTTTAATCGGCGTTGAACATCCGATCTACATCAGATTGGTGGATATAAATATCCGTTTTCAATCATTTATGCCAATTTTCAATTCCTTATACACACTGTTAGAATTTTCACTATAAAATTATGGTGAAATAACTGGCAGCTGTTTGTCCATCCGATAAACAGTCAAGTTTACGGTAAAGAACATGCTTTTGAAACAATCACTGTTTTGAAACGATTTACAAAAAGTATGGTTATAAAACCATGAATGCAAAACTATACTGATTTTTAACCATTTACAACTAACATCTTTCAAAAACGTTAAAAAAAATATTATTTAACTAGACATAGGAGCTCGGCTTTGTGTAAGGTAATGGGTATTAAAGAGCGCCGGATCCTGGAAATTCGTCATGTGTTAAAGGGAATGGAAGAAATAGTGTGGTGTCAACACTAGGACTCGAACTCCAGTTCTGCCGATCATGAGATTGACAGATCAGCCCACTCGGCTATGATATGTACGCAATTGCAAAGAACTAAGTAGCTTCATTAGGTGGTTCTAGTTGTTGCGATAAAATTCTGGTTGTTTAACCCTATCAAATGAAAGCAGTTAATAAACAGTTTTTCTTAAACTTAACAGTTTGATTACTAGATTATTTATGGTTGTTTCACTGCTTTTATTAAATATGGTAAAACAACCATTCAATAAATTGTTATTTAACCAATTTTTTCGAGAAATTTCTAGCAGTGAATTTGTAGTTTTGAACCCATCACAGAAGGAATATCTGGATCAAGTCCAGATCTCCAGGCAGAGCAGGCATGCAAAAGAATTAAAAACTTACATTGGCACATGCAATCACAAGCAATATCAGGCGTCGCTAGAGCAGTTTGAAAATTATTGCAAATTAGGAAAATCATCAAAACTTATAGTATATCATCTTATTTTTATTGTGCTATGTTACACATTTAAGATTAACAAAAATAGGAGACATGGTCGAAGTTTTTCCTAACTGTTGCTGCAGCAGATGTGTGAGATATCATTGGTATCAAATGTTTAATCCCAAGAAACTGAAGCTGAAAGAAATATTTCATGGCATAAAAACTTAATTTGCTTAAAGAAACATGCAAAGACATACTCTATTGACGCGCATTGTTGGATTCTTGGGCATGAATTAAATTTCGATACCGTCGAAATTCTTTCATCCCCTGTCTCATCAGCTTATATTGATGTCACGGAAACTCATGAAACGTGTGACTTGTCAAATATGCCTTTTGTAATATTGATACGAAAGTTTAAAAAGGGGACTAAGTCCGCCTTTGGTAACGTCATATTTTGACGTCTCCAAGACCTCAACATAAGACCAGAATGAGCTATAGTGACGTCACAGCTTGAGAAAGATATGACATATTCATATCTCAACAGGGTCACGTTGTTACAAAATTAGGACATATTTAAGTCTCAACATTATCGGATATGTCTCATCTTTGTCACACGGGGACGTCATTTTGATAATTAAATGTCTCCGTAAGGTCTTATGTTGATGTCTGGGTAACGCTAAAATGAGCCGTCACCGAAGACGGACCTAGTTACCTTTTCTAGTTTCTTGCAGACCTATTTTCGCAAGCTGTGTCAGATGCAAGGAAACCCTTTGCTTTCAAAATTTCGAATAAACCATAAAAAGAGAAAAAAGCTATCAAAACAAATTTTGTACATCTCAGGTTGTGAAACAACGCTAAGTAACTTCGGAACAACGTCTGCTTCTTAGGACATATTTTGTGGATCACTGTCGATTTAGTTTGTTGATTAGTCTCAGCACCTTCATAAGGAAAAAATTGGAAAAGGCACCCGTCAGACGAACACAAACACCAAAGTTTCAATCCGAACCTAACGGGCTTACCTATTTTTGATGAATGCCTTCCAAAATAAGGCATCATCTTTTCGTCAATCGACAAATGTCGAAAAAATATTCCAAATTGTAGATACTTATGATTTATGTGCATTAAATAATGTAGCTTAGCGAATTTGCCTGTTTCATCAAGATAAGTGTTATCCGACAAATGAATATTTTGCTTTATGCTTTTAAATTTGTTTTGACTCATGCACTTCCGAATCATTGGTAGTCCTTTATAGAGCATATATTTCATTTGAGGAAGTGTATAGTATCCAGAAAGAATTAGGATACCTAACAATCTTTTCAAATCAGTTTCAGAAAACAGAATTGCTTTTGCTCTTTTTAGATTTCTCTTTTTCATCGGATGATGGTAAAATAGAATGAGTTAGATGAATGTTTTTTTTTCATTCAGATAATATTTTTGATTTCTTTCGCTTCTTATTATTTTTAGTAGTTGTTCTTATACATTTCTTGTTCATTCTTATTAGTTTATCTTCGTTGATCGTTTTTCTTTTCTTTTTCGAAAGCTCATTAAAATCCTTATTTTCGTCATTTTCAGATTCATCATTTAACTTTTCATTTGCTATGTCAGTTATAGTATGTAACTCAAAAGTACCTGCAATATCTTTCTCTAATGGTTGCTCAGCACGAACATTATCATCTACATCTTCTTCATTGGTAAAAGTATCTACATTAGGAGGAATATACACAGCATCAATTATATCATCAGGATTACTATCATCAGATTCCTCAAACAGGAGAACTAGAGCTTCCTTTGTTGTCAACGCCTTAACTCTTCATCTTGTAGCCATTTAAAAAATTAATATATCTAAACTTAACATGTCAGCTAAATGATGATTTAAGGATAAACATATAATACAAAAAACCCTTAAGAATAAAGGTATAACTTACTTGTAACTGCGAAAATATGCAATTTGCATAATACACTAATTATTTTCAGTCCACGTGTCCTTCTCAAATAACTCTAATATAAAAGTAAATTAGAGCAAAACATCTAGTGGCGATATTTATTAAGTAAATTTTAAGGAAATCACTCTAAATTTTCAATAAAACTCTGATACCTTGCATAAGAAGTGGGTTTTCGAAACTTGCCCGTTTCTCATGCATTCAGCCAAAGGTGCGTTAACACACCATGAGATTTGAATTTAAAAAATTTTAATTTTTAATGATATTTGTTTATTTTTAATTTTGCTATCAGAATTTACAACTTCAGCCAATTATAAAAACGAATAATAAATCTCAAGTGGAATAATTATAGTTTAAAAAGTGGACTCCTTAAATAACCATTTGAAGTTAAAAAATTAGCGTGTTTTGAAAGCTTCTCAACAGAAAGTATTTACTCCAATTGACTTCTAATACTTTATAGAAGACATCGATGTCTTCAGAACCCTTAAAAACAGCAGAAAAACAAAATTATTGAAAAATATTCGCTACAGTGTTAATAAAAAATATTTATTAAAATGGTGCTTTTATCCAACGTTTGCCTAAAATGGGCTAAGCAGTATTTTTCGGTTGGTGCTCTTTCAAATATGAAACGAAGAATTTTCAGCATACTTTACTTTTTTATCATAGAAAAGGTTATAGTGCGAGTTCAAGCAAGAAAAATATTATCAGATCTGTACAGAGAAGATGTATTGACAAAATACCCAAAATTTCCTCAAAATTTTGATCCAGCAATTTTGATTTTGAAGATACGCTACAATCTGGAAGATCAGTTGAAGTTGATGAAAACAAAATAAAAACATTAATTCATACATACCAGCGAAAATTACATTTCTGAAAGATTAAATATAGTAAATTCGACTGTTCATTTTCATTTGAAACACCTAGGTTTAAACTCAAAGCTTGACATACGAGTTCCTCATTTTTTTATGGAAATATATTTGCGCCATTGAGTTGATGTTTATGATTTCCATTTCAAATACTTCAAAACTGTTCTATTCTTGAAACCTATCGTTATTGAGATTAAATAATAGGTTTTCTACAACATGTTCCCATCTCAGCAAAGTCTGTAAAACCTTTACTTCAAACAGAGTGGTCAAAAATCACAGGGATCACCTCTTCGCCAGAAAATCTTGCTACAGGCAAAAGGTATTGAACCACAAAGGACAATACATAATTAAATAAAATATTTATTTACTCTGAGAAAATTATCTTTATCATTTTCATAAAACAATAAGTAAATAAGAATGAAAAAGAAATATTTTCCTGACATCCCAATATTAAAAACAAACTTTTTGGCACTGTGTTTTTGCAGAATGACATAAAAGTTAAAAAGAATTTATGGAAATTAAAGTCAAAAATAATTAACAAATAGGTTTTGATTGTTATAACAATAAAAAATAAAGTAAATCTTGAATCAATAGATGTGCAATAGAAAAGCCTAATATTTCCTGAAAAAATTCAAGAAAAAATTAGATGTACAAAAGGTTAATCATCACCATTTGTTGGAGATTAAAAAAAACTTTAAAAATATACAGACCAATCTCATACTCTTATGCTTTTTAAAGCTTGACCTTAATCACAATTATATAATTCCTTATTCCCCAATTCCTGAATAATATTTCATAAAATTGAACAGATTTTTAACATAAATACCCAACAAATTTCTTACGAAATTCTTAACTTTTAGGTGTCTAGGTACAAAATATTCTGCTTAAAAGGTTTTTTTTTCTTCTCAGGCATCTTTGCAGGTGTAGGTGAAATATTTATTAGTGTTCAAGATTATTTCACTTCATGATAACGTAATAAATCACGATCACATTATAAATAATGTTATAAAATTTCAGTGAAAAACATTTTAAATTATTATTGACTAAAAATAAAAAATATTTTTAGAGATTACGTATTTTCGAATAATGATATTCAACACTTCGTGGAAAATATTACTTTAAACGCAATTTAATACTCTTCATAACACTTAAATATTCTATAAGTGTTTTAGCAAATTTATATCTATAGCTTTTTCTCGACAAATGCCTCATAGCTGATTATAGAAGAATAACGAGTTTTATTATTATTCTTTATGCATTATACATTATTGGTGCAATATTTAAATTATTAAGTCCGTGTTTTTGAAAGATAATATTTTTTTTATTCTTGGTTTTGCTAGTTTCTCTCTTTGGTTCGTATGATTTCTTGATTCTTGTAGATCCCTAACAAATAGAAGTAGCAAACCAGTTTTCCCGCCTCTTTTAGATTCTTACAAATCAGAATGAATTTACGTTGTGAATTCTGATTTACTGTTACTTAGTTAAAAGTTCTAATCCAATTAAGCTCAATATTTATCACGATATTTTTTTAATTTAAAGAAATTACCATATTTATTGATAAAAAGAGTCTTCAGCAAAGCCACTAGAAAATGATGTGAACAGGCTGTCGTTGCCATGGTAATGCTAAAACGTTACCTTAGCAAGGAGTTCAGATATCCAGTTTTTTTAATTGCTTCAGTCTAACTTGCGAAAAGAAAAACATAGTCAATTGTTTAGTTGTTTGTGTGAAGATCATTAACTTTTTCTCAAAAGTAAAAAGAAAAGTATTTTTTGTTTTGCTATAAATCTAAATCTAAGCATTGAATGATTAAAAAGAATCTATTATTTTCTCATAGACTTTTCGTTAAGATGCTCGAAAGTATTAATTAGTTAATTTACATACATGATTTGTTTTTTATACTTCCTAAGATAGCCTAAAAATATAATAACATGTGATTCGTAAAATAGCTTCGCTTCTGAGCCCACATGAAAATATTTAATTACTGTTTATTCAAAAGATATAGACATTTAGCAAGAAATATTGCAATTTCGAAAGAAAAAGAGTGTATACATCTCATTAAGAGAATCAAGACTAAGCACACAATTCTCGCCTTTCGGAAAAAAAAATAAATAAAAAAAGGGCAGTGTTAACTTTTTTTGCATACGGTAGTTGCTGAAGAAGACAAAAACAGATTTTTTCTTCATCTTAGCATTTTTTAGAGTTTTTTCTGGGGCTTCAGTTTTTGTATATTAATTACAAAATTAAAAAAAAGAGATTACAGAAGAATATGTTTGCTACAGTATTTAAGTTCTTTCTATGCTCTCAATTATACGTTACATTTAACGAAAAGCGAGCTCAAAGGTTTATACTTTCTCCACTAAACAAGAAATGAAATCCCGAGAGTTTCATGGAATAAAAAAGAATGCTGTTAATTGATTTTTGTGTTGGATAATTAGAGTTGCGGTTATTTTGCGGTCTTTTCTTTAACCGAAAGATGACTTTGAACTACGTTCATTAGAGACCCTTTTTATTCTAATTGGAAGACTGATTAATAACTAATAAAAAATATTTTCAGTAAGTAAAAGCATTTATTTTCCAAGATTTAATTAACAGATCTATGTAAAACATTTTAAATAATTTAAAGTAGTGTAAGTTTCATTTTTAAAAAATTTATGAAGCAGCACTGTTGAGTTTTGCTTAAATTTCTTTCAATTGATTAAAAATTATTGTGACATATGCTAATGTTTATTTAGTTGTCTCTATTTTGTCATCGATTTGCTTTAACGTAGAAAAACAATTCTGCCTCCAATTAGAGGTTTGCTTCAAGTAATATTATTAATTCAGTTTTCCAATTCTGTGATAAGAGGTTCTAAAAAATTATTTACTAATTAAAATAAGGTGAAAAAGAATAACACATAAAGTTTAATATATTCGACACTCTGTAAATTTGATTGAGACATCAATTCTAAATCAAACTAATATTTATCGTAAACTTTTTATTTAACATTTTTCTTAAGCAAATTTTTTTAAAAGCATACTACTCTTATTTATTTAGGCACATTTTTTTAGTTTACTTTATTTTGGAACTGAAGATGATTCTCGAAGCATAACAGCCATAGATTTCAATAAGAGGCTAGATATCTTACGAGAAAAATTTACACTCAGACTTGTTTCATGTTAGCATTACGAGCATTTTTTTTAAGCAGTTAGCCAATGAAACACTTTTGCTGGTCACTAATAGTAATCTAGCAGCGAAATTTTTAAGAGTACAGTAAAAGCTAGAGTACGGAATTTCAGATGTAAAGAAACTATAAATCTTTAATTTTTGCCATTTCCGAAACATGAGAAAGTTTTTTAATTATTATAAAATTTTTGTTAGCTGTTAAGATAATTTTTTTCACAATTCCTTTTTCAATTACACTATTTCCGCTAACCTCATATTTTCCAAACACCCGTAATTCATAACTAAAATCCGAAAATGTATTTTTTTAATTGCATGTCTCTGAAATCATTTGACACATTTTTTTTTTCAATTTTAATGCATTTTGTAATTTCAATGTAAAATAAGTAAAATAAGAGAAAAAAAATTAAATGAATATAACATATCTTAAGATTTGTAATTAATAAAGTTACTAATAAATATATTTTGTCATTAAGAAAATTGTTATCAATAAATTTGTTATTAATAAATCTATTAATAAAGCATTTTTTTTAAAAATTGAATTAAATTATTTTATCCCTTTTGGAGTCACTTGAACAATTTTATTTTTATTAATTAAACAATAAAACAAATTGAAAATACAAGGGTTGATTTTTAAAAAAGGACAGTTTTGTTGTGTGCACAACCATCGTATGTTATTAAAATGAAAACGCCACTATAATTCTAATTATTCACTATAATTCACTCAATTTGGAGCTGTAACCAAAATAAGGTACAAAAATATTTTAAAACGATAGAGATATCATAACTGACTAAACTAAAATATTTCTTCTTAAATTGAACTAAAAGTTAGTAATAAATAGCACGGTTAAAAAAATATTAATAATAATTCCACAAAAACAAAATAGCTACATATTTTAAAATCATGATTTAAACATATAAACCTATTTTAAGACTTCTTTGTAATATAAAAATGTTATTAAAGAGTCTGAATAAAAGATTTACGTAATTTGAATGTAGAAAAAAAGATTTACTTATAAATACAACGCAAGATTTTAAAATTGGACTGTTCTTTGAAAACTCATATGTGACAATTATTAATTTTACGTTTTATACGAGTTAAATAGATTGGTTTTTAATGAGATTCTTCAGAGATGACTAAACGTAACGAAATTTTTAATAAATATACACTTTGGTAAAATAACATGTTTCGATATACGATCATTATTAAAAAACGATAAAACTTCGGTAACTTAAATTGTTTTTAATAAATGGCTTCATAAATTGGCATATCATTGGACTTCTTTCTGCGTAATATTTAGTTATACATAAATTTAAATGAATTTCTCTGACAATAAATAATATTTAATGAAATTGAAATAAAACAATTCTTTTTAAATTTCAATGAATGTATTTTAATCTCATTTTCAGTTGCAGAAATGATTGGTTTCATTGCTTTTGGGAAAAAGCAATAACTTTTATGAATTTGCAAATGTAGAATGCCTAAAACCAACATTTTTTTTTAAAAAAAATATTTTATTAATAACATTTTGCGTAAAGTTAAAAATGCCAGGGAATCGTAAGATTTCGCTAGATATATTACAAGATAAATTAGATTTTATTTGCGCTTATGTAACACGTGTCTTAATTTTTTCAAAATGCTTTTGAATAATATTCGTGCATTTTAACTTCTAATAACGCTTTTTCTTTTTGAAGCATACGAGAGAGAAATCTTTATTTAAAAAAAAGTTTGAAAAGTTCCTTTAAATTTGATAACATGATCCACATTTTTGTTACAAATATTAGGAATACCTTTAGAAAAGGACTCTGTAAGAATTCCAGTAAATAAAATTTTTTTCAAATAAAAGCGCCATCTATTTTATTGTTAAGGCAACAAATTGTTGTTTTAATTTCAAAATAAATTGAAGTAAAGGAAATTTGCTTGCGAACGTTATTGGCACTGAAAACTGCAGCACTTTTTATGCAGTAATATAATGATATCATACATTTTATTTGCAGGACCAGGATAGCCTGGTTGGTCGGGTGTTTGGGACCATGCCCAAGTGGTCGTGAGTAACACTGCGGATGCCCACCAGGTTTCTCGTCGGTCACCAGGATTCTACTCACTGCCCACAGCTCTCCCATCGGCGGTGTGAGTAAAACCTTTACCAACTGCGCCATTGGTGCGTAAACACTATAACTCTACTTTATTATTAACTAAAATATTTTATATGAAATTCAATATCTATTAGTTACATATTCGCTGTATGAAATAATTAAAGGAAATTTGTGGTAACTCTTCAAAACTTGGCATTCATACATTGAAAAAAAAGAATAATCAAAACTTCCAGAATATAGTAAAATTTAAAGTTTTTTCTGGTTTTATGGGAACACCAAAAATAATGGTAATTTTTACCATAGCGGATTCGGTAATGACTTTTAGTAAAAATACTTAGAAATTATTTTTTTATTTACACTTTGCTTGGTACTTTTAACAGAGCTATTATAATTTGAGCTAACGCAAAAGCGTTCAGTTTAATAAACTGGATTAATTTTTACATACATTTTACTTGCAAACATTTTTTTTTCACAATTATATGCAGCAAACGGATGCTAACTTTGTTTTTGGCCGGTTAGTTCTTTTGATTTCTATGTGAGCTGTACGCTAACATCTACTAACTTAAAAGATACATAATTTTAAACATAAAAATGGCTGGACAAGGCAAAATGTTGCTCATTAGGGTGTCCTAGCAACCTAAAATGAAAACGTAGAAGTAACGGGCTAAAGTCCCATAGCATCCCCGAATGCATATATTTATTTACTTATTGTTACACATACATCTGCGAGTTTGTGTACGCCTGACAAAGTTAAGTGTCAAGTCAAAGAACAGATAGCATAAAATAAAGAAGGATATCACAAAAATGTATCCAGGGATACGGCGGAATTTGAAACCATTACATGCACGCTACAACATGAGTCATACTTGTAATACCCTTCTTTAACTTGCTCTATCTGCTCCTTAAATATAATAAATCATACTTGTAATCAGTACAAAAGCCTGAATACATGTGTAAAAATAGGTCATTAAGTAAATAATTAGATTAGTATTTTTTTTTAAATATTATGATTCACAGGGGTCTTCTTGGCTGAGCAGTCTCGTCTTCCAACACAACGAGATTTGAAATGATGGTAACGGATTCGTAACAAATGATGTGTAACAATAAATAAATACATATGGTTTAGAAACATATATAGGCTCATGTGCTTATTGCTTGTTGTCTTTATAGAACTTCTGTTATCTGTTTTAAAGATTGAAAAGAGTTTTTAAGCCATTCCTTTCTAGAAAGAAACCCATGCAAAAGTATTTAATCATACAAAACTCTCTCTCTCTCTCTCTCTCTCTCTCTCTCTCTCTCTCTATATATATATATATATATATATATATATATATATATATATATATATATATATATATATATGAGTTTTGTGTGATTAAAACTTTTAATAAAAACATTTAAAGCCATCTTTCATGTCCATTTACCCCATGTTATAACAGTGAAATATATTAGGGAAAGAAATAATTAGCCTTCATATAACTACTATTAACCATTTAAATGAAACGCATCCAAAAATAAACTATAGATGAGTAAACAAATAATTAATATTCCAATTACCAAATATTACTAAATTAAAGGTTTAAGTACGTATATTTTTTAGTTTAATTACCGTCATTCGGGGCTACTTTGTGCAGGATTTCGCAGTTTTTGAACTTTGAAATGTAAAAAAACTATGTTAATTCAAAATTTAGTGAAATTTATCGATATTATATTCATACCTGGTCTCAGAAGAGTGAATTTGATCAATATTGGTATTATTTGTATGTAATATTTACGAATAACAAGTCAAAACATACCTTGCACAAAGTAGCCCCCAAATGGGGCTACTTTGTGCAGCGATAGGAATTCAGTTTAATAATCATGTTTTTAGTAAAATATTGATATGAAATTGTTAAAAAAGTTAATTGTTGACATTTTTAAAGACAAAAACATCAAGATATGTAAAGATATTAGTTTGAAAATAATTTTCAGCGTTAAAAAACCATTTTTTTTTTAAGAATTTTTTCTTAAAAGGAATGTTTATTTCAAAACATTTGTGTTTAAACAAAAGGAAACCATATACATTTTTAAACATTGAAATGGATGAAATTTTAAAAATAATAATTATTACATATTCATTAACACTTATAATATTGTTAAATTTGAACATAACATGCTTGAATGAACAGGACAGAACTTGCTCTTCAGTTTCTGTCAAAATCACCTGATGTCCTATAAAATATATTTTTATGTGTTAAATCGTTTGATTAATTCATTAGAAAAATCTTTGTAGAAGAAAAATAATAGTTTACCAGGAAGTTTCACGTGTTTCTTGTGAATTTTATTAGAGATAGTATTTCTGTGGATTTTGTACTTCCGAGAAGCTTCTGCAATCGACATACCACCAGCAACTGCTTGTAAACATTGTTGCAGCTTTTCTAAATTGTAATCACTGTAGTTTCTCGTTCCAGGTATTTTTTATAACGTCTGAAAATTTTTTTGTCGAAAAAAAAAAGCGAATTAAACTTTGCACAAAGTAGCCCCAAAGTGCATTATTTTTCATTTTCCGTTTATTTGTTATTAATTTTAAAAATTGTTTAACGCTAACATGATATAATTGTTTATTAATATATAAATAAAAAAATTTTTACTTACGACAATTGTTTTATCAACGTCTTTGCATTTCACAGCTAAAGTTTCCACGCACACTTTTCGACATCCGACGTCCTCGGAAAGTTGTTGACAATGGATGAACGAAACACACACTGAGATTTCTTTAAAATTAGTAAAAATGTTTGTAGTTATAGAAGAGACTTCTATCTTCAAATTCCACACATTTTTAACGTGAAATAAACATAATACTGAATAGCAGCACTTGAAAAATGCCAAATTCGAATTTGCACAAAGTAGCCCCCGCTGCACAAAGTAGTCCCGAATGACGGTATCAGAAATATGGCTTTTTTAACACGATAACACGTCGTTACGATAAAAGTATTAAAAAAAAATTTCTTGCATAAATTCAGTTATTTTAAATAAATTTAGTTAAAAAAAGATTTAAAGAATTTTCAATTTTTTTTACTTCCAATTAAAAAATTTTAAACTTGCTTAAATTTTTTTATTTATTTCTTAAAAAATTCAAAAAGTTTATAAAAAAGAAGTAAAGTTTTCGGATTTTGTTTCTCTACTAGACGGCAAATTATTTAAAATTAAAGGAGATTTTTATTATTTTCTTGAAAAAGAAACCTCAGACGATTAATTGTCACTGAATTAACCAAACTTTTCTATTTATCCACTTTTGAATTAAAGAAAATACACTGTATCTTAAAGCAATATTTCAAAAATAAAAAATAAAAACTAAATTGGAATAAATAAGTTATAGATCTATTAAAACTATAATCAATGTTTAATGATCTGGACCATTTAAAAACCAGGATTTCAAGTAAACTATTACCATAATGAAAGGAAAAATTACTAAATGAATGGTTTAAATACGTATATTTTTTATTTAATTATCAGAAATATTACTTCTTTTAGCAGAAATGTCTTTGCGATAAAAGTATAAAAACTTTCCTAGAATTTTTTTCATGGGTAAATTCTTTGTTTTTAAATGAGGTAGGTAGATAGGTATTTTATTAAAGCAGCACTAGTGGCGTTCAATGGGCTATTGGCGATGGTCTGAGAAACATCCTTCAGGATGTTCCGAAGACAGGCCATCCCAATTTTGATCCTCTGCAGAGGGAATGGCACCTTTGCTCGTGAAGTCGAGCACTTTACTTTCGTATAGTTTAACGAGCACCGATGTTCCCTATGCAGGCTGATCAAATTGGCCACCCATCCGTTTACTGACCGCAGCCAGTGATGCTTGACTTCGTAGTTCTATTGGGAACAGTGTCCTTACGATCAGTCCACTGCTGAACGTTTTTAAATTAATTTAATTGGAAAGAAAAATTTAAGAATTTTTAATTTCTTTTTCCTTCAATTAGATACTTATGCAGGCTCATATATGAGAATTTTCAATATTTTTGTTCCAATTAAAAGTTTTAGAATTTGTATAAATAATATTCATTTTATTTTAAAACTTTTTAATAAGTTTAAAAAGAAGTAAAATTTTTGGGTTTTCTCTCTACTAGAGTGCAAATGATTTAAAATTTAGTTTTTCTTTATTATTTTCCATTTATCCACTTTTGAATTGAAGAAAATACACTGTATCTAAGAGAAAAATATTTCGACAATGAAAAAATTAATTGAAGCAAAAGTTATCGATCGATTAAAACAATAATCAATGTTTAATGATCTTGACCATTTTTCTCCATATAATATTCAAACATTACGATTATCTATTCCAAACATATTCTAAAATTAGGAGAAAGGAATTAGATACTGAATAAAAAAGAAAATTTAATATTTATTGAAAATTTTTTTAAAAAAAGTAGAAGCTTTAGAAATTTTTATATTGTGCTTAATAACATAAGACAAATCCAATCATGTCCTTTCTAAAATGGCTTACGAGACGCGAACAACACTTTCGTTTATTACATTTCTCTAATCTTTTTATAAATATTACAAAAAGTGAAGTAGTTTTCAATTCGGGTAATTTTTACGAGTCTTTTTTTTTAATATTAACCGTTATATTAAGTTTCACAAACACAGTAATTTAATTGGAATCATTATTAGAACTTTCTTACGAAGTCTAAAAGAAAACTAACATAAAAAATGAAAAGAAGAGTAAGGAAAAGAGAGTTGTTCAAATAATAAATTTCTCTCGTTTTGTGAGAAATTGTTTTTCTGAGGATTTGTAGTTTTCTTAAAAAGAATATTCTTTAAATAATTTTGATGATAAATCACTTATTTTCTTTTTGCTATCAAAGTAGATTTATGGATCAATAAGTCTGGTAACTTAGCTATTAGTAGGGGTCACCTAAGCAAAGATTAAAGAAAAAGGAAAAAATCCTGCTTTCCGAATTCGTAACTAAAGCAAAGATCAACTCAGTACAGGATGATGTACCAGAAAAACAAGTTACAGAGAACGAAACATACTCTGATTTAGGAGAGTATCACATTTACGAAGATTCAACGCATGCGCATTCGAATTAAAGTGTCAGCCTGGAACTACGTCATCTGAAGCAGTTCTTACTGGTTGGGTACTATTTAGTTTTTTTTTTCTTCCAATTCGCTTTTCAACCACCATTTTATTATTTCATTTTGTCTCAGATAGAATTAAAGAATTTGTGCTAACAGATATAACCTACATGGATGTATTGTTAATATGTACTGTTAATATATTGAGCAAAAATTCAGCAATACATCAACCTCAAATTTAAAAAAAAGAAAATATCCCTTCTCGTTCTGAACCCCAGCAGTATTTATGGGAAGAGATGGGCGCCCTTCAATAACAAACCCTACTGCTGTGCCCTTAGATATTATTTTCTTAATACACGAGTCCGTGCCAACCCTTAGGACACCGGTTTACATCATGTCCATGAAATATATCCTTCTCTCCCTCATCTATTATTTGATCTATGTCAGACAGGTCATAGCGGAAACATCAGACGAAGAGGAATATAATAAAGGTTTCTTCTCAGGTAAATGGGTTGGATGAAAGATGAGAATTTTATTCCGTAAAAAGCCTCCTCGATGAGCTGGCATGGGAACTGATTATGCAAGTAACCGGTAAACTTTACAAAGACTTATTGGAACAAAAATAATATGAAACGGAATCAGTATTTAGCTGTTGAAACTTAGAATGACACAATAGAAAAAGAATACTCTGGATTAAAAACTGGAAGACCACTGTTACCCAAAGGAACATCTATGAAAATCTCTTTAAAAGCAAAGATCCACTCAGGGATGCCGTTCTTCTAAAACTGGTGATGATAATGAAAAAGAATATCACTGAAACAGTAGATGAATTATTTAAATAAAAACTTATCAAAAATGTTTCTTAAGGAGTTTTGAATAGCGATCTTATGCAGCTATAAATAAAAAATGCTAATGAAAATTACAAGGGATGATCAACGAAAAACATCCAACATCCATTTAGACACTGTCCTCATAAAATAAAAAATAGCAAAATATGCTATAAAATATTATAATTCCTTAAAAAGATTGCATTCGGGCTTGTTAACAAGACAATTTGAAAACATATTATAATACAAATGCTTATTGTTCCATATTAATGATTTGCATGAAAACAATAATCGTTATCTAAGCATGCACTTGAAACTAATACTTCAAAAAAATACAGTTAAAAGAGAAATCCCGTTTAATTACACTTACTAAATTATTTAAAACCTTAAATGTTAGTGTTGAATTTTTATTTCAATGATAAACTTCTCTCTAAAGAATCCCTTAGGGCGTTAATCTGTGCTACTTATTTCTGTAACTAAATAAAATTGCATCCACTGCTTGGTTGATCATAGTTAATGAAACATTATTTATTTTTAGCTTCAATGCCATTCCTGTTGTGAGGAACTCAAAGGAAAATCTTCCTCTCCATCTTATTTAATATAGTTAGCTCTTATAGTTACCTTCTCTTACTTAGCAAAGTAATTCTTTTAGGGAAAATAACTCCACTTCTGCAAAATTATTTCTAACAAAACAATTATAATATGTAAAATGTTCAAAATAAATTTATCTTTTTATTAATAAATATAAAATTGCAGAAAATAAAAAAAGTTATTATATTATAATTTGAATGATTTATTTTTAATTCAGTTAATGATGAAGAAGAATTCCAGAAATGGTATACGTTTAAAATTATTAATACGTACTGACCTTTTAATGAAAATGTAATGACATGTTTAAATAACATTAGTTACTTTATCTTTCCAGAAGATGAATTAATATCGTTTTGCATTTTATCCTATAAAAGAGTTTATGATTTATGGATTTAATTACAGTTATACATTTGTACTGTTCAACAATGCGGGACTATTATAAAATAAGTAATAATAAATGCATATAAGAATTTAAAATAAAATTTTTAATTTTAATAATGAAGAAATGTAAATTAGTTATAATTTCGTGAATTAAAAAAAACAGTAACCTTTTTTTATTTAATTTTTTTTCTTCCTATTTACATTTCATCCAAACTGTTTTAAATGGGTATAATCACTTATATTCAATACATTAATGGTTGTAGATTGATATTACCGCATGTTTTCCGTTAAAGGCGACGTCTAAAATGTACATTAAAATAAAAACTCCCTGAAACTGTTAGAAATTTCTCGGAAAAAATAATTAAATAACCATTTATTGAATGGTTATTTAACCATATTTAATCAAAACAGTCAAATAACCGTAAATAAAATGGTAATCAAACTGTTGAGTTGGGGAAAAACTTTATTAACTTCTTTCACTTGATACAGTTAAACAAACAGAATTTTATCGTACCAACTAAAACCGCCTAATGAAGCTACTATGTACATATCATAGCCGAGCGAGCTTATCTGTCAATCTCATTACCGGCAGAACTGGAGTTCGAGTCCTAGTGTTGACGCCATAATATTTCCTCCATTCCCTTTAAAATATGAAGAATTTATAGTGTCCGGCACTCACCAATGCCCATTACTTTGCGAATGGCCAAGCTAGTATGTCTAGTTAAAGTATTATATTTTTTCCGTTTTTGAAAAATGTCAATTGTAAATGGTTAAAAAACAGTATAGTTTTGCATTCATCGTTTTGGTAAATGGTTTCAAAACCATAAAGGAAAAAAAATGTTTTTTACCGTTAACTTTGCAGTTAATCGGATGGACAGACAGCTGCCAGTTATTTTACCATAATTTCAGAGTGAAAATTTTAACAGTGTGGAATACTGTTGGACGGAATTCATGCAATGCACATCATCAATGAAACAATAAGTATAGAGAATCGAGTGGGGCAATGCAGCCTAGATCTTTCCTTCGTAACATTTTTGAGGAAAAGAAATTCATTCGAAAGAGTGGATGATTCCCTCAGTTATACCTCTTACTGCAATTAATCAGAATAATACGCTTTCGGCAATAACTTTTGAATAAAACAATTTTTTTTACTCTCTCTCTCTCTGTTGCTACATCAATGAAGAGTCAGTTTAAATAATTGTTTTAAAACGGCTGGCAACTCTTGTAATTGTAATAATTGTAACTCTGGCTGGTTGCTAGGCAAACAAATAATTTTCCATTTTTTCTTGTTATTAATGTTTTTTGTATATAGTCTGTATGTCAGTGGAAATAAAAGAATACCGCTATGGTATAAATTTGTTAACAACGTAAATACATTTTGTAAATAGACAAAAATATCGTATCTTTGTAAAAAAAAAGGGCAGAAAGGAAAACCTATATTCAAAAGAACAAATATTTTTGCCTCTGATATAAACCACTTGCTTTAAGTTCTGAAAACTTTCTAATGAGATTCATTTCAAATGAAGTTGCAAAAAAAGAAGAATTCTGTATTATTCATAGACCATTGCCTTTGCTAAAGCAACCAATGTATGAAAACATACAAGAAAAAAATCCACGATAGATAAAGAGAATAAAAGAGGGTAGTAATAATTATTTTACCAGCTTGATGAAACTTTTTAAGTTGAAAGACATTTTATTTCCAAGATATTATATAAAATTATCGACCGAACTATATTACCATGGTTTAACTTTAAGGAATATAAACTAAAAACTAATTTCTATCATATTGAAATTTAATTTAAGCTTAAATTTACTTTACTATATACAAAAAAAATTTCTAAATACAAGTCAGTGAAAGAAAGTTTTTTTTAAAGGCAATGATGTGCTAAAAATGAAAATACGTTATTTTTTCTTAGTTTTTAAAATATTCAAACTTTTTAACTACGAAATTAGATTCTGAGCATTTGTGCCTTAATTGCATCAAAACTAAAATGCATATTAAATTGCGCAACAAAAAAAATTTTTTTAGAACAGTGAAGAACTTATTACAAGTGAACCGATAATGCTGACTAATTTTCTCGTAGAACAAAGTAAAATAAATAATTTTGATAAAAATAAATTATTCCAAAGGTATCTTATTTAAGATTGAAGCTAAACAAAAAAAGAGTATTTGGTAAAGAAAAATTCTTTCATGAAAAATAACCATTAAAAGTAAAATCGATCGGACGTGGTAAAAGAAAACATTGTAATTGAAGAATTTCTGAGTTCTTCCCTTTGAGAAATAAATTGAAAAGCGGACAGAAGAATTCCAAGCAAACTCGAATCTATTTATAACATGCCTTCAATAGTGAATAATTTAAGAGATTCGCATACCTGCAAGTTTAGAAGTACGTGTTTTCCGAGATTCAATTAACTTTGGGGAATGTTCCGAGAACTGAACAGTTATCGAGGAAAATATCTGTAACTATTTCGGAATGAGCCAAGAGAGTAATTTCGGTTTTATATTTGGCCCAACGGGTGTAAATTCTGTTACATTTCTACGATTTTTTTTTAACTTTCAATACATTCGGAGAACGAATACTCATATTTAAGTATCGTTTAAAGGAAACATTTTTTTTTAAATGAATATATTCGAAATCTAGGAACATTTGCAAAATTTGAATTTCAAACTTGAATTTTAGACACAATGGATATAACGTTGCATTTGGTGGTGCTTGAAATTTATTCTTTACTGAAAATAGAAATTTGTTACTTTTATTGGTAAACATAGATCAATTTCAAGTTGGAGAAATCTGGTCAAAGCTGGGTCCTAAAGTTTTCTCTTTCTTTCCTAGGCAGCTGTTTGAATGAAATAACTTAAGTGTTTCATTGAGTAATAAATCCGTCTTTTACATCAAAGGCAAAGAATATTTAGTGTGAAAAAACTGTTTCTTGAAGTGTAAAATAATTATATTTTGGAAATATTCTATCAACTGGTTTAATCGAATGGTTTTGAAGAATAAGATTTACACAAATGTATATATAACAAGTATAGAACGTATAGAATAGCATAGAACGTATAGAATATTATAGAACATATAGAATAGTATAGAACCTTAGAACGTATAGATATACAATACGCTTTTGCATTTATCGAACAAACAAATTTTAAAAAACCAACATAAAAAACACGAATTTAAAGTATCAAATCATGTTACGTATTTGAGTAGAAATATTTCAGATATTCTTAAATTTAATCGTGCTAAATTTTTATAATATATCTAATATTATGATTAATTTTAGATCCTTCATATTACAGCCTTTTTATTAAAATTATCTAATATTTTCAAAAAGACATTTGTTTTCTCACTTCTAATAAAAATAAGAAAACAAAAACTAAAAGTACTTTATAAATTAATAAAATTATAAAGTATTTTCTAATATCTAATGAAATCTTGAACTTCGCATCTGCATGTTTTAGTAATAGGTCTATCTGAACTAAACAGTGTGGTCTTAATAATACGTTAAACTTATTTCCTGTTGGGAGCTTTGGAAATCTATCCGTTTGAAAGAAAAAGAGGAGTACAAATTCGAATTTCTAACCTAAATGTAAATTAGACCATATGGAGCAACGATATTCATTTACAGAAAAAATAATTTTCGATAAACCAGCATATAAAATATGAATTTCAAGTTTCATACCACTTTGCGTATTCACAAAGAAATATTTCAGTAACTATTAAATTCATTCGCGTTAAATTTTTATGATATATATAAAGCAGGATGCATTGTTTAAGATCTATTTTAAGATAATTTCATTAAAATATTTTAATTTTTTTTTCTCATTTCTAGTAGTAATGAGGAGACGAAAATAATAAATATTTTATAATTTCCTAAAGTTGTAAAATATTTTCCTCATTCTATCTATCCTTAATGATACTGTTTGCTTTAAAATATATTTAATACGTAAATAAGTGATTTGAAAACAATACAAATACAAATATAAAATAGTGATTTGAAAACAATACAAATCTTTTTGAAAACAATACAAATATTTGCTAAAAATTTTTTTACTTCCTTCTACAACAGAAAATATCCTTGAGGCATGCATATATATATCACGTCAATGTCATGCCACATTTGGCATGACATTGACACGATATATACATATTGACACTGACATGATATGACATATTTCCTAACTTTTAAAATTTATTTTATTACTCAAACTTATTTTATTAATCAAACTATATTTAAATTAAATCAATGAGTTAATCTTTTTAAGGGAACATAAAATTATTTTTTTCTTTTCTTATCGATTAATGTAACGGCTAACTTGTTATTTCAATTCTAATGTAGACTCATTAATTTCTCTATGTGTTCCGTATTTTCTCTGCGTGTTATCGCCAGGCGCGAGGTTAGAGTCGTTGCCCTAGAGAGACAACGATACCGAGTTCGATCCTCGGAGCTCGAAGAGAATATTAAAATCCATAAATGTATTAGAATCTTTTTTTTATTATTTCTGTTTCTTCTACAAGTTTCTAGAATGCTTTAATTTGTCACTTCTTGTTCCGTTATTTAGCCCTATAAGAGATCATGTGTTTCAAGCCGAAACGCAAGTTACCTTGTTCACTGAACGTTTGAAGGTTGAACGGTTCTTAATAAATCACTAACTATCTGGACTGATTTAGTTTCCTTTTACGTAACATTTGGTGGAGGTGCCGGTTATGTGGACTGAAAAAATATATAAATAAATACAGTATTCTCGCTATTTCACTCTATGGCTTTTCTGGCGCGTAATCTGTTGACTGGCAGTGGATACTCCAACTTACTCTCGTTCTTGGATTGTTTCCTTAGTTTAACTTTTCTGTTCTTCTGCATTTTCGGTTTTCCATGGTTCTAATTGAAACGATGGGTCATAGTAAGGTTTCAAATAATCTGTACTGACTACAATCCATTTATTTCCTAAAAGTGATTTAGGGTAGCTTCCTAGCAAATCAATACATATTCAGTAAAAAGGTGCTTCAGCAGGAGGAATCGGTATCAAGCTTAGAGTCGGCCGTTGCGAAAGACACTCACGCCATTGATATTCCTTAGAATGAGACGCGTACCACCTCACATTTCAGTGCACTCGAGGCCAATAAAATATTTTTCTTATCTTATCCAACGTTTTGGATAATCCCAATGGACCTGCTGTTGGTGCGTCATGAAAGTACTTAAGAATTTCCCGGCGTAACTTAAAAGGAACAATCGGTAACCAATGTCTGCCGACCGATTCATAATTCCACTTACAGAGTATACCATCCATTATTTTATAATTTGCATCATTACTTCGCTCACCGATAATCCTCTTTAAAGTTGTTATCTCCTGGTCTTTGTTCTGTTCTTCTGTGAGATTTGTGACGGCAGTTATACTTTTTTCTGGATCATTTTCAGTAGTTGGTAGAGGATGTCGTGACAGGCAATCACCATATTTATGTCCGAGTCCCGACTTATAAACAATAGTTACATAAAATTCCTGTAGTCTGAGAGCCAATCGTGCTAATTTTCCTGAAGGATCTTTTAACCCTGAAAGTATAATGAGTGAAGAGCTGCTATTATAGTGCTCTTCCAAAGAAATATGGTCGGAACTTACTTATTGACAAAATAGCAGCAATACATTCATGCTGCGTGGTTGAATACTTTTGTTCTGCCTTTATTCGAAAGGCATATGTTATTACGGTTTCTTTTACATCTTTGGATTTGAACAAGTACTGCTCCAATACCATAGTCACTGGAATCAGTGCGCAGCTCTGTGGGGGCATTACGATCAAATAGTACCTGTGGTCTTCAAGCTTTCAAAAGAGCGACGTTGTTCTTCTAACCACATGAACTTCTCATCAATTTTAACAGTTTCTGTAGTGGGTACGCTTTGATACAGAAGTCTTTTATAGACCTAGGATAGCATGAACAAAATTCAAGGAAGCTTCCGATGTCTGTAATTGAAATAGGTACATGATACTTAGCCATAGCCATTATTTTTCCGGATTTGGGCCTACTCCTTTGGACTGACGACATGACCAAGTACTTAAAGTTTCCTAGAACCAAAGATGCATTTTTTTATTCAGTTTCAGTCCTCCTGCCTCAAGGAAATTTAACACAATCCTTAAACGTTACACATGTTCGTCAAAAGTATCTGAGAAAACTGCAATGTCATCAAGATGACACGCGCAAGTTTCCCATTTCAAATGCCGTAGTAAATTATCCATCATTCTTTCAAAAAAGGCGGAATATTACGAAATCCAAACGGCATAACCTTAAATTCATATTAGCCATCATGGGTTACAAAAGAAGTTTTTTTCTCTACCACCTTCATCGACTTCTACTAGCCAATATTCGGAAAATAAGTCCATTAACAAGAAGTAATCGGCTTTCTTCAAACAATCCAAAATATCGTCTACCCTAAGTAACGGATATGCCTCCTTTTTGGTCACTTTACTTAATCTCCGGTTGTCAACACAAAAACGTCAACTTCCGTCTTTCTTCTCGACAAGAACCACAGGAAGACTGAGATTCTTGAATGATGTCTCGAGTAAACATTTTCTCTACTTCATTTTGTATAATACGGCGCTCAGCAACAGAAACTCGTCATGAGTTTCATATATATATATATATATATATATATATATATATATATATATATATATATATATATATATATATATATATATATAAAGAGAGGGAGACAGATAACTGGGCTTAAAGTTTTTATTGCTAAGAAAAATACATAAGAAGTGCTTTAATTTGCTTAAACGAAATTATGAATTGTGCTAGTATTGCTGCTGAAAAGAATGTGTATTTTCATATATGCACCTGTTCGTAGTCCAAAACGCGTGTTTTTAAGTTGTGCCACTATTGCAGCCCATGAGCGATATATGCATATTTATAAGAAAACTAAGAAATCTTTTTAATAGTAAAGTATACCAGTATGCTTAAATGAATTTTTAAAAATGGCATTGAGAGATAAAATATTGCTCTACAGGTAATGACACGTATACGTACGAGATAATATTTGTTTATAAAATAAACATATATAATCATTTTAAATAATGTACTTTATTGTAAAGAATCAAGATATGCTTGCATATCTTAACTACATTTAGACAATGATTGCCAAAAGATAATATTGTAACAAAGAAAAGCATGAACAAATATAACCTAATTGTTTCTACAAATGCATTTTCTTCCTCAACGAAAATTCAATACTTTATAAGTTTTAAAATCTGAGTCACTCGACTTCTTAATATCTTAACATAAAATAATTCAGAATTTAACTATCCGTATTTTAAGCAGCACTTTAAAAAATTATGTCAAAGATATTAATATAACAACAAGTTTTCAGAACATATTCTCCGTTTGAAGGAAATTCTTTGCAGAGTAAATGGTTTTTAATATTCATTATCTTAATTTTTATTCAAAACAAGACGTCTATAATAAATTTATTAACCTTTACAAGAAAACATAAATATAAACTTTAATACAAGTAATATTTTTTGATTTTAAAATACGAGAATATCATGTGGCTTGAAAAAAATAACTATATAAATATCCCCGTTCCTAAAATATTTTAAATGCGAATATAGAATTAAAAATGCAGTCTTTCTTTTTCATAATTATTTTTTTTCCTCGCAAATACATTTCGTCCTGTTTTCCAATTTTTTCCTCTTGAATTGCAAATAATTATCATTATTTTTCAGTTCATTTGACACTTTCAAATGGTACAAGTTTTTTTTTTAAATTTAATTACTTACCTGAAAGCTTTTTTCATTAAAATGCTTTTTCTAACTTGAATTAAAATTCGAAACAAATTCCATTTAAGACAATTAATTTAATTAAATAATTAGAATTCTTTTTTTTTACGTTTATGTAAATCAATTTCTAACAGGATCAAGCACTTCTAATATCAAATAAAAATCCAAGATTTCACTGTTACTTTTAATCAGTTAAGTTTATTTCAGGTTCAGTAAGAAGATGAAAATTCCCACACGTATCTGTTTCATCTGTCTCTATTCCGTCAACATATTTAAGAATGAAAAATATTGCATAAAACAATAAAAAAAATGTTATTTGATAAAACTAATGATAAAACTAAAAATTTTTGTATAAAACTATCATTGTTGTATTTTGACCTAAAATCAACTATCTTTACTTACATATTTAATAGTAGTTACTACATGACTACTTTTTAGAGCAATATTTTAGAATATATTTTTCTACTTTTCAGAATATACTTAGTTCTGAAC
The DNA here is from genome assembly GCF_982258835.1 of Parasteatoda tepidariorum. Classification (NCBI taxonomy): domain Eukaryota; kingdom Metazoa; phylum Arthropoda; class Arachnida; order Araneae; family Theridiidae; genus Parasteatoda; species Parasteatoda tepidariorum. The sequence goes on from NC_141766.1 coordinate 53,088,629, forward strand.
TTGTTATCTCATTAACTCGCAACCTCGAAATTTTTTCTGCGTTCCTTCATCTTTGAGATGTAAAGGTAGATATAAATAAAAACTACGATCTTGTATAAAGTTCTTAAAAATGTCTACTAAATATGAAATTAAAGTTTTATGGTGCTTTAAAGACGGGCGATAAATTTTGCCCGTAAGACCTTTGTTCAGTCTTGGATGTTAAAACTTCACTGTAAAAACTGTGGTGAAATACCAATCCAAATTCAGTGTTGTAAAATTTCAGTAATTATGTGAATGAATACTGTATTCCCTGTTAATTATGAATCGAGCATTCAAACAAACTTTTAGCTAATTTACAAGCCAATTACTGTGACACCAAGATCTTATTACACCATTTATGAATTATTCTCGTAAATTTAGGCGTATGTTTGGAACCCGTCAGACGATAAAGTTTGCAATACTACATACATAATTTGCATACTACATACATATAATATACATAGTTTGCAATTATAGCCCGAGAAAGTTAAAAGTTAGTCTCTGATGATTATTACACAGAAGCAGAGTAAAGGCATATATTTTTGAGTAGTAAAATAAAAATGTTCTCATGAGAAGATTTTTATAATTCTGTCCATTGTATTAATATTTTTATAATATTTAATATACATTCGCTTGTTTTTTGCTATAAAAACAATGGCTGGATATGGGTCTCCTGTGGACCTCAGTGCAAATGTCAATAATATGATTTCTAATGAAATAAAAAGTGTTTAATGTTAACAATTTTAAGTCCTATTTGCGCTGTAAATTTGGGTGGTAACAGGATTTAAATTACTCATGGAAACATTAAAGTTAAACATTTTCTGCCCTCCCTGAGACAGAGTCCAACAAATTTCCTCTTTACCTACTAATATTAGTTAACTTTACTAGATCCTGCTGTTCATTTGTAAAAATTTTATATAAAATAGCACATAAATGGTAACTACTTTACCTCACAAATAATGTAAAATTATAAAAAAATAAGGAAAGCAATTAGATAATAAAGAGATAATGATATTTGAAATAATGGAATTTAATTCCCATTAATTAAAAAAATAATAAAGTAAACAGAATACCTTATTTTTTTCTTGAAAAACAAAAGTTGCATCACAATATCATGTCTTAAAAAGCGAAATTTTGCGCAATTAATTTCAATTTGTCTCGTGAAACAGTTATTACAACCAACTATTTGTCAATATAATTGTTTTCGAGGGAAAAAATCTAGAACAGTTTTTTCATCTTTAAAAATACATACTTTACTTCAAGTATTTGTAACATTATTAATAATCATTAAGAATTTTGTAAAAAAAAAAAAGTTTTTCATTGTGCTAATGATGCGCATAAAACATTTTTGGAAAGAGACTTTGAGTTGCGAGCATAAAAGAGAAATCTCTCGGATCATTATGCTTTTTCCGGAAAACGTTTTCAATTTTTCTAACACACAAAGAATTATTCCTATTTTTACGTTATCACGTTCTTCCAGATGTTACTGCAATCTAATCCCGAAGTTCAATCAATATTTCTCGAAGATTTCATGTAGAACAAAAATTCATAAATTTCTCTACAACTAAAAAACATAAATCGTCGGTGGATTTTCAATTTTAGCAAACCCTCTATGAAATACGTATATACATACATATATATGTATATATATGAGCCGCTCAGAAGCCAATGCGGTTAAGTCCATTTTTTGATATTTTCTGATTTTTGGAAATTTTGATGAAATAAATAATAATCTTCTTAGTTATTAAAGGATTTACTCGTTGGTTACTTTTTTCTAGGTTAGACAGCCCTTTTTTTAATAGCTTCTGAATATATTGTATAATAATTTCAGAAGCCATTGTGAATAAGTCCACTTTTTATCAATATTTTTTTACATAAATTTCTTATCTTTTTCAGCTGCCAAAAGGTATAAGTCCTAAAATTTTTAAGATGCTGTCATTATTTCAATAAATACTAACGTTTTTATTTAGACATCCTGTACATATCTTGTTTTTTTGCAGAGTTTACACCTTGAAAAAAGACTTTATACACTTTTCTAATTAAATTATTAAACCAAGAATTTTAAAAACTAATGTATCAAAAAACATTAATTTTCTCAATTTTTGTGTTTTGGACTTAACCGCATTGGCTTCTGAGCGACTCATATATATATATATATATATATATATATATATATATATATATATATATATATATATATATATATATATATATATATATATATATATATATATATATATCTTGCTCAAGAACATTTTAAGTGAATTAAAAACATTTTGCACGCAATTATAAAACTCGTTTATCTGAAGATAATTCCATGCAAAATATAACTTTTAGTAAATATTTATTATTTTTAATTACTTTATTTAATAATAGTCGAAAAATTTGTCAATTGTAAAACATACAATTTTTGAAATCATTTCAAAGAATGTTATTTTAAATGGCAAAATATAAAATGCGAGTGCAATCGGTTAAACAGTTCCTGAGAAATCAAATTTAAAAAATACGAGTTTTTCATCGATTTTTCCAGAACTATTCAACCTATTTACCTCAAATTTTGCATTTTACTATTTAAAATTACAATATTTAAAATGACATAAGACATTGTATATCTTGCAATTCAAACTGTTTTTGGCTGTTATTAAAGAAAATAATAGAAAACAAAAAATATTTACCTAAAGTTATATTTGAACAGATCTATCTTTCGATTAAGTTTTATAACTGTGTTCAAAAATTTTCATTTAGAAAGGATACGTTTATTCAGAGAGAGTACGTTTTTGTGCGTATTTTGCTTAAAATATTAACTTAAAATATCGTCTGCACTAATTAATTAGCATGTTTGAATTCACCCCCTATAACTCTTTAAAATTGAGTCCTAAAACGTGAAAATCCAATCATTAGATCAAAATTTTTCAGGGTGGTTCGTTTTTCATTTTACACACTGTGTGCAGCTGAAAAAAAGTGCTTATTCTGAATAACTTTTAGTCTGATGATCATACTTTCCTGTTTTAAAACTCAATCTTAATTGTTTGAGAGCTTAATCTTAAATATGTTTATTAATTAGAGCATTTAATTAAGTAGAGTATTTAATTAAGTAGAGTATTTAATTAAGTAATCAATTAATTAGCTGATTCAAGTTCAGAAATTAAACACAAATACGCATTTTCTCTAAATGCAACGTATCTTATTCCACTTGATTAAACATAACCGACCGCCATCTATTGGTATAAGATGCAATTACTTACTATTAGGTAAAGAATTCAAAATTTTAAAGCAATTAAAAATAATCACGCTTAGCAGCAGTGAATCCAAAAGGAATTGAAACAAATGAGACAATGAAAAAATGAAAAAAATTGAATAAATATGACAACCAAAGCTGACGTCTTCAGGGGGTACCAGCTCCGGAAGTCATAAAAGCAAAACCTTTTCTATCGAGAGAGTCAAGACAAAAGTCTAAAATTGCCCTCTCTGCGCCCTTATTCTTCTGCATTTACTTTATCTATTTAACATTTTATAATTTGCATAGTATTCTCTTCCTGGACTTTGGCAAAGCCTTTGGGGTACAGAGAGGGCAATTACTTACGATTTAATACTTTGCATAAATCATGAAATTTTCGAAATGCTTACCTTTAGCAAAACACTAAAGAAAATTGCGCAAACCAAACAACCTAACAAAACAACACACAAATACTCGATTCCACTATCATTTAATCACTACTCGAACCCTCTACTATAAAAACGAATGGCACATGAAAACAAACCAGCACAAGCAAAAAAACGAAGAAAAATAATATTGAAAAATACGAAAAACATAAGAGAAGTTGTTTGCAGCATCATCGGTTGGACTTTGAATTTGATATCGGGAATTGTGGGGAACATGAATTTGCTATAAGATTTTTCTTTTCTAATATAAACTGTTATAGGTTTTAGGAAAGTCTAGTTAACCTATAAAAAAACCGCATGGTTTTTGCTTACATAGCTTTAAATACTTAACCATAAACAATAATGCTTGTTGTAAGAGAGAAATAAAGCTTATTCATTAAAAATATAAAAGCAAAATAATTAAATATATTTTTCGAGGAAAGGGATGGAGGTTTTATTGTAAAAAATAAGATTTAGCTATGAATAGACAACAATTTTATATTAAAAATGCTTATTAATATAATTAATTATAAATAAATAATCTTACGTTACTGCAGTTATTTTTCTATTATAGCAAGAAGTACGCAATAACGTACGTTAAAACTTTCAAGTTCCGATTTCCTGAAAATTTTTAAATTGCTAATTGCTTAATTATTATTTAGGAAAATAATTGACTTCCATTGTATTTAAATAGTCTTGGTATAAAGGAATCAGGCAATTACGAACAGAAATTTTAAAAACAAATGTAACAAATATTTTGAAATTTCGAAATGAATTGCCATCTCAATGCCGAAACTGATCTGCTTTTGGGATACAGTTATTTGGTATATGGTTAAATAAGCTTTAAAATATTTCCGTCTGGGAGCTCTATCGCTAATGATGGGAGATGGTCATGATGGATCTTTTTATTGGACTGGAAGTTTTGGTCTTATTAAACTATTCTCTCTCATCCTGAACATTTAGTTCTCTATCTTCCAGTGAAGACAGATGTGCCTGAGTTTTTTTGTTTCATGCTTCTGCAGACCAAAACTTCCAGACTAACATATCATATTATTGATATACAGATAGTAACAAAATAATAAAAAAAGAAACATTGAATGGTGATGATAAAATTATTTCATTCTTAGTATCAGACTGCCTGTAAAGGAGTGAAAAAATAAAATTTCAAATAAACAAAAAAGTATACACATTTAGGATTGCTAATTTTTATCTGACCAAGGAATTACAGTATACTAATTACAGTGAAGGAATGTAGATCTCGAGAACTTTTCAAGTGAATTGAAAAATATTTGCACCCATTTATAAAATTCGTTTATCCTAAGATAATTCCATGCTAAATGGAATTTTTAGTAAATATTTATTGTTTTTTATTATTTTATTTAGTAATGGTCGAGAAAAGTTATTGTAAGGAATAAAATTTTTTAACACATGATTTTAAAAAATTTAATTTTTCATGGCTAAGTTCAAAATTAGTTCAAAGTCGATCGAACAGTTTATGAGAAATCAATTTTTTAAAAAGCTGTATTTTTAAAATACCATTTCTCAGGAACAAATTAACCGGTTGTTTTCAAATTCTCCATTTTTCCAAGCAAAATTACATTCTTTAAAATGATATAAAAAATTGTACACCTAAACATTTTTCCGACAATTCAATGGACCGAATTTTTTTATCAAGTAAAATAATAAAAAATAACAAATATTTAGCAAAATTTGGATTTTTCAGAGAAATACTGTAGGATAAATGAATTTTATATTTCTGTGCAAAATTGCTTCGATTGGCTTGAGATACGGCGAAATACGCAAAAAAAAGAAAAAAATTAACATTAAAGGGTCCAAACTGTAGATCGCTCCCCTGACTAAACACTACGGATCACAGTTCCATGATGGCGACCACCTCCCATATTTTGGGGGTCAGAAATCCAAATTCAATGAAAAAAAGGTATGTGTCTTTAGAGAAAGTACATATTTGTGTCGAATTTCGTGACAAAAATTATCACTCGCATATTTATTAGCATGTTTGTAGTCCACCCCTTGAATAAGTAAGCCTGATTACTCTAAAGTGAAGATCCGATCATTAGATCAAAAGTTATTTGGGGTTTATTTATCTCTGAAATATGACGTAACCTCTGTTGAATAGTATAATCCCTGTTGAGACATGCATTCTACTGTATATCAATATGATAACGGAGAGATTATAATGAAAGGTTCTAATATTAGTCATTCTTAAGCGTTGTTTTTAAATGAAATTTCATTTTTTTCGCAAAAGGATAACTCTCACAATTGACACTTTTTGTGAGCCATACTATAATCTTCACGCTTGTAATTTCAATAAAAAGAAAAATAATGAAATGCACATAAACAAACAATGTTACTGCATCTTTTTTGCCTTCTTTTTTTCAAAAATAAATAAATAAGCCGAATAAAGTGCACCATTTCGAAATGATTGCGGTTAGTTTGATATATTGCTTAATATTATGGTCTCCGGAAAAATGCTCTTTCTCAATGTCTTGAGTTGCGATAAATCAGAGGTATATAAAAAAATCAATTTGCTTATTGTTGGTAATCAATAATATGATGATGTAGATATTACGTCTTTTAGATTATTTTTACCGAGTAAAGAAGAGAAAAAAAATTTATTAAATATTTTTTTAAATAAAACACATTCTTTTATTTCTGTTTCATTGAACAGTTGATTTTTCAATACAAATTTATTCACCTTTCTTGAAAATAATCCTTCTATATGCAATCTTTATAAAGTATACTTCTACAAATACGATACTTTTACACGATATGATACTTTTACACGATATGATACTTTTACACGATACTTTTACAAATTAAAAAATTTCGTTATTATTTGAGTTGTGTCATTATATTTTAAAAAACGATTGCGAAATAACACAATCATTACAAAGTATTTACACGTTTTTTTTAAATATTTACATGAAAGTTATTGAGCATTTTAAAAATTAATAAATTCTATCATATCTTTCACTGCGAAAAGTTTTCAGTTATAATAATATAACTTTGATACATAACTTTTGTATTTACATAATAACTACAATTCAAGTAAGATAACATAATTGCGAAATAATACAATCATTACGAAGCATTTACACGTTTTTTTTTAATATTTACATGAAAGTAATTGAGCATTTTAAAAATTAATGAATTCTATCATATCTTTCACTGCGAAAAGTTTTCAGTTATAATAATATAACTTTGATACATAACTTTTGTATTTACATAATAACTACAATTCAAGTAAGGTAACATAAACAAAAATTTAACATTATATAACAGACCATTAACAAAAACATAATAGCATAACGATCTAAAAAAAACAGAAAAAAATAATATAACAAGATTAATATAAATATTAAATTAAAACCCAAGTAAAGGATACATGTGACTGAACGATTCCAGCTTGATTTTTCATGAAAGTGTACTCTTCTTCTTCATAATCATCAGCATGAATTATCTCCGGTTATTCTTCTTGTAGATAGAGCAGGCATCTCATGGGATTTTAGTATTTTCCATGTTCGTAATGACTGGCCTCGACCGGGATTCGAAACCGAGTCACCTCATTAACAGACGAGCGCTCTATCTCTAGTTCAATCTTGCGAAAGTACGCCTCTACCTTTCTTACTTGCAATCAAGAGTTGCGTTTACATCTAGGCCAAGAAGGGCGAATCTAAGGGCACACGTGTCACTAGATGGTATGAGACAGGTATTTTTGTGGCACGCGAGACGAACATAGTAAATTACTTATCTCTAATACTCACTAAAAATATTTTTAAAAAGAACACCTTTCATGCTAGCAGCCATTATAGGCAGAGTCAAGAAAAAGTCGAAATCGGGAACCATTATGACATTTTTCGTTAATAGAGAAGTATAAAATCTTAGCATTAATTACCTAGCATATCTAAATATCTATTGATATTATATGTTATAATATTAAGGTAATTAAATAACTAGCATTAATAACTTCGATTAAATTTTATTGCTAACTACGAAATGTGTCTGCTTTAGGATTTCTTATCTAATCTCATTATTCAACTAAAATAATTTGAAAATATTCTTTATTCGATTTTCATTTGAAGAAATTTAATAGCTAAACAACGAATATAGTTCTTTAATATAGTCAATGCATATCTTTAGTTTACAATGAAAATAAAATGGCTTTAAAAAGAAAATTAACAAGGGTCATATCAGACATACAGATAATAAATTGCATAACAAATTGTAAAGTAATAAATCGTAATTTCACTTGCACATTTAGCGAAAAATGTTACCCATTTTTTATTCAGGATCTTCAATTTTAAATTTGCTATAAAATAAAATTAAAATTCCCCTTTCTTCCCAAAAGAATATAGATAGTATTTTTTTAAAATAATTTGTTTATTATGATAGTAAATTATTTGTAACTATTCTATGTTTTCATTTGCAGCGTAAAATCTAAAATTTATTTCTTGTACACGAATTTCTCGATATATTAAAATAATATGATTACAGTAGAAATTTCGCAAGAGAGAATGAATTTATTTTAACTATCATAATAACCAGTCTAATTTCAATGTTGTTATTCCTGTTATATTTAATGCACATAACCAGTCTTATTTAAAAGTTCAGTTTTTATATTTATTACATAATGTCATTCATAATCATTAAATACAGTCAAAGTAAAATAACAATATTTAAAAAAAAGGTTTACTCTCTTCCATAATCAAAATTTTGGCAACTGCTTTTCTACCTTAATTCTTTCACCTCTACCGTTAATGTCAAAAACTGTCAAAAACTTCTGACGTAACCAAAACGTTTCTCCAAAGAGCTTAAATTTGCTTTACTTCAAAAAAACATTTTACATAAGATTTTGTTTCAGGTTGCTCTTTTTTTTCTATTCCAGTTCAATCATTTTATTTCTTCCTTATTTATTGTATAGAAACGTTAATACATTTTTATGCCCAAATTCAAGGAATTGCAATTTCATTTATATCAGTTTATAATAATTAAATTTTTTTCTTTATTTTACGTTATGACTCAAATAACTATTGCTTTTCTGCTAAACATTTCGATGCGTGTTTTATTTTTTTAGTTTTAGAATTACAGAAAGTAGCAGTTTTATATAATGTGTTTATGTCTCAATACAAAGTTGAATCACAATCACACTAAAATAAAATATCAATTTTCTTATTTCATTTCAGAAATTTTAAAATGTAAAAACATATTTTTTAATAAAATAAAGTTCTTTATTTTAATATATAATGCTTTTAATCGGAATAAATTTCTTTTATTTCGATATATATTTAAATTCGTTAATGAAAAATAGTTTATTTTATTAATTTATATCATTCTTTCTCTAAGAATGTTTTATGGTGTGTTTTTTTATATTTTGTTTTACAAGGATTTTTAATTTTTAATAACATGATTTTGTCTCGATTGTTTCATTTCACAATGGATTATCGATTATCTTTAAAGCTCATTAATTAAAATGATATTGATCATTGAATGATTTTTAGTTTTATTTAACATCTTATCACAATTACATGAGATTATCTGCAGAAATAAGTTCCTTCTTGTTATTATTTGAAGAAGAAAAACTTTCATTCTACCAAAGCTGACGATTTAAATTTTGCTATCAGCCCTCTAAAAATTTTCCCCGAAAAAGTGTTCTTGTCATTGACAATAAAATACATTTGTGCTCGTTACGCCAACAAACACAGAATTTAAAGGAAAATACTGGTTTGTCCGTAAAGTTTTCCCATGAAAAATATGACCACTAAACTTACATTAACTTTATGGTAGTAAAAGTAATCTTTATATTAGGGCCTTGATGTTGCTTAAAACTCAGATGATTTTTGGTCAAATCAAGGCAGCCTTGGAACAGGAACCTCTCATGCTGCCATCTCTCGAGGAGTACATGAGTAAGACCGGTGGTAGAGTGATATTCGTTGATGCTGGTTAGAGATTCGAACTCAAGGTCTTTCTGTCTGTAACCTGCCTTGTAATTGCCATGGCGAAGAATGTACAATCATGAATTGAATCCGGATTAGCCAGTAAAACCCACTTATAAAGTGCGAAAATCGCACTATACGAGATTCTGAATTTTAAGGACGGAATGGAATGCTTTGTTTGTTAAAATGTTATAAAGGCAATAAAATTCACTTTTTTAGCGAGCAATTTTCACATTATTTCACGTATTTAAAGAAGGATTAATTTTGGATGCATCAGAAATAATAATAAAACAATGCATTAAAAGAAAAAGCTATGTTTACCAAAACTAGAATTATTTAGAAGAGGAAAAAAATTAACTAAAAATATATTCAGATGAACTTAATGTAAAATATGTACTATTACACTCTAAGAAAAAACGCATGGTCGAAGCAAAAAGAATATGGTCAAATTTATAATGCTTCTGACTCAATGGGATAAAAAAATCACTGTAATTTTTACCGAAACGGTTTGGTACTGACTTTTTGGTAAAATTAATAATAACATATGGTTTTTATTACCATGCTGTTCTGTTTGGTAGTAAAGGCAGAAAAATTAAGTCATTTTTAAGAAAAAGTTAGAAAACAATGCTGTCCACTTGTTAACTTTGTTTTCCGTCAGTGAGTTTTTTTTCTATGTAAGCTGTAAGTAAACATCTAATAACATTTAAATTATTAATAATATGCATTTGTAAATGTACAAATGTCTCGATAAGGCTGAACAAAAGCAGTAGCTTAACTGTTACAAAATAAATACTACATTAGGGTAAATAAAATAACTACATCAGTGTTGTCCCAATAACCCAAAATGGAAGAGTATATGTTTCAAATCCTACCGTAACCCTGAATACATCTATTTATTTATAATTATTTCTTTAAAATTATTTATATATTGTTAAAAACACATACGGAGGCTTAAGTGCTCATTGCAAAGTTCGGCTAATCTCCCCTTGACAAATCAATATACAGGTGGTTATCAAAATAATGGATACTCCCTAGATTTTGAAGGAATCCTTTGCTGTTCTGTCGTAAATGTTCTCTTTATGAAGGTATCTCCTAACTGTAATTGTTGACACTGGAGAATCCAGATGCTGATTGAGCTCTGCGGTCAATTTGGCTGCAGTTGCTTTCTTTTTAGACATTACAATCCGCTTCAATATCCGTCGGTCTCTTTCACTCAGCTTCTCCTTCCGTCCACTATTTTGCTTTGCTGAGCTTGTCTTTCCGCGCTGTGTGTATGCTGTCATGACTTTAGACACCGTACCTCTAGAAACGCCTAAAAGCTGGGACGTTTCGTTCACTGCTGCTCCAACTACTCGGGCTCCAACAATTTGACCTCTCTGAAAATCTGTGAGGTCTGACATTTTACGCTTCTGACAAAAAATCAAAACGTAGACAACTCTGCTAAAGCTCTCTCATACCACATAATATATGTACTTTTTATATTAAAAAAAACTGATAGCTAAGATTATACTTTTAATGCTTATGAAGCGAATTCTCTAAATGTCCCTTTTATTCACAAGTGTTTCCATTATTTTGATAATCACCTGTATATATTACACAAGATGTATGAAGGAAAGGGCACACATACAACTACCTCCACGGTGCAACAGATGCATCTTTGTAAGAGCAGAAATTAAAGAGTAGAAATTATGAGTAGAAATTATGATAGCATATAAATAAAACATTTTCTTTAAAAAGTTTAAAATTAAGTGAAAACTGCATAGTGATCCAATTTTTTTTCTAACAGTTATAGTAAATAATTTCTTAAAGGAAACTTAAGAACATCTCTGGAGTTAATAGTAGGATCAAAAAAGTTTACATCTAGTAAGGATACTTTAGAAATCAGTATTTTCATTTGTCTATTTTAAGCTAGCGAACATCAAAGCATACTGAATTTCAATGAATCTAATTTTTGATGCTAATAAATGTATTATATTATTCAACAAAAATAATTTAAATTAAATAAAAAATCGATATTTTTGAAGTTATTTGATATTTTATTAGAAACATAACGGCTACAATTTTTTCCACTAAAAAGTACACAGGCTCAAAATTTGAATCAAATTTCCATTGATTATACTGCCCTTAATTATTTAAAAATGCAGAAGTAATAACAGTGACTGAAAAGTAGATGAGTGTCCAAAGGAACAGAGAAAAACAATGTTATCTTTATATTCAATAATGCTTCGAATTTAACCGAAAATAGGTAGAAAATTCTTATTATCTATAACTAAAACCTTTTTTTGACGATATACAATTCTATTATAATTTGTCCAACATACACCAACATAAATTATAATTTAATCAACTTCGCGTGCAGATCGCCGAAGCGACGTGAGCCATTCCCTCTGCAGATGATCAAAATTGTGCTGGCATGTCTTCGAATCATCCTCAGGGATGCTTCCCAGACCGTCGCCAATAGCCCATTGTGCAGCTCTAGTGTGACGTGAATGAACTACAACTACCTATCAACTATTTAAATAAACTGTCATTTTAAATAAGCCGTAGAAGTTTAAGCAGATTATTACTCGTGTATTAGGTACGAGGTAAAGACATCGAAATGTTAAAAATACAAAAGGTATGCTAAAACGCTTGATAATTCTGGAGATCGTTTTGGTTATTTTAGTGATACTTTAGAGCATGACATAAAAGTAATTTATTTGGCTACATTGACTTTTGAGATTCGTGTTTGTTATTAAATGAGGAACTACAATTTTGAAGGCAAAATTTCCGATAAACAGTAACACAGTGAACAGTAAAATTATCATATTAGCATATATGGCAGTACTTTTACTTTCGTTACTTGTACCGCCGGTACAAGTAAAAGGTACGTACTTTTACTTGTACTTCGTTACTTTTTAAATTTAGTACTTTTACTTGTACTTTCGTTACTTTTATAGGGAAAAAGTACAAGTATTTGTAACGGAAATATCGAATGAAATCGTTACTTTTTTCTAAAACTCGGTAAGCTTTCTAAAAAAAAAAAAAAAAAAAATTAAATTAAATTTTAAAAAAAAATGCTTATGTTTTTTTTTAATTTATAAAATTAATGTGCAATATATATGCATTCACAGCTAACTTCGTGCTTAAATACCTTCTGTTTCAACTTATACTGCACATTCAATTAATTTTTACTAGCTCAAAGATCAGAAAGCTATCTGTCTTGCTTTGTTTATGTTTGTGCTTTTAAAACGCGTTTCTAAAGAGTAAAACAATTTTAAATCAATGGTAATTTAAATAAATAAAAATTATAAACTAAAAATTAAAACCAGTAGATCATTTCTTTTTCGTGCAAATCCATGAAAAGTTTGATATTAAAATTATATTTGATTTTAAAATTATATTATACGATTATATAATAATATTCTTCCGAATTTAAAAATAAATTAATGTCCATAACTTTCAAAATTAAAAATAATTAAGTAAATAACAAAAATTTTGCAAAAATATTAAAGAACATAAGAATATTATTCAATAAAATTTTAGGTTACGTTGAATTTTCGATTTCCTAGAAATGTACTTTTAAATCGTTACTTTTTTGTTTAGTACTTGTACTTTTACTTGTACTTTTTACTCGTTACTTTTTAAAATAAGAACTTTTTACTTTTTACTCGTTACTTTTTTTAAAAATACTTATACTTTTACTCGTTACTTTTTAAAAGTAACGTTGCCATACATGCATATTAGTAGTTCAAATATCATATGCTTTTGTTTAATTTTTTGAATTCTAAAAATTAACAAAAATTGGATGATAAATACATTTATAGTAAAAAAAAAGTACTATTGTACTTTTTTTTTACTATAAATGCATTTACCATCCAAATATGGTGTTTTTGACAAAAAAAATTTCTCCTCTCCTACTGTATATTAAATTCCCTTTGGATATTATGTACAATATTATGTCCAAGGAAATATTACGTGTAACATAAATAATCACTGAAGATTCTTTTTGTACTGAGGAGCTTAGATATGTAGAAGTGTGTCTGCGTATTGTGTGTGTATTGATATCCATTCCTTTTCTTATAATGGTTTTGCACTTCTTAAATATTTTATACAAATATTTTTTAAACTTTTTTCTTCAATATTACATTGTAATATGAACTGTAATTTAAATTAAAATGCCCTTAACTTGAATTGCATATAAAAAGTAGAATATATAATAATAAATAACATTTTCTTACTGATAATAATAAAACTTATTTAGTGACTGATTTCTTAACTTAAACTAATGGTGAAATTTTTTATCGAGTGTAAATTGGAGACGAATATTTCAACTACCAACTCCACAACTCTGGTTAGCAATACCTGACTAAGATTGGAACATGAACTCCACTACAATTAATATAAGTTGAGGTCGTTTTGAGATTAATCAATATAAGTTGAGGTCGTTCTGTCATTAGTAGATACTAAAATGTATTTCTTTAATCTGTGCTTGGATTTTACAACGCAAGGAATTATCAGTTCTTCTCCTTTCCTCTTCACCATAAAATAATCTCAAAATGCAACTGATATTGGAAAAAATATGTGCACCATAATTTAGTACGAAAAAGTAAGACAATTTTAAAACAAAAATGATGATAGTTCGCATAATCCTTAATTAAACCTTTTTATCTTTGTATCAGTACTTCAGGATGAATTTTTCGACACATTTTTTCTGCTGAGGAGATAATGAAGTGAATGATAGATCCTTAGAAAGGTTAAGTTATTACATATGGTTACATATTACAGATAGTTATTCTTAAATATTATATCTAATTCTTAAAGTGCTTGAGTCATAGGTAATTTGCCATTGTACTTTCGGCGTTATCAGTGTCTTTTTTGCTGAGCAACTAAGCAAAAGTGATTTTCGGAATCTTTGGAGAAAAAAAATCTTTATCTTGATTTATATTGTTTTGTATTCGTCAATGTATTTACTCCGTAGTTTCCCACTACCTAAATTATATCACTTTCTTCAAAAAGCATTTAATCAGATAAATATCTAATTGTTGTAACGAAAGTTTCTTTCTAATTTTATTTGCTATGTGAATATTGTGAATTTAAAAAATTACTCCGTATGCCCTATTTAGGGCAATTCAGTTATTTTATTTATTATTTTATTTACTATGGACAAGACGTGTTAAAATAACATGATTGTTGTTTTTGTATAATAAACATAAATATCGATCAAGTAGGGAATCATTATTAAAACAAACATCTCCTTTTCCAATATTCTGAAATGCATCAAAACCTTTTTATAAAAATGATTTAAACCAAGTTTAAGAATATGCCAAAGAAAAAGAAAGCATTTATACTCTCTGAAGACCTTTTCTTTCAAACTAGTTAGATGATATAGTCCTTTGAAAAACACTTGTTGATAGGAGGGAAGCTTAGCTGCATTTCTTCAAAGGAGACATAAAACGATGGTGGAATATAAAATATCTTCATAATGAAGAAGTATCTTTCACAAAAAATGCAAAAACGTTTAAGTCATTCAATGAAAAGTTAAATTCTTTAAGCTCTCTAAGAAAGTGAAATAAAAACAAAATGCAAAAGTCAACGTCACTAACAAGCGGCATTTAGAAAAAAATTTATAAAAAAATGTACAATTAACCAAAAGAGCTTGAAAACACCGGCATTAAAATTCCACGGCCGTTTTTCTTTTAACTTCCACAAAACCCTCGCTTCAGGTAAGTGAATTGTGCTTTTGTCATGTGATGAGTGTCTGTCCCGAATCTTAATTCTTCTCAATCCCATAATTGAATTTTAAGAAAAAGTATGAATGAAAGTCTTCTAGAATTGAGTAAAGCAGCTTTAAAATTATGCTAATGAATACATAGTGCTTTCATTTTTTCTTATCAAAGCTCAAACTAAAGTAGAAAAAAACATTACAAATCGCTGATTGCAAGCAAAAAAAAAATGACTTTAGCTTTATTTTAGTTGTTTTTAATGAGGTGTTTTAGTTATTTTTTTCTGAATTTAATATTAAGTTGCTCTATTTATTTTCTTTAAATTTTTTATCGGATAACAGTACTTGAGCAGTTCAAGTTTGCAAAAAAAAGTGTTTCTACTATGTAGCTTTTCTATTGTTTTCAAAATTATATTTACTTTAAAATGCTGTATAATGGCCTTAGAAAAAAATTATTTGAAATTTAGATATTTTTATAAATATTTCTTTATCCTTGAAAATGGTAATGTTTTTTTGGAAATTATTTGAAGGCATATTGCATGGTGTTCTTCGTCAGGTATTAGTGACGAAGATTAGACGCATTAAAAATAATCTGATGTAATTACAGTGAATGCAATGCTTTGCTTTTAAATCACTTTTTTTCTACTACTAAAATAATGCCATTGGACTCCGTATTTTCTTTTCTTTGAAAAAAATTTCCTTTAAAAAGATTAACTGAAATATATTTATATTTTGTAAAAGTTTTAAATTAATAAAAATTATTTCTCTCCAGAGTTGGCATGTTTAAAATCTCATGATTGTTTAAAAAATGTCATTGATTTAAATCAACGGATTTTTGTTTGTTAAAAATAAAGTTTATATAAGTGAAAAATACTTGTTATTTAGGATAATTAATAAACATATTCGTAAGCTTGGGATTTTTTTTGATTTCATTAATATTTAAGATTTTGTGCAGTAATATAGAGGAAGGTTCAAGTCACGTGAATGTTTAAAAAATCATAGACATATTCTTAATCATACGTATTCTATCAAGCATATTCTTATGGTTGTGATCAATGGATTTTTTTAATTAAAAATATCGCTGATATAAGTCAAATATATTTTTGATTTAGAGGAATTGATAAACATAGTCTTAAAGCTGCAATTTTTTTTAATCTGACTTCATTAATAGTGAAGGTTATATACAAAGAAATAAATACAGAGTAATGTATATTAATTATTATTTAATACTCGAATTATCCAAAAGAATTTAAAAAAAGATTAAATGTAGATTACAATAATTTGAAATTTTGGAATTATAATTTGCCATTTGCTGTGTATAAAAGTTGTGTTCTCATTAGCTATTTAAAAAATAAAACGAAAAAATTAAAATATCATTCAAATAATACCAATTCAGTTTTAGTTCAAATACGTTAAGAACTGAACATCTAATTAAAGTAAATAATTTGCAAAGAAAGGCTTTCAATTAGAATTTAGATTGCAAGGGAATTAGAATTAGCAAAGAACAATTTAGAAAACACTTCTTAGGTTCCCTAATCTTAATTTATTTATTCTTCAATTTACATCTACCTCAAAAATAAGGTTAAATCCATGAAATATCAATCGTAAATAAAAATTACAATGATTTTTAGAGGTTAATTTTCCTTAATTATATAATTATTTTAATAATTTTAATTAGAAATATTAAATGATTTAGCTGTAATATAATTTTAGAGTTGTGTTCAGCATTATTAATGTATTTTATCAAAGCTTTAATTGATACATTTGAAAATAATCGGCTTTAAATAAAATAAAAAAACACGATTTAAATAAGAAAAATCTGTTTTTTTCCCAGCCCTGTTTTTTGGTGTTACACATATGTTTTTCGATTTTTGTTTTAAAAAAATGTACTAGATGACCCAGAAAATTGCAAATATTTTTGAAAAACAATTTAAAGAATAATGGAACATGATATGAATATATGATTTGCTGCACTCTGTTTAGGAAACGAGATTTAAATTCATCAAGTTTC
Source organism: Parasteatoda tepidariorum (assembly GCF_982258835.1). Lineage (NCBI taxonomy): Eukaryota > Metazoa > Arthropoda > Arachnida > Araneae > Theridiidae > Parasteatoda > Parasteatoda tepidariorum. The sequence continues at coordinate 53,105,958 of NC_141766.1, forward strand.
GAAATCATTAACTGAGATCTTTTAATTTTTTGCTGTTGAATAGAAACTTTATGAGTCAGTGTGTTCTGTTGCATGCAGATTATTCCAACTGAAATATTTGCAAGGGCGTTTGTTAATTTTGTTCTTAGAGAGCATCATGAATTTTAAAAAATTCGGCTTTTATTTTTTAGTTAGTTGTGTCATCTGCTTACATAGTTTGTAACTATAATTCTAAAACTGAGGGAGAAAATATTTCTCAAAATGAACACTTAGCTGAATCAAACTTTTAAACATGCGATTCTTTTTAATTATAACTTATAAATCATTCTACAAATTCCGATCAAATTTTGAATTCTGCTACTAAAATTGCCTTAATAAAGATGATGTACAAACTTGTATATCCTACAATTCAAATTTTTCAACTACTGTTAAATAAATAATAAAAAATATATAATACTGCTAATTAAGTGGAACTACGGCATTCTTTTATCACTTTAATAAGATGATGAGGTGAAAGAAAAATAAATTTCAACAATAAAACACTATGAAAAAAATTATAAAATAAATAATAATTTTTGCAGCAAAGAAAAAATGAAACTCTCACTTCTCACATTTTCTTTCAGAATAAGGTCTTTTTGCTTATAAACTAAACGCGTATTTTTTTACGCGTAATATTTGCTTATACTGCTAATTTACTACAAATTTCACGGTAAAGACAATTTTTCCAAACTTAACGCAAGTAATACATGTGGCATGCAAGTAATACATAATAAAGCAATTTTCACAAACTGAAGTACATGACACAAAATTTAGTTAATAGGCAATATGAAACGTCAAATATTTAACATTTTGGTTCCTTTAATCAGAATTTGCATCAGAATTTGCATTTGCATTGAAGCAAAGAAATTGCCTTACAGCTGTACTACCAAGCTTAATTACGCATTCTAATTTTTTTTGCTGTGTTGAAATTGAAGAAAAAAACTATATTTTATCCGAAGAGAAATTCTTATTATTTATAAAGTAATTATATGCAGTTTGTGTAACTTAAAATAATCAACTTTTAACTGGGGAATTGTTACTAATTCTAAAAAACTTAGAACTATAAAATATTTAATTTAGTTAACTTCACTGGTGTGCAAAACTTAAGCAACAAGTGCGTTTTTTGTCATAACTCTACAAGAAATCATCTGATTGACATGAAATTTGAATATGATGTACATTATTTTGTACTTAAACGATGGTAAAAGAATAATGGCGCAGAAATGAATATAAAGCTTAAAGTAGGGTATGGAACAAAAAAAGGCTTTATTTGACATATAATGGCGTTACACAGGATTGCCTGAAGAAGCGTAAGTACAACTGGCAGATGTTCCCTAGTATGGGATATGCCCTCCCCTTACTGTAATTGTTGCTTGGCATCGTCTCTCCATGCTAAGCATCAGATTATTCAGAAGTTCTTGGGGTAAACGTCTCCATTCCTCCTTTAACGCATCTTTCAGCTGATGGGTGTTACCAGGAGGATACTGTCGTGTCGCAAGACGTCTCCCTAATGCATCCCACACATGCTCTATGGGATTTAGATCTGGAGAGTGAGCTGGCCAATCCATTCGTGTGATATCTTCACTTTCCAGTAGCTCTTGAACATTAGCAGTACGGTGTGGCCGGGCATTGTCATCCGTAAAAATGAAGTCAGGTCCAATGGCCCCTCGGAACAGACGCACATGGGGTAGGATTAGCTCATTGTAGTAGCGGTCTCCAGTTACGGAGCCTCGGTCGAAGATCTGAAGCTCTGTCCGCCCGTTCAACATAATGCTACCCTAGACGACAACTCCAGGACCACCGTAACGATCTCTTTCCGCGATGTTATTGGGATGAAATCGAGCTCCAACCGCTCTCCAGATCAACTGACGTTGAGAATCGCTTGTAGCACTAAAACGACTCTCATCTGTGAAGAGGACGCGACTCCATTGATGAGGTGTCCAGGTTTTGTGTTCTCTGCACCATTCTAAGCGGTGCCGCCGATGGCTAACTTTTAAAGGTATGCAGCGTTCAGGACGTCTAGCAAATAAGCCACCTTTGTGAAGGCGACTGGCCACTGTAAATCTTGATACTTGTCGTCCTGTGGCTGTGCACAGTTGCTGAAATATAGCGCTCGCTGACTGAAAACGGTTTCTTTTCGCCTGGAGGACAATGTAACGGTCATCTCTTGGTGCTGTTTTCCTTGGACGGCCACCATCCACCTTCCGAAGAGCTGTACCAGTAGTTTTAAAGGCATTCCAAGCACGAGAAACAACACTTTTGTTGTTTTGTTTTGTGAAACACACTGGTCACACTACGCCCCTCCTCAAGCTTCTCAATCATTCTTCCTCGAGTAAAGTCGTATAAATGATTTCTTGAAGACATGTTTCACAAATCAAACCACTTGCACTTGCAGCGAATGTCTTTAACTATGGTGCTCTTCATCCTTTTATCACAGCTTTGAACTGCGCGCGCCGACCCACAAGGTTTACGTACAGTTACATCACCTATGACGCTTTATTTCTAAAATTTGCATGCAAATAATCTTTCTACTGAATTGCGTGCATATTATACTACAATTTCATGGCAATCTTATACTTTGTTGGGGAGCTGTGGTCGATAAACCACTTGTTGCTTAAGTTTTGCACACCAGTGTTATTACAATAATTTACTACTTAATGTATAATCTATCTGCGTAATAAAATTTAAATTTACATATAAGTGATAAATAATAGATATTGTTGCCAGTTACCATAATAGGAAATCCCATGACCAGATATGTCATATTGCGCCACTAAGGGCGTTTTGAAAAAAGCATTTCCGAACCTACATTGTTATTTCATCGACAGCGTACCCCTACCCCTCATAGAAGTTCTAAAAACTGAGACCCCCATTATATAAGATATCCTTTAATATGTTCTTTTTGCGCTTTATTTTGAGTCTTTAAGAAACGTTCACTTAAATAAATTATTTCAACGAATCAGTCACATTTTTTAGTACTCCTTACACTATTATATTAATATATTTTGCATTGGTTATGTTCATATGCTACCATAAAATACTATTTTAGCATATATAATCAAATGAGTTCATGTCTAGATTATTTTTTAACGTCGTTAATTTTTATAATCTTAATTAAAGAGCTTTTATAATTTTCTTTTTATACATTTTTTATTAAGTTTTTATAAATTTTTTTTTAAATATTTGAAATTTTTAATAATATTTTCTTCTTTTATATTAAATCCTTTTTATCTTTTACTTTCTTTGTTTTTGGGTTCTCTTGCTTGTTTTTTATATCTAATGTATGTAGCACAACAAAGACATAAAGGATAAGGCGAAAAGAGAGAAAACGAGGAAAATTAAGAAAAATAATAAGTTTTATTTACTGTGCATAAGCTGCAAGTATATAGAACTCATAAAATTAGTTAATATGGAAAAAATATAAAAAATAATAAGTAATGAAAAGAGAAAAATAAAAGTTATTGAAATAAAATAGTTCGAAAAAAATTTTTAAAAAATATTAAAAAGCCGAGAAACAAAATGAAGATAAAATCATCTTCAGCTCACACGATTATATCCGCAAAGTTTTGTTCTATTTTCGAAAAAAATATTGAATGCTCCTCACTCTATTGTATTAATATATTAATACAATACCAGAAAGCACTCCTTCTTGAGGATATCATCGTGCGAACTGATGATGAGATTACATCTTTTCTCCATTTCTTCCATCTTTTTAATATTTTTTTAAATACAATTTTTATTTAAATATTTTTAAAAGTATTTTATTTCACTAATTTGCTTTTCTCTTTTCAATAATCTTTATTATTTTCCATGTTTTTTCTCTGTATTTTTAACTTTTTACTTATTTATATTATCTTTATATATATATATAAGAGAGAGAGAGAGGCTTTTCATATAAACGCATGATTGGGAATGAACCATTTTAAGGGATTTCCTTCTTTCGTAAGATGACTGTTTATATTTTGAATGTTTATTGTTTGTGGCAAAATAAAAACGATTTCCATATTAATTTATGCTAGATATTTGGATAGAAAGCTATTTATAGACTTTCGTTCATATATACTATCATAACTGCGAAGTCCACTTGTATTACTTGCATTAATTGGGAGGGTCCGCTTATAGGTCACAGTTTCTATCCATACAAAAATAAAAAAATTCTTTAGTACACTGGTCAATCAAATTTGAAACTTAAAAATTACTTAATGAAGGCATCAAATTAATAGTTTACTTTATAAATAAATTTATCTGGTGCAAAAAGTCAGACATCCAAACTATTCCGTCAATCGGCTTTATGAATAACTTATCATAAATTAGTTTTCACCTTAAAAATGAATCAGAGTTAATATTATTATCAGAAATAAAATAAAATAAATTGTTGTCCTAAATTGTTCAAAATTTTGTTAAAAAGAAATTGAAAGAATGAAGAAGGAAAATTGTTACTAACTAGATCCGTTTTAAAATTATCAGTCGCTCTTAAAATATCTTTATTGTGTTAATTATTTCTGTAAAATCTACGAATCACGTAGGTAATAATATTAGAAAAAAGCCTTATTGGCTAAGTTGGAATTAAAATCGATACACTTTTGAAGTGAAAAGCTAAAAACATTTCTTTTGTCAAAAACTTTAAGGGAATTTTGTCTATCTTCATTAATTTTAAGAGTTATATGTAGAAAGTTTGCTGATAGAATTCAAATATTAATTTTTTTAAATTAATTTACTTGAATAAATTTTTAGCTAAAACTTCAAATTATGAAACTAATAACTATAATCATCAATAAATCTAAGAAAAAAATTTGTAGGAAGATTAAGATTTTCAAACCATTTAATCTTGAAGAGAAAGAAAAATACTGTAAACATTAGTACTAAAATTATTGTCCATAGAGAAATCATTTATTTGTTGAAAAAGACGGTCATTAAATAGAATATCATTGTTCTTAGGTTAAATTGAGCAAGAATTCCTAGATTTTCTTCATCAATAATATCATGAAGATTAAATAGGGTATAAAGTTTTAGTTGATCATTAAGAAATTTTATTAATTGAGAGTAAGGTATGTAAGTTTTCATAGCCGAAACAGCTTAGAAAATAAATTCTATTTAAAGATTTTAGTATTGATAAAACTTCTGCGCTATTTTAAATATCCTAATGCATGTGATTAGCATTTTTGTATGCTTTTTAGTTTTATTTTATACCCTTTTAAGAATATTTTCAAAGTAAATATCAAGTTTTTCATTCTACTATATACGCCACTAGTAATAAACCTGAATTTAGCTGCGGTATATTAGAATTTGGATTGTCAAAGAGAAAAGGAAAATGTTTAATATCATTTGATTAATTATTCGTCTTTTATTGTGAGCTTTAATGTTCGAAATAATACTACCACAGCTGATGGTAAGTTTTTTGTAGGTAATACTGCTGTTTAGTATATCAGAAATCAGTTGTTTGTAAAAACAATTTTCAAATAATTGCAAATTTCTTAATAGCTTTTTGTTAATACAGAATACAGAATAAATTGAAATACGAAATTTTCTTAATTCTTTTATTTTCGTCTTTCAGTTTGGAGTTAAAATTTAAATATTTATGAAGAATTAAATTATTTTTTCACACACATATTGATTTTCAAAACCTCATTACAACTATTTTCTCTCACTAATAATATTTTTTGCATATTAATTGTCATTTCTCCTTCGTAATCATATTTTCTTATTCAAAAAACATTCAATTAGAAAATTATGTTGGTATAATAGTTTCAAAATAAACTCATCAAGATTTTTATTAAAGAAAAACAAACTTATTTTTAGAAGTAGGACAGGATGGTCTAAATTTGGAACCTAAAGATATCATTTTTACTTAGTTCATCATTATTAGTATTTGAATCTCAGAAACAGCATGATTACGGAAAATATCAAAAAAGTAGTGTTTTTTATTTATCAAATTTACAAAATTAGTTTAAATTATCTGGAGCTGAATTTCTATAATAAAAAATGAGTTTTCTTAAATATTTTTATATCTAAAAAAAGATGTGCCAGTTAGCTGAAATAATAATATATTTTAATTTAAAATGCTGTTTTACTTAAACTTTGTTTGAAAACAACTACAATTTCATCGGCGTGTTGCTACAAATCATCATATGATTCTGTTTCTGATTTTGATCAAATATAAATTTCGCTTTTGATCAAATAAAAAGTCGAATTTTTTTCAATAGTTATACGTTTAATAATAATAAATGCCATTAAAAACTGTAAAACATTAAACAATTCCTAATTTATTTATTTTTAAATTTAAATGATTTGTAAAATATTGAGGCGCAATGTAGAATGTCAAAAACTATGAAAAACTACAATTATATGTGATCTGTTCATTTCAAAATACTAAGTTCAGGATAGATTTGAGAATAAAAATGCTACATTTTATATCGAACATTTAATACAAAATTTAAAAATAAAAGTATGCTCAAAAACTGTTTAAGTTTAAAAACTTTATCCTGAGTTCTTATGATGCAGTTTGATAATCGGCCAAATTTTGTGCATCTCTACAGAACATTGAACAAAAATGAAGAAAATTAATTAGAATATGACAACCATTCAAATAAAGCTGATTCAAAATTATGAAAGAAAAAGCTCGTTTATGATTTAAATAGTGCTAACTTTGAATCTAAAATGATTGAAATTAGCGAAAGTTTGAACTAATATGATACAATCAAACTTAAGTTGTTTCAAGTCACTGTTTCACTTGAATTTAACTAGAGAGAAAATGGCTCATTAATTAAGTAAAAACTAATATGATGCAATCGAACTTAAGTTGTTTCAAGTGACTGTTTCACTTGAGTTTAACTAGAGAGAAAATGGCTCATCAATTAAGTAAAAACTAATATGATGCAATCAAACTTAAGTTGTTTCAAGTGACTGTTTCACTTGAGTTTAACTAGGAAAAAGATGGCTCATCAATTAAGTAAAAAATATTTCACGGTAAATACGCGTATTATTTCGTCATTCGTTCAGTTTAAGTGGGTAAGAAAGTCAATAAGGGAATCCGCCAATAATCATTTTCATTTTTATATTATTTGAAATAAACTTATTTAACTATGTATAGAAATGTAATGATGGTGTCACAGTTTTCCATTGTTATAGATGCCTTTTATTGGCCGAAAAATCATATGGTAGGATCCAGTTTTCCCACATCAATTTTCATATTGGTTTGGCTGTCATCAGCATAAAATTCAAAAGTCATAAAGGTATTGTTTTCCTATAAATATTTTTGTATCCTTAATTTAAAAGTACTTACCTGAACTGTTATCATTACGTTCTTTGATTCTGTTTATTTTCTAAATTAAATGTTTCTAAATGTCTTCTAAATTAAGCGTTAAAATTAAATGTTTTCTAAATTAATGCTTAAAAGAATTTTATTTTATTATTATTATTACTATAACGTAATTCTACGTTACATTTTACGATAATGTTATTTAAATCGGTTTCTGATCTTATTAACTGTTTTACAATTATTATTTTTGATACAAATTACATAAATATACCATTACGAATTACTTTTAAAGAGATTCTTTACATGATTTAGAACTTAACTTTCTGCTTCATGCACAAAATAAAGAATGCAAAAATTGTATTTAAAATACATCCGTCCTCTTAAAATATATTAAAGTTGTGAACTAACCAAATTTGTTATAACAATATATTTCGAATTTTAAATGTTATTTCAAAAAATGATTATTTAGAAAAATGATTTATCATGAGGAAAATATTTGGACATGGGAAGTGGTGGCATAAGTACTCTTTTTAGTACATACATATATTTCAGAGTTAAATAATTCCAAATGTTTTATGGCAAAAAACAGCAAAACAATCATTGGCGCCATCAAACAAGGGACTTAGACCCTTAGTTCAAATTCAAATGAGTAAGAGAAGGAAACTTTGTTTTTCAATTTCTTTGAAAATGATTCAAAATAACCTCAGCGACATTGAAGCTAAAAACTCATTTTTTTACAGATTGTCCCGAGTAAAAAAAAAAGAGATTTCAACTATTCGTCTTGGCGTAGTAAACGTAATCTAGAAGAGTTTCCTTACGTGACTTAAAGCAAGACCTTAACTGCGAAAGATAGCTCATATCATTAATCAAACACTTTCAGTATATCACGACCCTAGAAAGTAAAGATAACTCTAAAGCATGTTACACAGTCTCACTGAGAAGGTATCTTCCTAAAATTCTATTAAGCCAACTAGACATTCACTGGTGTTTCTTCAAAATGGCTTTTGTTCTAGAACATTAATCTTTTTTTTTTTTTTCATTTCTAAATTTAAACGTTTTGTCAATTTTTCATTTTTAAGTTCACTGACAATAAATCTGTGTATTTTAAAGAGCCTTTATATTTATCCTTTTTCAAAAAGGAAAAATAATGCATATTCAGTTTAATCTACACAATTCTCAAACAGAACTTGGCGCTGCTATTTAGAGGTGTACCCTTTATTATATTCTTTTCAATAAAAATTGTGTAAATAAATAATTATAAACCCAAAAATCCGTAATTAACAATTTAATAACAAAAATACTGCTTGGAAATAAAAAAAATTAAAAACAGGAAATTCAGTGAAGTAAATCTGCCAGGTGAACAATTTTAGGGAAATCGCTAGTTAAATAGCTTGAAGTGGTGATTTATAAGTCTACTGAATACTTTCACTAGATAATCAGTGTGTGTGTGAGAGTATTTTGCCCTTTTTATAGAGCATAATTTTAAATGAGTCTATACTTAAAAACTAGGCCGGCCAGGTGATCGAGCGATTAGCGCGCCAAATTGCGAAACCAATAGCTGTGGATTGGAATCCCTCTCTGGGCACGGATGTCTTTCTCAGTATGTGTGTGATGTGTGAATTTGGCCCATCCTATGAGTGGGTATGGCAGCGTGACGTGGGTAATGTTGCTCGCCTCCGTGACTTTGGTCACAAGATGCTCACTTGGCAACGAAAAATGAACTACACTTCTGGCACCTTCCACAGCGAAGAACGATAAGTTCAGTGCCTGCTATTTCAAAAAAAATTAACTCTTGAAAATTAATCATTTACTAAATACTTAACTCTAAAATGTTGAGTTTAAAATTAAAAGTACTTGTTTTCAAAAGTAGCAAGTAAAATTACTGAACAGAAAAGTAACATTTTTAAGGTTTTGACAAGAGCAGATAGAAATTAAACGCATTTGATAGATATTTAAAAAATTACGATATAAAATCATCCGTATTTCACAGCTAAAAAATGCATACATTTTATAAGGACTATCTTTTGTTTCTATAGATGTAGAGCAGCTTTCAGAGCAATAAATTTAACCCATTTCATGCTTTATTGTAAGCAATCTACTGACAATATCCATAGTGACTAAAAATTGGTGTTTTTGAAGCAAAAATAATTCATGAAGAGTGTGAATGCGTGTGACAATGGTGAATTTAGACTTATCTACACCCCTAAAACTACACATGAAAGCTTGATTTAATTTATTTCTTTTAGAAATCAAGTAGTTTTGCACGCAACATCTTGGATTGCTTAATACCGAATTTTAAAGGTTCTAAAATCGAAAGAAAAGACAGATGGCCAGGTGTGCTGTCATTGCAATGATGGATAAGCAATTTTCAAAAGCTGAGAGTAAAACACAAATCTAATCTTTAAGCTATAAATTTTCAGATATAATTCAAGATGAAAATTTTGGAACAAATTTATACTATTGTCCAGTGGCAGAAATTAACATTAACTAAAGCGAGAACTTTAAAAAAAAAAATTATCTTTATTAAATTGGCCAATTCATGATATTAACTAAGTCAAAATAGTATCAAAAAAACTTTTTTTCAATAAATTCCTATCTGATTATGAATAAAGTTAAGACTGAAATATAATCGATGAATAAGAGTATAACAGATAAATAAAAACAAAACAAGAATAAATTTTGTTGCGATGATTACTTGGTGATTATCTTGACAAATGGCATCCTTGAATAAGCTATATTTTACTAAAAGAAAGATTTTTGAGTAGAAATCTTATGCCTTGTCACTTGCATAAATATAACAATCGAAACAGTGTTTAAGTATTTTAACACCTTAATGGTCGCATAATTTTGAAGAAAACAAACACAAAAGTACCTGTTATCTTCTAATTAAGAAAATTAAATAAAACTAAGTCTATGTACTACAATATATGTATTCACTTTTAATTTTTGCGTTAAATTTCAGCTTGAAATAAAATTTACAAGTTTATGAGTGCTGACTTCTAGTTTAAAATTAACTATCTCTAAATACGTTGCAAATTGTCTTGTACTGCCATCTGGTGAATAGATAGAGAAATAAAAAAGATTCTGGTCTTAGTAAAAAATAATTTTAATATTTTTGGCAAATTACTCTTGAACATTAAACCCCGGAAATATTACGGGCACGAGAGATAGAGGGCAAGCTTTCCCTAGGTCATTTTGACGGGAGAGAGAGGGAAAGGGTCAAACTTGTTTATTCACCGACAAAATAGTTTTTCCAATCTTTTAATGTACTTTCCTTTAAATTTTATAAGGTATTTTTGAAACAAAATACCATTTTTTTCACGTGAAATAGTAATTAGTCTGAATCATAAAATGGCCGAAATCCCGATAGTTTCTCAGTAAATTGATTGTTCAGAATAATCTGCAGTCTTGAATTTAATTGAAAAAAATTATAGCGTTTTATTTCACCCAACACTGTAACCCTCCAAAGCAAGTGTTCGAAATTTAAAGGAATGCAACAAGTTTTATAATTAAATGTATGAATTCTTATGAAACAAATATCAATCTAATTTATTGAATAACACTGAAATCGCAATTTTACAAATTAAGTCAGGAGGGAGCGACATTCGTTTGAAAAGAGAGCCCCGCAAATATTAAACTACGTACCGGATAAATGATATCACCATCAATTCGTGAGATTACTTCCACAATTTCGGCAAAGCTCTGAAGGGGAAAGAAATTTTCTCCAGATCACTATAATTATGGTACTGCTCAGAGTCCGACCACAGGACTTTCAACTCCACATATTTTATTAACACGCATATCGCTTGTACTCCTTGGATCTCAGCGAAGTCAAGGATTAAACCCTGACCCCTCCGGACCGGTGTCCTATTCCCAACCACTAGGCTACCACGGCAATATGTAATAATTATTAGCATTGTTCTAATTTGTCGTTTTAACAAAAGTAAAAACTTGTACTTGTCTGAAAAAATCCCTAATATTGAAACATATTGCACAAAAATTAAGAATAACATTTAAAGCAAACTAGATTTCAATAAATATGTAATTATTATTTAAAAAAAAAAAAAAAGCATTAACGACGCTATTTCATTTTTCGTAGCCACTTCGAAATTTCCAGAAGACAAAAATAAGGAAAAATGAATTTTTTCAAAATTTTTGAAGGGCATATTAAGGTGTTTTAACTTAAAAATTTGAAATGAACTTATAAAAGTACTAAATTTTAATACTTACAAAATCTAAACAAACCTACGCAATTTTACTAGTAACTAATGTAAAGTTTAGACCATGCATAAGTCTGATATTCTAAGTTAACCCTCTACAGAATTATATGACAGCTCTTTTATAAGCCATTAAAATATTACCGGTAAACAAAACTGTCACCTAAATTCATTTTTAGTCGATATAATTGATATCCTGCAATATAATTGATATCTTTCAGATAATACTCTAAATCAAAGTTAAAAGGATAATTTTAATGCATGTCTTCCTTTTGTTTTTGCACTCTTTTAAATTCAGACTTCAATTTGCCCTAAATAAAATCTGCAGGTTTTTTTTTTCTTTTAAAAGAGGATGATCGCAAATAATGTTGATATATTTTACTTTGAGGAAATACAATTATTCAATACAATGGCTAGGCATTGTAGAATTCAGTAGAGTGTCTCAAACATTCGAACGAGACATTCAATAGAATGTCTGTTTGTATGCAAATTATGAAATGGGAGAAATATTATATACTTTGCCTAGTCAGAGTACAGACAGCCTAGTAATCATTCGTTAGAATTCTTAGGCGATAAGCGAAATTTTTATCATTTCATACTTTTCAGGTTGATTTTAGTCCTCGTATACAATGACAAGGCATTCTGTAACCAGATTCCGTACGTTAACAGTAAAATTTACCCATTTATTTATTACTTTTATTACTGTAGTACTTAGCTCTATTTTTTTAAAAGTACTGCAACGAATATCTACATACTTTAATAAGAGTGACTGGATATCTCTACTCAAAAAATTTAATAAAATTCATTAAGCTATAAAACTTATGCATAATCAATAAAATACTTGAAGCTTTTGATGCATAATAATCAATAATAAAGAAAATTTTAGACAAAGTAACAATGTTTCAGAGAGTAAGTTTTCTTAAACTTGCAGTGAAAAATAATTTTTTTTTTAATTCTGTGAAAATGAACTTTTTTTATTTCTAAAATTTGCATCGAATTCATTTATAACACCAATCAGGGCTAAAAAAAATTTTGAAGTAAATTTGAACAAAAAAAAGCAAATTTTAAGCAGCCCATCAGATTCAAATGACGTTAGAAAACTTTCCTTTAGTTTTTTTAATATAAATTAAAACATCGCTGAAAAAGTCTCTTCATATAAGTACGCGTGAAACATTAATCAGACGTAACTTTTTTTTTCTTAGCTTCATTAGCTTCATTTTTTTTTCTACTTAAAATGCTATGAAGTAGCAAATAATGGCACAAGTAGCTACTTATTGATTAGTATTTTAAAAGCCAAAAGGAAAGTCATAGAACCATGGGTAAACATTTTTTTTCTTCTGTTCTTTCAATATTTAGGAAAAGAAAATATTTCACATTAGAGTAATTCAATTAATACGGCGCTCTTAAAAATAGCCTTTTAATACCGCTGGTTACCTCAGTTACTTTTTTCATTACCATTTTCAATATTTAGTTATTTTAGAATCTGTTCACAAATATTTATTAACCGGTATTATGTTTGCATATTTCTTTTTTAAAAAAAGGCTTGTTTGTACTAAAACTAAGATCTAAAGAACAAATCTTAGAAGTCTGATTTTCGTTTTTTCAATATCTTCAGATTTGAAATCTTAAATATAAAGTAGTTATTGTTTATAATATTAACCAACTTTTTATAAGAGAATATATTTCTCTCTAAATACATTTTTTCCATACATTTTAAGGTTGCTTTTTCATGTATTTTTTATTTGCCTTTTTTGTTATTCATCTTTGTCTAAGTGAAATGATTTAGTTTATTCTGTCATTAAAAAGATTTTTCTGAATATTTCAATAATTTACAAAAGATAGGGAGAAATTTTCGAAATTTTCAACATCCAAAATAAAAATATATCCTAACTTTTCAGTAGTATAAAAAGTAAAAGCATTCCCACAACGGCCGGGGATGTTAAAAGCTGGTACAAATCGATCTGAAGTGGGGTGGGCTTTATGCCACAACTAGGAATCAAGTCCCTGTTCCCTACAATGTTAGTCCAGTTAGCCTGGGCCCGTGTCCAAGAGGTCGTGGGCTCGAAGACTCCCCGTGTTATAAATGGTGACTGATGCACGTTAAATCTGTCAAGTCACAAAGTTCTCCATGTTCCTATAACAAATCATACCTCTGAGGGTATTGATCCAAGAGTTTCCTTTTCTTCTGGATTGGTTCAAAATTACAAGGCTAGGAAGTTGAACATTAGTTGTCATAAACCAAAGATTGGGTCGGCAGTTCAACAACGGTTAGAAAAAAAAATGTTTGCCCAGTGACCTAAACATTGTGCCATCGTAGCTTATTATAAATATTTTCTGATTGCTACTGATCACCTGATGTTTTTTGTCATCTTTAAAGAATAATAATAACGAAGAGTAGTTAATACTTAAAATGTATTACCCACTTTTGCGAAAACTATTTTTCTAAACTGGTTAAACTTTCAGTGACTTGACTCATTCTAATTTTCATGACACAAGTTTTGTATTAAATTTTCAGCATATCGTCAATGAGCTTTTTATTCTAGACACAATTTAAAATGCCCTCTTAATAAAATAGATACAGTTAGAAATGTGTGTTTAAAAAAATGGAAACAGCAAAAACGCACCAATGCAATGTTCAACCCAAATTTAGAATCTAAATGAGAATTTTTTTATTTTTTAAACCTTAAGCGCACTCATTACGTCCCCAAAGTTTAGGGACAGGATGCCTGATATATTTCAAATTCAACTTTTCAGGCACACATCATATTCAGAAAACTAAACTATCAGGCGAGATCTATCTAAAATCGAACAACGTTAATTTAGCTCCAATATTATAAATTTACAGGGGTAGTGAAAATCTTCTAAAAACAACTTATTAATATTTTGCCGACCAGGTGGTCGAGTGGTTAGCATGCCTGACTGCGGAGCCGATGGTTGCGTGTTCAAATCCCGCTCAGGGCACGGATATTTCTTTCTCTCTGTGTTCTATGTCCTTTCTTCTGTGTGATTGTGACCCGCCCTATAAACGGGTTTGTGGTTGTGTGACGTGGGTGACGCTGCTCCACCGCCTTGGCTTGGCCATAGGTGCTCACTGGGTAACGAGAAGAGAGTAGCAGTTCAGGCATTTCTGAGGCCAATGGGAAATAGACCCAAGAGACCACCATTAAACAAAAAAAAACTTTTTAATTTTAATATCCTTTCAAAAACAAAAGATTTATTTAAAAAATAGACAAAATAGACAAGTTATTTAGGCAAATGGAGACAACATACGACGATAATCATCAAATAGATCACTACTTTATTCTCTAAAAAAAGAACAAATTTCATAAAAGAAGTTTGAAAAATGGAATCAAATATACCTTTTCTTAAATTGCGATTTTCTTAAACACTCATTTTGAGCTATGTCCAGAATAAAAAATTATCCACCAATCTGTTTTTCTTTCTGTTTCAATCTACATTCCAAGCACAAAATTAGTTACATTTTAATCTTTTTTATAGTTATATACTATAATTAAATATTTCAATATTTTAAAATACTTCGGAGCATTTTCTTAAACACGCATATTAAGCTTTGTCAGTTTCTTTAAACACGCATTTCTAACTGTGCCCAAATTTTTAAGCACGCTTTTCCGGCTGTGTCCACATTTTTAATCACGCATTTCCGGCTATGCAATTTCTTAAGAGCCCAAGTACAGCTGCGTCTGTTTTTTTAAACACGTATTTTCAGCTGTGACAACCGGAAAACTTTTATGTTGCCTGCATGTGAAAATAACTGAGGGCATTGTTGTGGCCTATAATAGTACGGATTACCCGTACTAATGTAGGCCAAAAAGAGCATCAATGCAATTTAAACAATAATATATGCTATGAAGTAAAATGGTTTTAGATTGGGGGTTAAAGATCCTTGCATCTCATCCACATCGAAGAAAATCTTTAGGATGTTTTGAATCCTTTCAAGATCTTTTATGAAGTTCTCAGAAATACTTTCTGCAGATTTTGTCAATAAGCTGATTATCATTAATGGCAAAGTAGTTTACTACAAAGTAGCATTGCAAGCACCAAAAAAATGATTAAATGCTAATTTAATTATGGTGATAGTTCACTCAACCTCATAGCATAATTTTTAGACTATGGAGAAAGCTTGATCAATTTTAGTTCGTAAAATGCTGTAGCTAAATCCTCATTACAAATCCATTTAAGAAACTTGAAACACTTCATGGAAAGAAAAGAAAATTAATTGCACGATAATTAATTTTTTAACTTAGTTCGAACCAGATTTATACATTTTGAATCGTGATTTAAGTTTCATTTTTGCTTTTTAAAAATTAAAATCAATAAAATTATTAACTGTGGGGTTATATTTTTATGATTATTTTTTTTTACTTTCTTTTCTCACTTTAATTATTTTCAGCACAAAATATATATAAATGAGAAACAAACCTTTTTTTATCTAAGGCATTACAGTATAATTTAAATTTATTTAGCAAAAAACATCAGGTTATTTTATGTAAATATACTTTTTTCTCAAAATACATTTATATATATAGATATATAGATAGATAGATAGATAGATAGATAGATAGGTACATAGATATATCTTGATCAAAACAATTATTTAACAAAATATTATTGAAAATTCCATTTTTCTACGAAAATTATGTAAGTAGGAAATATTCTTTCTCATTATATTTTGTCCGAGGGAAATATAGTCCAACAATACTTGGTTCGGGTGAAGTTTTGTCCAGCAATATTTCGACTATGTGAGATCCTGCCCTATAAAATTTTTCTGACTTAATCTCTGTCACATGATATTTTGCCAAAGTAGACTTTGTCTCATGAAATTCTCATTCATTGTCCGCGTGAAATTCTATCACACTATATTTTTCCTAAACAAGATTTTGTTCTACAATTATTGCTCATTTACTCCATGATTTTTGTATTGTTTGAGACGATAAATCTTCTTTTCGGCAGTGGCAAAATGTTTTTAAAACATAAGTTGCAAAATAAAGCTTAAAAAAATTAACTCGACAATACATACTATAAATATTTTGATTATTTTTAAGGTTATTCCGGGAAATCGCTTATTCACAACTGTTACACAACCAAATTTTGAAGTTAACACCAGCTAAAAAATATTGAATGTGATCTCAAATTTTCTAGATCAAGAATCTTTTCAGAGCAATCTGAATGCATTAAATTGCAGGAGAGATAGTTCTTCCAAATGACAGAACTTTTTTTTTTAAAAAGCAAAATGATAATAACAATGGTAATAACAATGCTTAATGGGTTCCCTTATTTATTTTATTCTCTCCCATCATAATAAAATTGAAATTGTGTGACAAATAGTACATTTCATGAAGTGTTCTTAGACTATAAATCATCCACACATATAAAAAAACGATTTTTTATGAAAAAAAGTTACAGAATAATATGTCACTATCACTTTTGATGCCAATCAATGCTGTTGGATATTCCAAAAACTCCAAATCTCTCGTTTTTTATTGATGTTAAAGGAAAAACGCTTCGAGACATTCAACAAATCTGAAAGGTTCTTTTCGTTCTCTTAGAAACCTGACAAACCGTGATATTTTCTTCTTTACATTCAGTTTCTGTATGCATTTGAACTGTTCTGATACGTCATAAGCTAGATGGGGATTTCAAGGATTTTCAGATTTTTGATACACAGAATAGTTTTGCTGTATAAAGAAAATGGAATCAATTTCACTAGAAATTGAATGTCTAGCCAAAAGGACAACAATCTTTTCTACAAACAATATTTTAAATTCAGAAAATCTTAGAGTTTATTTTCAGAATAGGTCAACTGTTAAATTCATTTTATGTCTTTCTTATAACATTTTTAAGCAATAAAATGGTTGTAATTGCTGAGTTTTCACTGTCCTTTAAATATATATATAAGGAAAAAATAGTTGATTATAGAAATCAATAAATAATTTAATATCATTATCACCTAAATAGCAGATCTCTACAAATACACAGGGATTCAGAACAAAGTTACAAACTTGGAGGAGAATTAGTACACATAAAAAGAATAAAGAACTGCACAGCAATCCTTGTCCGGAAATATAATCGTATACCACTAGCAGGGGGGCACCTTGTCAAGAGCTCACTTTTCCTACACTTTTGAAAAAAGAATTGCATTTACCAAAATTTCTTAATTTTGTGTTTTCTAGATATTATTGTCAAAAACACCATTAAAATTCGAGTCCATAAATCCTTTAATGACCTAAAACAATTATTTATGTGCCGATTTGAATGAAATTTTTGATAATAATTAACAGAAAACGTGAAACCAACCTAAAACTGAGGCAACTTAGAATGTAAGAGAACCAGGTTGAAGATACGTGAACAGTCAGCCAGATCGTATTGGGATGGCTTTTCTGAAGATGAAAAATGCGCAAAATAAAGAACAGACCACACTAAATAACTTTTGATCTAATGATCGGAATTTCACGTTCTACGACTCAATCTTAATGGTTCGAGATGGTGACCTCAAATATGCTAAATTATTTTTGTGATGATATTTAAGTTACGAAATCAAACACAAAAACGCACTGTCGCTGAATAAACATAAACGAATTTTATGATTGTGTGCAAATTTTTCATTTCGCTTAAAAAAGTTCTCTAGATATAGGGAAATACGCAAAAAGGGGTCCAAGCGATTAGGGGTCCAAACGATGGGGCGCTCTCCTGGCCAAACTATGGATCTTAATTTGAGCGAAATCAGCGGAATTCTCTCTAAGAAATCAAATTTTGAGTAAGTCTAATTTTTACAATTTGATTTCTCTGAAACTATTAGACTGATTTTGCTCAAATTTTGTATTTTGCCATGTAAAATGTAGTAATGTAGTAAATGTAGTAAAATGTAGTAAAGACTCACTAAAAATGTTTTTTTTTCTTTGCATGGAATTATCTTCGGTCAAACAAATTTCAGAATTGTATGCAAAAAAAAATCGTAATAATAATCATATTTCACTTAAACATATCTGAGATATACGCGAAAAGTAAAATTAACATTAAAGCTTTGAATCTATGGACTGCTCTCCTGTACTATATATAATCTGGACTGCTATATTTTGAAGGTCAGAAATCCGAATCCGTCGGAAAGAAGGTATGTTTATTCAGAAAAAATGCGTTTTTGTGTCTGACTTGAAGATATCGTCTGCACTAATTAATTAGTATATTTGAGGTCACACCCTCGAATCATTAAGATTGAGATATAATTCAATTATTTTACTGTCAGCATTATTCTTTGATCTACGAGACATTCGTAACTATCAGAATATTATAATAATATTAATATCTACATCGGATACTGGAATCATGTAGCTGTTATATTTTTAAATCGAATTAACACTAAACATACTAACACTTGATAAATACCTATTTCTACTATAGCCAGTCAAATGACCTGACTTTATGTTTCTTTATTGAATGTATGAAATATGGATGTTAAGAAGTAAATAAACTAAAAAAACTTTATTATAATTTTTAAAAAATGCATATTGGCAATTTTAATGAATTGCAAACTCAAAGACTAAGAATTTTTAATTCGTTACTCAACCCATTTTTTACATATACAGGGTGTTACCTTTGTACATTTTCGACAAACATATTTCTTGTAATTATTATTATTTCTATAATTCTTATAATTATAAGAATTTATAAGAGTTATAATTCTTATGCTTATTCTTATAATTAATATTATTTCTTCTAAGAACTTGTGCTGTCTTGACTGTTGCGACATTTTTCTGCGTAAAACGAACAGTTAGTTAGAAATGAAGTAAAGCTATCGAAATAAAATATTAGCTTTTTACCAAAATATTTAGTTGTTGTCACTTTTTCTTACACAAAAATGCCTATCTAAAATTTTAGGAACTTGAAATAACAAATAATTTCAGGTACTAAAATTTTAGATCTTGAAATCGGAATTCGCAGTTATTCTGATTGAACTAACCAGTCTTTTCAGAAATGTGCAACTAATTGAATGCTATATGTTGAACACGCATTCCATTGTATTGTAATATCTGATCCGATAACCTTATAAAGCAATAAATTGTTCTAACGGTCAAATGACCGGTTGTGGTAGAAATAGGTATACGGCAAGTATTATTCGAAACAGACGAAATACAAAAAATAATAATAATAATTGAGTAATAACTATATATAATTGTTAGAAAAAGTCATGAAGTCTAATGTGCAAAAACGATTAGATGATAAGTGCATTTTCAATGCAAAAGTTCTTAAACGGTCATTTGACCGGTAATTGTATATTTAGTGTTAAGTATATTTTTTCATAAAGAAATTTCGTGACACTACTTTTTCTTGATCATTTGGACAGTTAAAATGAGAAACGGCATGGAATTTTTTTTTAATTTTAGCAGGGGTAAAAAAGGAGTAAAAAAATCGACTTCAGATGAATTGGAAACCGTTATTCTACAGAAACAAATTCTAGTAAGTTCTCTATTATTCTTACGCATCAGAGTTAAATTTTTCCATAGGGGGGGGGGATATTTCCCAGAGCAACGACAGATTCCTTTAAATTGCCTGTTCGTTATAATACTTTCTTGAAGAATCTTTTTTCCATTTATCAATAAAACGAACAGTGATATCTTCTTTCAATTTAAAATTGTCTTGTTTCGATGGTTTTCATCTTTGTTGCTCTATTTTTAGGTAATATTCTAGCAAATATTTTTTTCCTTCTTCCAACATTTGTTCTCCAACTTTAGTTGTTATATCCGCAGATAGCGATCTGACAAGAAAATGTGAGCACCAAAAAAATAAAAACAAGTTTATTCCTTTTTTTTTTTTTAGAAATAAAACTAATCAATCAGGCGGATGTTCGATTGAGGGGATTTTTCGTTGAAGTGATAGCAAAGAATGCTACAAATCAAACACTTTTCTTTATTATTTCGAGATACTGGTATTTCATTTCAGAAATAACATCTTTCAATTTCCCAGCTTTCATTTTAAAAAAAAAATATAAATGATCTTTCTTCGTTAAGGTATTGCGTTTAAATTGATAAAATGTGTTGAAATAAAAAAAGGTCTAATTTGTTTTTAAAAACAATTGTATATTATCTGGAAAAAGTAACTAGCATTCTAAAAATTGAATCGGATTTATTGCGCTGCGACCAACATAAATAATGGTTATGAATCTAACCTATCGAATTCACTTTTATCCTTGACTAAGCGCAAGATAAATAAGTTGATACTCTACACCAGAGATGACGAACCTATGGCTCGCGTACCTTTAGGTGGCACACAAGAATTTCACATTAAATTATTTTTATCCAATTACATTCACAGAAGAAAACACTTAAATAAAAAAAATACTTCAATACCTGAGGCTATCAAAAGGTGAATTCAAAAACAGTACTATTTTGGGCTCCATTCCAGGACACAAGAGTGACTCCTCTCAACTATGAAGTCAATGTCAGAGAGGAGACAAGCTTTTCCTTGAAAAGTATGTTGAATGCGATAAATTGTAAAGAGACAACCCAAGCTAAATTAGAAATTGTGATGAAATAGCATATGAAAAATATAGTAAACTATATGAAAAGTATGGTAAAAATATATTAAATTTGCACAATGTTATGGGCAAGTATTTTTATCAATGAATTCTATATAATCGATTGTAAGAAACATCCTGGTTCAATGGTTTGGAATCAATGCAGTGTCTTTATAGATTAATTCTTAAAAAGAAATTTAAAAACAGCTTACTGACACTTGAAAATAATAAATTAAAATGTCATTGACCGAGCAAATAATAGAATGAAAAAGAATCTGACTTTCACTAACTGGCCAAATGTATCAGGATCCACCTAAAGCATTGGTGTAGGGAGCTTTTCTTTCATGGTTTCCTTAAATTCATGTGGATAAGATGTATGTCTGAACTATTTTATTGGAATTCAATATTAATCGTCAAAAATTGCGTTTATAGAAAACTTCTATTGCTGCTTCATATTGTATGTAACATAATCTAGCATCATCAGAAAGATAATCAATGTTAAATATCATAATAAGAATTATACAAAAAATAAAATAAAAAAGTATTTTTTCTCACAATTAATATTATTGTAAGAAAGAAACCTTTTTTATTTTTAGAAACAGAGTAATAAAAAAGTAGTATATACGCTGCAATAACAATTAAGAAAATAAATAATGAAATATGTACTTATTTTGCGAAACTATTAAAAAAATTACTTATGACTAGTTTAATTTTGAAAGCAAACTTGAAAAACATAATGCTTAGAGAACATAACCAAACATTTCTTGGTAAACACTATATAGCACCTAGACATATAGCCAAACTATCAATTTCTTCAACTTTCATGAAAAAAAAAAACTTATTTCTCCAAAATTATAATTTGGATGGAAATATTGTTTATAGTAAGTTGAAAAATTTGTTCAAATAGGCATTAATATTTATTTCACTATATTCTACAAGGAACTAAATATGATATTAAGTGTATGAAATTGTTTAACAATTGAAAGAAATTCAAGTAACAAATAAGTCATATTTTATAACAATGTTTACTTTTAGTATAATGTAAAAATATTTTTTTTAAATAAATCATTTCTGCCATACATTAGACTAATTATTGTTAGCAAAAAAAATTCGAAATTGAGATTTCTATGTATTTAACACTTTAGTATGATTAGCTACATATTGCAACAAAAAAAATTTCTGTAGTTCTATTTCAGTTTTGATCTAGAGATTAGCAATCGAAAGGAATTGTCAAGCAGCGTTTGTTTCTTCTTTTTTTTCAAAAAAAAAAAGAAAGATAAATAGATAAATAAATCGTGAAGCACTTTCGCTAAAGTCCATCCCAAATACGGAGCTTTTTTTTTTTTTTTAAAGAAAGGAGCTGGGCGTATAAGATAACGGCCAACTCTCCGAATTGTACTGAAATTTCTTATAAGCGGATCGAAAAATATTCGCACGCAATTATAAAATTCATTTGTCCAAACGTATTTTCATCGAAAATATTTTTTTAATAATTATTTATTATTTTACTTAAAAACAGTTAATAAAGTTTTGAGTTTTCAGTAGATTAATTTTTACATAATTTTAAAGAATGTCATTTCAGATGGCAAAAAAACAAAGCATTTTAACGGAATCTTTCGAATAGTTTAAGAGCCATCAAATTTTAAAAGGACCTATTTTAAAAATTCTCGCGGGTCGTGTAACACTGTCGTCTGTATCTTACTAATGTCATTAGCACTTAATAAAGCTAATGGATTTTGTTTATAAATTTATTTTGCAAGTTTGTGCTACTTTGGGAGTTTTGTTGATGTTTTAATACGACTATTTTATGCTAGTGGATGCAATCAAACGCACCTAAAATGTCAAATAGAAACTGTGGGGATGTGCCTATCTGCACTATTTGCTTATCTTTACTCGATTTAGCCTATTCATTTTCACTAAATTCATAAACGTAACAAAATGAGTTTTTTTTTAGAAAGGGGAGGAAAAAAAGGTGACTTTTTTTATGTGTTCCATTTTCCACTTACACTAAAAATGAGCATTAGAAAACTTTGAAAATAACTTTTGAGTTTTAGTGAAAACATATTAAACTAAAACTTAAGCGCGAAGTATCATTTTAAATAAAATATTCGCCGTCGATTTCATTTTCCCTATCCTTCCTAATATTTTAAAATGATAAAATTTTCATTAATAAATGTGCGTATAGTTACCATCTATATTTTCAGATGGCAGCACGACATATGTTCAAAGTAGAAGAGTAAATTCACTTCAATGCTCACAATCTTCGATTTTATGTCAAATTTTTAATTTGGGATTTCTTTTCTTGATACTTAGCAAACTTTTGATGATATGGGTCATTCTCACTGAAAAGGTATAAATAGACTAAAAAAATTTCTAAAATTAAAGTAATTAAAAAAGTTATAAAAATTACATAAATGCCTTTATTTATTTTTGTTATATGTCCTTATAATAATGGTCAAGTTTTCTATTTTATTTTTTACAAGATTTAAAATATTTTAAATTCTGCCTTGTCCACGGAGGAGATGTAATAGTCAACGGAGGAGACATTTTATGTTATAAAATATAAAATGTCAATGAAGACTAATTCATTAATTATTGGGTACAACTGATATTAGTTTAACATTAAGTAAATAATAAAATATTTCGTTATTAGAGATAGAGCTACTTCCGATTAATCATGCTACTATGAAAGGAAACATCCATTTTTAACCTAGGTGTACAATTTTTTAAGTAACTCTTACTGAATATTAATAAATTAACATGTAAAGACTATTGAAATAAAAATTCAAACTCCACATGAAAGTTGAGTATTGAGGGTACTCTTTTATGAACATTATATGCAAATTAAACATACTGTCATCCAAATAACGTTTTTGTTTTTTCTTTTTTCTTCTTGTTATTGTTTCTTTTTTCCCTGGGCACAAACGGCTTGCTCTATCAATTTCTAAACATTTAACTACATTTAATCACGATTTTTCTGTTAAATCTTTTTCTGATACAAATTTTAAAGTTTCTTGCTCTTTTTTTTTATTTTCTTCAAACAATATAGGGTTTTCTTTTAATTTCTGTCTAGCTTGTCTCATACTAAGTTTTTTCTGCTCCCTTCTCTTTTGCATTTGAACATTTGATGGCTTTCTTTTTTTACATTTTGGTTTAACCATTTTTTTCCTAAAATTTGAAGAGAAAAAAAAATGTTAAACATCACAGAAATTATTTAGAAAAATTGCCAATATTTACTTCTCCGTTAAGAAAATGTTGAACTTAATTGATTTTCTTTAAAAATACAAACAAATTAACACATTTGTTCCATTTTAAAAAATATCCATTAAAAGAAAATAGTTTTTTAATTATTAAAATTGTATTATGGTTATCTAACACATTGTCTCTTCCATTGACTGTGTCTTCTCCTCCGTGGAATTGTGATGTCCACGGAGGAGACAAAAACTAGTTCTTGTCTCCTCCGTGGAATTGTGATGTCTACGGAGGGGACGTCCATGGAGGAGACAAAAACTAGTTCTTGAATTTTTCTGATTTTTAATTTTAAAGTTACAAAAATGGGGCAGTTCTTTTTATTAAGTATACTATTTTTGCAATCTAAAATTCATCTATCAAAAATAAAATAATTTTCTCTTACCTTCTTTACCACGGAGTATACGGTGAGAACTTTGCCAAACCCCAGTTGCACACAACAATCCAAAACTGACACCAAAGAGAACAAAAACAACTGATAGTTAACATTAGAAAATGGAATGGTTACCTTTCCAAGAAGCTGTCTCATAGGGATTTCGCATATGCTGCCCTTTATTGCATATTTACCGAACTATATTAATTATCCATGGAGGGAGATTTCATTTTTGATTGACAAAGTTTACTAGTCATTTATTTTATAAAAATACATTTTTTTCAAAAGAATATTGAATGGAAAGTTACTATAAACATTTAACTAAGTAAAACTACAAAAATCATTAAAATAACATTTAAATTGTTTAACAGCCATTGAAAATTATTTTGTGTCACAGACGTAGGGACGTCCACGGATGGGATTTAGAAGTTATGTTTATTAAAAAATAAGAATGAAATATTAAATACATTTAGCAGAAATGCATATGATTTGTTAGTTAGAACTTTTCGAAAAATGATCAAGAAAAATATTAAGAAATCTGCTGTATTTCATAATATTTATTACTAAGGGACTTAAAAAATCACCTTTTTGTGAGAATGACCCATATAATATTATTAGGTGGCGCAATACATTTCAAAAACGCAGAAATTATAACGATCGCTCAATTAGATTAGGAGAAATAGCGCTTGATAATTTTTAGAACTTTTATAAATTTTTCCTCACAACTTTAAAGCAATAAAATGATACGATTTTTCATTTTGAGTAAGTGATTTAAAACTACACTCTCTCAGTCTTTAGATTTTTTTAATATCTAATTATATTTAAATTTAAATTGATGAAAATAGATTTGGTAGAAGCTTAAAAATTCCTTGAATATTAATTGCACAAAAACAAAGCTACTTATCAAAAATTCAAAAACAGGAACTGTATACTATTTAACCACCTATCAAAAGTTGTTGATTGCAGAAATGTATCGGCATAATTTTGTCGGAAAACATTAATAGAGAATTCAAAATACCGCACGCAAGTTTCATGCATTATAAATTACAGAAATTCCTTTTTGGAAAGTGAATTAAAACAATTTTTCTACATATTTTTCTTAAATTTTATTTCTGAAGACTTTATTTAAAAAAGAATAAAAGAAACTGTCAGTTCGCCGAATGAATTTGCAGCATCGTGTCGCCGTCTGGTGACAACAGTAAAAGACTAAAATTATGTACAGTGTCATTTGTTGCTAAATTAAATCAAATTACTGAAACGAACGCTTTGATATGTCCCGCTGCTGGATTATTTGTTTGAAAATTATAATTTTTATTCAATCTTTGAAAATCCACTACTAGGGAAAACTAATAAGGGATTAAATGCCATTAATCATAATGCTGAGGAATCAAAATATTATTAAAAAAAAACAGTTTATAATAGATTTTTTTGACATTACAAAAATACACATGCTATATGACAATATGCTTTCAAGCAAAATAAAAATATATTTTTAATTGTTCAATTTGCCTGATTTATTTCAGGCAAGTTGCTATAAGCCAGAAGTAGGAAAAGATTTGTCGCCACTACAAATAGATAGTATATAAAAAGTTTTTTTTTTCAATAAGTCTAAGCAATTTCATTCTAATTTCTCTCTCACATTGCTGAATTTTTTTTTTATATTGCTCGTGAATGTTCTATGAATAAAGCATTATATTCCCTCTCCTCAAAGCGGATGTGGGGATAGTAGTTATCGACCATGTCAACCGTCATCTGTAGATACCCCACCATAGAATCGAGTTAACATGTCTTATATACTAGTGAATTAGAATTATACTTTTGTAGTGGTAGATACACTACAGTACTCCTCCACCAGAAATATATCTGTGATAGAATTCGATGAACGGATACCACTAGTTCGTTCATTGCTGTTTTGTGAGAAGCCGGTAGAGCTGTATTAAGATCACAGTACTTTTTGAGTGCTGATCATGAGAGCTGTATTAAATTCACGGTCGTAAACGTTCCTGTGTTGCTTTTAGCAGTCAACTGTATACGTTGTACGGTGTGTGTGATCAATACTGAAAGCAACAGCGTGAGGAGGACAATGTCGCAGTTAAAAGTAGAAAGTAAACTGTTAAATGTGGAACATCCATAGAAGTGGGCGTGCGCAAATCGAAGTGAGAGTTTCTCTCAAGGTAGGCGTGTTCATATCACGTCCGGGTCACCAATGTGGGAATAGTAGTTATCAACCATGTCAACAGTCATCTATAAAAAGGTATTCCACCATAGAATCAAATTGACATGACTTATATACTAGTGAATAGGAATTACATTTTTGTAGTTGTAGATGCACTGTATGGGACATTCCTGTAACCGGATGCGGTGAATCAGTTGCAAAATAAACGTTGTTTTCCATCTCATTAGATTAAAATTTAAATTTTAAATTGACCGATGAAAATAAATTATGCATCGTTCTGCCATTTTTTTAAAGCATGTTAGTTTTTTGCTTTGTCCATTGCGAAAAATATTGTTAAGCTTTTTCACTGCTAAAGAATTTCTCATTCTCTTGTCACCTTCTCTTATCTTCACAAAGAAAGGAGAGAAAAGGATACTGCTCATGTGAAATGTTTCGGACAGCTGCATTTTTTTGGTCTTTTATCTGGACAACACAGATAATGAAACCGTACAAGTTGAAATAATTCATGAAATGCCCATTTAAAGTTCCTTTTTAATATTTGACCTTTGCACCAAACAATTTTTTTTTAAATTCAACCGTCGACGTGTTTATATAAATGAGACATTTACTTAAACTCTTAATAAATGATCGATTGTGAATACCAGGCCAGGTGTCTTGCAGGTAGGCATATTTACGTTCTTTTTTTTATGTCGGGAGGTATTGCCACGTGATGCATAGCAACTTCAGTGAAATATTGCCACGTTTTCTATCAAGCTATGGGAAGATGGTAGGAGGTGTAAAGCTATTCTGACTGAAATAGGTCGAATTGAATCGAAAAATGATGAAATTGGTGTAAAAATGGTATATGATTTACCATAAAGATAAGGAAGCCGCTGAAAACAAACTTTTGCCATTATTCTTGTCACCTTAATAAAAATAAAGCAATGGTATGTACATTGATCAATTTTTTTCAATTTTTTTTGTACTAATTAATAAATATCATTATAAATACTTATTTTATCCGTCGGGAACAACATTCCCAATTTTAGGTTTACGACTACTAATGTTCAACTCCGCAGCCTTGTAATTTTGAACCAATCCAGAAGACAAGAAAACTCCTGGATCAGTACCCCCAGAGGTATTGATTTCTTATGAGAATATGGAGGACTTCGCGACTCGACAGATTTAATGTGCAAAAGACACCATTTACTACACGAGGAGTCTTCGGTCTGTGGGGATCGAACCCACGAACTCTTGGACATGGTCCAGTGCCCTACTAACCAGGCTAGCCCGGTCTTATAAATAGTTATCATAATTTATGAACAATAGAATAGTTATTATAATTTATTTCAAAAATAACATTTAATGGTTTCCATATCATTGAAATTATTTTTAAAACAATTTATGACTTTATTCACTGTAATTAGGCAAGGATGGCGCCAGACTTTGCCCGTCAGGGAGTCAAGTCTCCCCCCAAAGGGGAATTCAAGCAAATTAATTCAAAATATTTAAATTAAAACGTATTTTATACTTTACATTTTTTTCTCGCATCCTTTTTTTTGAGTGTGTAAGAAGCTAAGATTACTAATTTAGATACCATAATGTGCAGATTCATTTTAATGTAAATATAAATAATTTTTTCTTCTGTTATCGATGTATTCAGTTACATATAGTGCAATTTATCACACATTGTAAGCTCAAAAATTACTTCTGTAGTAAAGAAAATATGTTGTCGCAGTCAGAAAATTTTAACGTTTCTTACTCTCATAACACAAACATTATTCGATAGTAAAAATGAGAAATTTCATTTACATTTAATAAAACGTTTAAAGAACATTTTGACATGAAAATGTTATTTTTGTATGCATTGATCGACTTTTGAATTATTTAAATGTTAAATTCAATTTTCTCTTCTGCACCACTCACAGGGTTCCCGTGAGTCAGGGAGAACAGGGAAAACCAGGAATTGTCTGGGAATTTTATTTTAACTCCAAAAATCAGGGAATATTCAGGAAAAGTTGCCATTTTTTTATAAAAACCTGGAATATTCCTATATCATACCTGGAAAATAGGCAGTCTTAAAATTATCAGCAACAGTAATCAGTTATTGAGATTCAAGATAAATAATTCTAACATCTATTACAATTATTTGTTGTAAATATTTCACATTTTAGTCAAGCTGAAATATTCTTTTCCTCTTGTAATAATACTTTTTACACAAAAAATCTAATATTTCACATTACAAATAAAAGAATCAAAGTTTACTGATGCAAATGTGGTCTCGTTTTTCATTGAAATTCACCTTGTATACCTCAAGGGAATCAAACAATACGCAATAGTTCAGTTTTGAAAATAAAGTTATAAATACATTTTTTGCACTGTATTCTATCTAAAGATATCATGCCCCGTTTAGCACAAACTTCGAAATGGTTATGTCCATTAAATTGTAAAATTCGATTTTTTTTTTTAATTGTTACACAGTGTATAATTTTACGGACAAAAAAAAGTTATTTTAATCAGAGGACTCTAGTTAATACGCATTGTAAATAAGAATAAAGACAAATTTCTCCTTATGTTTTCTTTTTTTTTTTTTTTTTTCAAATATGCTTTTAAAATGAACATCTATGTTCTGGAAAATGTTAAGTTCTTCATTTGAGAAAAAGAGCGAGTGAATCAGCTTAAAAAAAATTCAAACAAAGTATTTTAATTTTTTATTATTTCTCAATTTACAAATTTTCTGAGAAACGAATATGAACTAAATTACATTTTTTAAAAATTGCCACATATGGCTGCTATTTTTCCACCTATGTTTTCCTTTCTCTGAAAGCTGAAAGTAGACTTCTGTTTTGCTCTGCAGAAGCTTTTTACATATTGCCACGCGCCTGCAATGAATAATCTTTCACACAGCTACTTAATTATTGTTTTTCACACATCGACGAGAAACATTCTTCATCAATTGCTTACAATCTTGATATTTCATATAAAGCGTAAGCTTTAAATCTCGGTAATTTTAAGAGCAATTTTATAAGTGATAATCAGTTCCGCAGTGGACTGATCATTAAGACATGGTTCCCAGCAGATCACCGAAGTCAAGCATCACTGGCTGCGGTCTGTGTGCGGGATGGGTGACCACTTGGATTAGCCTGCGTAAGGACCGAGGATGTATGGTATTGGTTCTCGCTAAACTGTTCTACAGTAAAGTGCTCGACTTCACGTGCGGGTCGACCAGCTACCGAAGCGGGGTGGCCATCCCCTCTGCGGAGGATCAAAATTGTGATGACATGTTTTCGGGTCTTCCTCATGGATGTTTCCCAGACCGTCGCCAATAGCCCATTGTTCAGCTGTAGTGTGACGTAAATGAACTACAGCAACATAAGTGATAATCTAGAGTAAAATTAGTCTTTTTTTTTAATTTTAATTTTAACTCTATATACTGTTACAATTTATTTGCGAGATACTTTTTATATCATTTTTTTTAGCAAATTGAAATCATATTGTGAGAAGAGTATAATTAATAATTTACATAACTCTCTTAATAAAGAATCAACCAGTCATTCTCATGCTATTGCTGTCCTAGAGAATTGCGTGACTGTTGATTTCTTTGATGAATGGAGTTTCATGATGAATCATCGATTAAACGTTAGTTGATCCAGAGGTCAGCAAAGAAAAGGTTGATTGAATCTGAATATCGTGTTAATGGCCTCTCTTTTTTTCTATTTTTGCAAATTATAGAACAGTCTGCTATATAATTAAGAGAAAATGTGGTGATAGATATTCTTTAGTTGTAATCAATGAAATTGATGTTTTATGCATGCTTTTAATTCCAAAGGAAAATCAACAAAAGCTAAAATAATTAGATTAATATTTAAACAAAACTATATTTTTTGCATTTTATTTATTAGAATCGCTTATTTATTTGTTTCTATAGAGTTAAATTTGTACAATTTTGATAAGTACTATATATTGATTTAATGTTCCGCGTTTTCTTTTTCTATACAATTTCATAAACATTAGCAAAATAATAAAGAAAATCTTTCGAGTATTAAAAATTTGATAATGCAAACTGTTTTAGAATATTGAAGAAATGTTCTGCCGTATTAAAAGAGAGTATTTTAAATGCCTTCTATTTGGTCTTCTGGTATAGAAAGACAGTATTATTCTGTTTATTTTTCAGCAAAATATTTGTATTCAAAAATTTTATAATTTAATAACTGGAATTATTGCAAAATAAAGGTCCATTATTTTTTTACACTTAATTAGTTATAATTTGTTTGAGAACAAAAATATATGGTAGAACAATAAACATTGAAAGTTATTTGGAAAAATAACTTAATATAAGAGGTTCAACTCAGTTTCTAAGATAATCAACTTCCTGTATAACTACTTTTAAACTATATTTTCTGTACAAGAAAGAATAAAAAAATGCACTAAGTAAATGTATATAGTAAGTCAATTAAATGCTTTATTCAAAAATTTGAGAAAGGAAATTAAGAAACATTAAGATAGAAAGAACCTAAAAAGTATGATTCTAAAATCTTATATATATAATTCTCTAACGTGGCTCCCAAATTTTGGCTGTATTTCTTTTCCGTCGGTGGCAACGTTTGCTCTGTTTTGTTTACGTTACTATTTCTCTTACTCGGCGACAAAAAAAGCCTCATTACAACTCCCCGTATGGCAACGCTAGAAAATTGACCAATGATTGCCGCTAAAAATGTCACATGCCAAATCTAGCTGAGGTGGCTCAACATATAGCGCTTTTAAAAACGGAAACTGAAATAACCAGAGAGCATCAGCTGCGGCAATCTCATACTATTAAGCTAGGCAGAAGTGAGTAGTCTTTGTCGTTTGATCTCTATTTTATTATTTTGTCGAAAGCGCTTTTTTACACGAATTTACATATTACGAATTTATTTGACGATATTTGATTTATATCACGAATTATACTATAGCACATTTCTAATGGGTTTAACGAATTACATGTCATTTATTTGAATTCAAATTTATTTTAATGACTTAGTATTTGCTAAAGAGATGTAACTTTTTTTAAAAAAAAGTTTTTATATGGATTTGAATGATTGTTTTGAATTCTTAGAATTTTGAGCATTTGCAATGTACCTATGTTAGTAGTGAGCGAAGTGAGTTTGGTTTGCGATGCAACCCAAATAAGATTGCGTAGCAATTTTCGGGGTTTGGCGAGCGCTAGCGAGCAGGGGGCGCATCCCACTAGTATTTTGACGATCTTTTGTTAGGGTTTTGAAATTAAACATGCGTTGCCATGTACCGCCAAATTGTGTATCTCCCCACGGCAGTAAGTTTTAGTAAGAAGTTGGACTATACTTGCGTGGAGAAAAGGCAAAAGTTTTAATAACCATGATAACGGAATAGATAAAAAAAATAAGAGTGGAAAAACGCATAACCTTGAAACGACTTCATAACCTTGGTTGGTTGGTTGGTTCTAACGCACTTGCCACACGGGCAAGCCTGCTTGGTGAAACTGAGCGAATTTAAGGCAGAGTGCGATTCTTGTTTTTCAGTGGCGCCATCTATGGCCAAGAATTCGACTTCGCGACATCATACGCCATACCTGTTTATAAGGCGGACCCACTCATACATCCATTCATTTATCCACAGATCGTAATTTTAACCTGCATCAGAGAACGATCGATCTCCAATCCAGTAACCCCAGAGGTATTGATTTGTTATGGGAACATGGAAGACTTTTGCGACTCGACAGATTTAACATGCATCAGTCGGGGTTCGAACCCGCGAACTCTCGGGCATGGGCCCAGCGCCCTACAGACCAGGCTATCCCGGCCTTTCTTCATAACCTACTACTACTAAACTAAACTTAGTGGCGTGGCAGCCCATAGAGGGCGAATGCCTACTGTGGCCATCTCAGTTTTCTTGACCTTTGGGCTCTGAGGTGTAAGAGCAGATGTTACGATTGGGTGGTCTGCACAACGCGGAACCATTAGTGTTTAGTTCCCAATCATGCTTGGTACTCATTTTATAGACCCACTGAAGGAATGAAAGGCTGAGTCAACCTTGCCCTGCCCGAGGATCGAACGAAGGACCTGTGGCACGACAGCGCGAAGCGCTACCACTCAGCCACCTTGTGTCCGACTTCATAGCCATGATAACGGAAATGATAAAAGTGTGAAGAATGGAAAAAACCGTGTAACCTTGAAACGACTATTCTATTAACAGTAATTATAAACTTCCACGAAAATGGTATAACTGGGCATAAATCTATCAAACATATGCTGGCATAAATCTATCACAGAGGAATCTTCTTGGGTCACGTGGGCTATTCTGCATTTTTGAATGTTGACTCCTCTGAGTTTGTGGCCAAGAAAGATTATAATATGTCGTGGGCAGGTAGCACTTATTGAATTGACTCAGTCCGGGAATGACACTCAGGCAATTCCTACTTGAAATATTATGCGTGCAACTCAGGGGTCGAAAAAGCAAACATAAGAGCAAGACCATTTGAAGAAAGAAGACGAATAACTGCTTATGTCTATTTTCTTACAAAAATGTCTATCAGATCACCATCTGTTTCATTTTAAGGATAATTAAATTTTAAAAAATAATGAGTAAAATAGGTTCCGTCCAAAGAGTTTTTACACAATAAGGATTGGCCGTTCTGGGGAGAAACAATTCCTGTCCACGTAGAGATCAGGAAAACAAAGAAAAGTACAGTAAAAAAGACGACGTGAATACTACACTGGTGCAAGAAATTAATAGAATTTGCAGACTTGGTCGATTATCTCTAGAACTACTGGACCGATTTTATTGTAATAGATCTGTACATACATTGATACAATACAAAACAAATAACCATTCAACAATTGTAAGACACGCGCATGATCGTGCGTAGCACTCGTTGGAGTTGGAAGGTATGAAATTGCCACAGGACAATTCAGGCCATTTACCACAGGAAAAGATAAACTGCCTCATTTCAAGTATGAAATGACGCTGCAAGGCCTGTATATCTGTAAGAGGGGACCATACGCCATATTAACAAATTTTTTTGTTGTTGTTTATTCTGAAACCAATGTTTCATACCTTCCGACTCCAACGAGTGCTACGTTCTATCATGGCTATGATTAGAGCATGTCATGAAAACCATTTATTCTGTCAAGTTTACTTTTCAATTATGTATTTCTTTTACTAAACGTAATATGGACTATAATATTGAAAATCAGAATTTCTAGTAAACCATTCCCATATTAACGGTTAATTAACGATGCAAAAAAACGGTAATAACGATAAATTACTGAATGAATGGTTAGAATACCATATATTATGGTTTTATTAACCAGAGTTATGTTTTATTTTTACCAGGAGCGTCATTATCATATAATATGGTGATTTTTCTAAAAAAAATTAATCTAAAAAAATACTAAAAATCCTTCACTATTTTATTGCATTACTGTGCTTTTACTAACTAATTTCTTTTTGCGAGTTATGTTTATAAATTAATCTATTATTATACATTGAAATTAATACTATTTTATTGAAACTTTAAATTTTTCGAAAAAATAAATTAATAAAACTTGCAAATTGCACATCGAAATAAAACATTTCTATTTTAATAGAATGTAAATGCTCTAAATAAAGATTTCAATAGATCTAATAAATGCTCTAAATAAATGCTCTAAATAAAGATTTCAATAGATCTATTTCGGAATTTTTAGTGAAGACGAGGGCTCTCAAATAAAATATAACAATAAAGAAAATGGGAAGATAAATAAAAATTTCTTTGTTTTACTCAAAACAAAAACCCCTGCTTCAATAGAATTATTGTTAATTACATATTATTCTTATTTTACATAAAAACATGTATTATATGTATTTATATATTAGTAAGCATCTGTATTTTAAAAGAATGTTTTAAATAGATTATTAAAATATTGACGTGCATTCTGACTATCATCCTACACTGTTAAACATTTTAGTTTATCTCAACACTAAAATTGATGGCAACTACTTGACATCAAAAGGGCTGAGGGGAAACACGTGGAATGTTCATTTTCACTACTTTCGATGTTGTTGTTGACGTATGCCTGATAAGGCAGAGGGGTGCCACACCCATATGTCACACCCGTTTATAGGGCGGACCCATTCATACACCCATTCATTCATTCACAGATCGTAATTTTTGACCTGAATCAGAGAACGATCAATCTCCAATTCAGTACCCCAAGAGGTATTGATTTGTTGTGGGAACATGGAGGACTTTGCGACTCGACAGATTTAGCGTGCATCAGTCACCATTTACTACACGGGGAGTCTTCTGCCAGCGGGATTCGAACTTACGAACTCACGGACATGGGTCCATTACCCTACCGACCGGGCTAACCCAGCCCTACTACTTTTGATGCTACCATTTTTGATCATTAGCAGAACTAAAATTTATAATGAGAATAAGATGTCATAACAGTCAGAAAAGTTATTTTTACTATACAATTTAAAGTAAAAACAGTTAGAATATGCTAAGCCACACTAATTCTTAAAATAAAAGTAGTTTATAAATTACATCTACTCATAGCATAGAGATAATATTTTATTTTATAACCTTCGTTTAACAGCCGACCCAGTTTTGGGTTTACGACTACTAGCTACGTATGTTCAACTCCGTAGTCTTGGAATTTTTAGCCCAATCCAGACAAGAGAATTCCTGGATCACGTATGAGGTCAAATTTGTTTTCGTAAAGGACCTTTTGATGAACTAACTGAAGTTTGCGTTACATGGAGAGGAAAACCTCGAAAACCTCCTATGGTTGGCCTAACAGAAAGGGACTCTAACTCATGATCCGTCCACCACTGAGGACATTTTACGTCAAACAGTGATCGGTACGAGCAGAATTCGTATCTGCTAGCCTTCTCTGTAATTCGAACCCTGGTCACCTCATCAGGAGGCGAGCGTTTTACCCCTGAGCCACCACGACTCGTATAGAGAAAATACAAGAAGAATTTGAATAAAAGTCAAGAAAAAACTCGCACCAATATCCAAATCCAAAGCACGCAAGCATTGGTGCTTTCGAAAGCAAAAATAAATCGCGTATCGTATGAATGCCTGAGCTTAGTATAAACATTTCAAATTATTTTGAAATCAAGAGCTCCCTCACTCTATATTTACTACAGTTTTTTCAGTACATGTTTTTTACAGTTTTTGATGGTTTTTACCAGTTTTTGACTGTTTCGGTTTGCATGGCAAAATTCAGTTTTATGTCAAAAACCCAACACTGCCATTAAACTATTTTAAAGATAAATCATTTACTGCAAAGATAAAGAAGAATGTTGAACTCATATTTACAGAAAAAAACGACTTTTTTCTTAAATCTAAAGCTATAATATTTCACTCAACTATTTTTCTTTTATCTATTCACATCATCCATTTTTCGATTGTAAATAATAAAAAAACTATGTATAGAATCTTAAGATTTCAGATAAAGCAACTACCTTCCTCATCTAATAGAAATATTTATCCAAGCTCATTTAACAAAAGTCATAGATGAGACTATTCTAATCGATATAGGTTTTGACATGTAAACCAATACTTGATGAAAAATACATTATGTCAGAATCATTAGAAAGATGATTAATTGTGAATAATGGATATCATTGTCCTTCGATCACATGTTTTCGGGAATTATTAATATACTTCAGTAACATTGAAAATTTCATGAGTAATTGTACGCTTCCTAAGGTTAAAAAAAATAAAAAATAGATAAGGTAATAATTCCTTTTTTTGTGTGCATCTATTAATAATCTATTACTTCATTTACCAAAAAGCTCAGAAATATTAAGAAGTAATGAAGAGGCACAGCATGTTCATATACTGGGTATTCCGTATTGACTACCCACAATAAATAGTTTCAGAATCCTTATCAAAAATGTATACTAATTGTGGATCGCAAATTAAAGTTTTAACGAAGAAAAAGACAGAAAATCTACAGGAGGAGTCTTGTAGGGGGAATTGAAAATGATTATTAAAAACATCAAAATGTTTCAAACCAAAATTGAATCGATTTTTGTGTGTGTTCTGTATACTTAACGTTATGAATTGTGATTTGTCAGATTTTGGTTGCGTTTTTGTGCTAGTTAATGATTTCAAATGTATATACTTTTAGTTCTTCATTTTCAAAAATGGTTTTAAAAATATTTATTCAGTGTGGCTTTACGAAACATCCTGTATATATAAGTTACAGATTGAGTCATAACTATTACCAGCTGCTAAAAAATCCTTTTTGTCATTTTTTTTTAAAATTACTTTTTATATTTTTTTAGTTTAATGAACAGTTACTGTTTACATCGCACGATCTCAAAAACGGGACTATATTGTTTTTATTTATAGTTAATTTCAGTAAATGAAACAAAACATCTGTAAATACTCATTTACTATGTATTGACCCCCACATCTATTTTTTTATTATTATTCTTTTGGAATGAAAAAGTTAATTTTACTTTTCCAATACCTTGTCAAAGCTTATTTTTCATAGATTAAAATACTTTAAGTGAATTAAATTTCTTGAAAATAAATAGTAAATCATTTATTTATTTTTCTTTTCTAAAATCTGACTCAAAAATGTTCTTTGAAATCAATTGCATTTTACTGTATTCGTATATTTACTGAGACATTTCGTTATTTACCAAAATATATTTTAATATGCATTAATATTTTAAAAATTTAGTCATTATCAAAAATGCAAAAAAAAAATCCTGTTTTCTTAAATAACCAAACGAATATTAAGTGACAAATTTTTGGAATGGAAAGTTTATGTTAAATATATTTTTTTCGCAATTCGCTATAAAATTTGGATTTTTAATTTATCATGTTAAATTTAAATAATTCATGATTTAAATGAATTATCTGCTCATATTCTTTGTGAATTGATTTATGTAAAGTCAAAGCAAAGTTAGTTTATTGTGTCAAATCTGCATTAGAAGTAAAAGCACTAAAAATTTTAATGAATAATTGTTTTGCATGATACGTAAATCGTAAATGTAACACCATCTACCCTTTTGACTCGAAATAAATGGTAAAAATTCTTTTTATGATACACAAATAATCCATTTACTTAAAAGCAATATACTACAGCAAGAGCTCGTAAAAATTCTTTCTTCGTCTTTAAAAAAAAGTATTAACGGCTAAGTGGTCAATCCAGTATATCACGAACAACTTCTTAGAATATTGATTTTTAACGCTGAAAGCCTTTTGATGGTGCCAATAATTAACACAAAGAACAATTTCATAGGCAGTTTATAGTCTACAGATTATAGTGAATACTTTTAAGTTTATAAAACAGGATGCTTTTATTTGAACTCAATATATATCCAATAAGTAATTGATTTAATATTGTTTGTAAAGTTGCTAATCATTATTTGTTATCAACGTAAGCAATGATAATCATCAGTTCTTACGTTTTTTAACAGAAATATGAGAATCTGGCAGTCACGAAAGGTAATATTTTGCATTTAAGAGGCCATTTTTAAAAGCGTTAGGCATAGTTGGATACTTGACGTTATGATTTTGTTCAAATTTTCACGATTTATTTTTTATTTAAAACTATTAGACACAAGAATATTTTAGACAGGAGAATTAGAGACAAGAGATTGGTATAGAAACATGGTAGATTGAAGAATTGATTGATTGGTTCTGAAACATGGCATAGATTGAAGAATCAATTGATAGGTGCAAAAACATAGCTTTGATGAAAGAATTGATTGATTGATTGGTATAGAAACAAAGTACAGATTGAAGAATTGGTTGGTATGATATAGATTTTACGTGACCTTAAAATTGATTTTAAATTAGCAAGAAGCTGAAAATTTGCACAACTTTCAAGATCATTAAATGCCATTGCCAAAACTAGAAAATCACGAAATTTGCTGGAAAAGAAACCTTAAGTATAGCAGAAAAATAATCAATTCACAAGACTATGGGTACTGATTCAACTTTCATATAATAAGGCCCTAAACGTTGAGGCCTGTACCTGAGGAGTTGAATACAGAAATCGTTATGAGAAAGTTGTAAATTGTTTCAAAAAATGTTATTTATATCCAATATGAATATTTGAAGTTAACCCTGAAGTGAGCTTTAGAAGTTATATAAGTTTTATATGGAAAAAGAGCAAATTCTAACTCTCGCATTTTTATGCTTCTGACATTGCTATACAAATAAGTAGGGTAGTGATTCCTGTGTATTTTTAATACAATGGATAGAAACACTTCAGTTCACCAACAGTTTAAAACTTATAAAATTTTAAATAGAAAAGTGCAAAACGTTGCGTAACTGAATTTTTTATACACAA
This sequence comes from Parasteatoda tepidariorum, assembly GCF_982258835.1. Lineage (NCBI taxonomy): Eukaryota > Metazoa > Arthropoda > Arachnida > Araneae > Theridiidae > Parasteatoda > Parasteatoda tepidariorum. Next base: position 53,145,080 of record NC_141766.1, read on the forward strand.
ATCTTTTATAAATTTTAAACTGTTATTGGACATAAATAACTTCTAATCTACTAGAAATATTTACTTGGATGTGATTTCATTTATTTAGCGTGAAAAAATCACATCAAAAACAATCTATCGCTTGTCGGCTAACGAGTATGTTTTGCCCCGTTATCTCTCTCCCCATTAGTTAATTTAGATATAGATTAGAGGTCACTATGGGGAGTTAAACAAGACGAATATTCAATAGCTTCCTAGGGATAGGTCAATGTGCAAACATGGACGCAGCTCTTACTGGCAGAACCGCTTGTAAACATACCTGTGTTCGGGGTAGTTGTTGATCATACTACTGATGACTCTCCTGTTAGTGGTCACAAATGCTGAGTCGAGCTGACAATTGGTGCGAACCATTTCATTTCTCAAATCATGGTTCGTGACGTGTGCGCGTTACCTTGTAGAGCTTCGACAGTTAGTGATTTGTACCCACTAAAAATCCGACATGACGTTGACGGTCTGTATTACGTAAACTGTAAAGAAATCTCGACCGACACATGCAACAAATTCCGTTAGAACAAAAGGTTAAATTCCTTCCTCAATTAAAAACAGGCTGTTGTTTTTTTTTATTTTATTATTTTATATCCGTCGTTAAACAGCCGATCCAATTTTCGGGTTTACGACTCTGTAGTCTTGTAATTTTGAACCAATTCAGAAGACAAGGAAACTCCCGGATCAGTACCCCCAGAGGTTTTGATTTGTTATGAGAACATGGAGGACTTCACGACTAGACAGATTTAACGAGCATCAGCCACCATTTACTACATGGGAGTATTCGGCCGGCGGGGATCGAACCCACGAAGTCTTGGACATGGGCCCAGTGCACTACCGACCAGGCTTTCCCGGCATAAAATCAAGCTATTTAGTTTTTTTCCTTCTTACACAAATTACAAAAGTGTTTTTAGCCGAGAAAAATATTCAAATGTTAATTTAGTATTCTAATTTTAGTGCCAAACCTTTATTTTTAAATACATTACAAATGTCGCTACTGTCACTTGTTTTGCATAAATAAGCTAAAAATCAAAATATAGTGTACAAAATATAGCGTATAATTACAGTGTATAAAAATATCCAAGATAATATGGGTACAATTATTTAAGAAGAATAGCAGTTGAACGTTTGGGCACTTTATTATATCTTTGGAGCTATTTATGATATTCGTATAGATTTGCACATAGTTTATTCAAGGATTCGAATCCTAAGACAAACTTAAAGTATTAAAAATACGTATCTTTCATATAAGTCTTTTTTTTATTTATTTATATTATATTCAAATATGTTTAAACTACCGGGTATGCATAATTTTTAACAATACACATTTAAATGACAAAATCCAGAATATGAACAGAATAGTTCAAATAGTTCTTGAGACTGTTTTTATTATTATTTAGAGCGCAAAAAAGGACTAAAATTAACAATTAAAGGCTGAAGCTTTCAATTCTTCTCTTGATACAATGTTTTGGAGAATGCGGCTAACACCCTTCTCATACTGAGATAGTCAAAAATTCAACTCCAACGGGGAAGAAAAAGTTTTTTTCATTCAGAGAAAGTACTATTTTGTGTCTGATTTCATGTCCTAAGAAATCAAGTTAATTAACTTACTTATAGTTAGCCAATCGAATCATTAAAATTACTTCGTAATTAGAAACAATCAGCTTACGAAATCAAAAGTATTCTTTTTTTCTATTTCTTGCTCATTGTACATCAAAGGTATATTCCCACTAAAATTACGTCATTCTTATTTATTTGCTTTTTTGAATTCAGCAAACTCTATTTAGATATTATTTATTCAATTACTGGCTTAAAGTGAAATTCCCAAATGATATAACCGTCGTTGAACTGACCCAATTTTGAATTTTCGACTACGTAGCCTTGTAATTTTGAACCCCATTCAGAAGACAAGAAAATTCCTGGATCAAGTAATGGGAGAAATTTACTTTCATTGAAGTTTTTTGAAGCACTTTTCTTGATAGCCTTTTTGGGAGACTTTCCAGTGGAAGAAATCCACATTTGCGGTACATAGAAAAGAAAACTCCGAAAACCTCCCATGGTTAACCTGATGACGAGGGGACTCTAATCCACAATCCGTTTACCATAGAGGATATTTTACGTCAGCACTGTGATCGGTGCGAACCGGTTCTAGGGAACTTGTATTGACTGGTCATCGCTGGAATTCAAACCCGGTTCATCATATTTGGAGGAGAGCTCTCGATCCCCTGAGCTACCATGGCTCTAAAGAAAATTATTTTATAATTTTATAACCATCGTTGAACATTCGACCCAATTTTTGGGTTTGCGACTACTAGTGTGCAACTACGTAGCCTTGAAAACCCAATCTAGAAGACAAGGGAACTCCTGGATCAAGTACTGAGAGAAATTTGCTTTCGTAGACGTTACATGGATTGGGAGAAATTTGCGTTGCATGGAGAGGAAGACCACGAGAACCTCCCACGGTTAGCCTAACTGCAAGGGGACTCCAACCAATGATCCGTCTACCACTGAAGATATTTCACGTCAACACTGTGGCTGGTGCAAGCCGGATGCGGATTCGTATCGAACAGTCATCGCCGGGATTCGAACCCGGTCCACTTCATTTAAGGCGAAAGCTCTATTCCTGAATCATCACGGCTAGAACGTACGTTGCTTCTGACTTTGTAACTTGAAATATCTGTTCTAATCAATTTATATATTTAAAGTTAGGCAGTCAAACCGTACTGAATGAGACTTAGTACTTGAAAATCCGATCATCAGATCATAAGTTTTCAGGGTGTCCACTTTTTTTTCTTAGGCATTGTATTACTTTAGAAGCTTTGCAAAAAAAATAATAATAAATAAACAAATCAATAAAAAATTATATGTTAAGTGCGAATATTTATTTCATTTAATAATCAAGTTGCCGGCCAAAACACCTGCCTAATAGTAGACAAAATTAAGTTACTGCACTAAATAAGTATTTAAAATCGTTTTTAGTAAAGGAAAAAAGAACTATTGATCATGAAAAGGTTTACTTTCGCAGTCATTATAAGATCGAAGGACTTGGTTTTAATTTAACCTTTCCTTATCGAGAAACAATATTTTTTCAATCTAGATTATGAATAATAAAACAATATAGATTTTCGAAATTAGGCTTTGCTTACATAAAAATTGTTCATTAACTTCTATACACTATTACTTGAGATTAAAAAGAATTTCAAAGTATAGCCGCAATTTTTTTTTATTTTTTATTTATTTAATTTTTTTTTTGCTATGATAAATCTCAAAAAGTAATTTTGTACTTTTTTAATATGTTAATTTATTTAACACTGTAGGATAGTGACAAATAAGTTGTTTCTACGAATAATATTATGAAGTAGAAATCAAGTATTATATTGGAAATTCGTTGTAAATCATATTCTAAATCGACTAAGAGCTGTAATCTTTTTTAGATAAATTAATGAAATAACCTTAAATTGTGGTTCATATTATTTGCCCTTATAATATATATTTAAAATTCTCCTGAAAATACAAAGTTAAAAAATAATATGCAAATACGATACATTGATTAATATTTAAATAAAAAGACGAAAACATTATCAAAATTGGATAAATCACTTTGTACATTTCTAATTAATCTTTTTATTATAATTAATCTTTAAAATTAATATTTTTGAAAATATTTTCTATGACAAACAAATTGTTTTTAAGGTTATTCCGGATGTTTAAACACGCATTTCAAGTTGTTTTCATTTTCTTAAACAGGCATTTCAAGCAGTGTCTATTTTCTTAAACAAGTGTTTCAAGATGTATCCGTTTAATTAAAGACACAATTTTAACTGTGTCTAAAATAAGAAGATCTTCTAAAAAATTTTCCTCGGCTGAATTCGCTGGTATAATAGAAACACTTCTAAAATACACTCATAGATATAAAAGAAGCCTTCACAACCTGTAGAAAAGAATATTTTACTACAGGCTGCGAAGGCAAATTTTTTAACAAAAATAAGCATTTTTTAAGCACTTTTCAGTCACTCAAAAGGCTTAAGGATGTCAACTACGCAAATGTTTAAGGATTAAAAAAAATATCATAATTAGACAGAGTTGGCAAGCTTTTGACAAATGATGGTTTTATCCGGTTTCATTCGCTTGCCAGTGACGATGGCGATGACGCTTCACCAACGATGAAATTAGCAAGAGAAATAAAATTTTCTATCACTCTAAGAGAAAAAAATTTGTCAATGTTTAGTTGGTCCCAGTTATCAGCAAAAATTCGAGATATTTTTGGTCCGTTTCCAGAAGGCGGAAAACGAAGACAGAAATTAAGAATATCTTGCAAAATATACAATAAGTAGTACATGAGAGACGAAAATCCTTCCCACTGAATCCAGCTCAGTATACGCAAATGCCTACCCGCAAGTATTTCATGAAACATGTAAAAAGGAATGGTGATTTCATACACTAAGAACCAATGGTACTACGAAATAGACTGGGGGTTGAATTAATTGTGAAAACGTTGAATACGACAATGTATTTTTGCATAATTCGTGGTGAAAATAAACATAGTAAAGAAAAAGTCTCATTTTGGAAAAGGGAAAATTAATCACTTTTTAAGAACACCCATCGAAAAAAAACACCTTTAAGGGCTTTAAAAAAAAACAGAATTCGAAATTAAGCACCTTTAAGCACTTTATTGAAGAAGAAAAAACAAAAAGGAGATTTCAGTACCCTCTTGGGTCACTTCTAGAGCGTTCAAGCATGATGCGATACTTTCGAGTACTGAGCTATTTAAGTCCCTTATAATGACCTGCTACATTTCGTTCCACTGTTGCTGCACAAAAATAGCTAAATAGTTGAAACTCAGAGTCTGCCCTACTTGTCGCCCCAAGTGTTCCCAGACATGCTCCCTCGGTCAAAAATCTGGGGATTGAGCAAGTCAGGGAAAGTGGCGGAGGCATTCCTGTCTCATTCTTGCTGTGTGCGACCGAGCATTATCTTGTTGAAAATGGCTCCTGAGAGCCCAGCTATCAATAATAACACGCGTACCTGAGGATATCACTTGGTGGCAGAGAGGATAAAGTGTTCACCTCCTAATGAGGTGAGCCATTGGTGGACAGTAGAAGCATAATCTACTCCCGGCTCGTATCGAGCACAGTGTGGGCTTAAAATATCCTCACTGGTATTCGGATCATGGATTAGAATCCCCTTGCCATCGGACTAACCTTTGGAGAATTTCGTAATTTTCCTTTCTATGCAACTCAAATGTGGGTTAGTTCCATCAAAAGTCCTCCACAAAGGGTTTGTCATAATGCTTGATTCAAGAGTTCTCTGGTCTTCTGGATTGGGCTTAAAAATACAAAATTGCAGTATTGATTGTCGTAAAATTGGAATTGGATCAGCTGTTTACCACGGGTTTTAAAAATTAAATAAAATAAGACGTAGCTCGGTCACACGCAGCAACACTACACCAATTAAACTCCTTTCTCTGGTATGCTCAATCCCCAGACTTGTCACCGAATGAGCATGACTAGGGATGACACTTGAATGACAAGTGTCCCACTTGGGATGACAAGTTGGACAGACTCCGAATTTAGCCTATTTAGCGATGTTTTTACGTGACTGTGGAATGAGATGCCGCAGATCATCATACGGGTCTCGTATCCCTCAATGTCCGAAAGTATCATATCATACATACGCTAGAAATTGCTTAAGAGAGTACAAAAATCTCCGTATATTTGTATCTTTTCCTGCAATAACTTATTAATTTTCTTTGATTTTTTTTTAATCACTTACTTATATCAACGTCGTACTTAGGTAATTTCGTTTTATTCCGGCAACTCTTTCATGGATTGCAATTTCTATTTTTATGACAATGAGTGTAATTAAAGAAAATAGTTAAAATTATAAAGGTTAATTCTGACATTCTTATGGTTAAATTCTCTGATATTTTTGTTTTTTATGAGAAAATGTTTTCTTAAAAAGTGGTCTATTACTTCCAAGCTATTGAACAAATTTTTTGAAAGGACTTTATAGCTTTTTTATTAAACAGTATACATTGTTAAATACTACATAATACTCAGTATTTTGTCAACAGTGGAATTATGTTTCTAGGTTGACGTTTTCAAGAAATCCGAGTTTTTCGGTGAATTTTTTTTTCTACAGTTTTATTTATTCTTCATTATTTTATTAAATATTATTATGTTTTTATTTCTTTATTAATTTTGAAATTATTAATTAATTGGTTTATTTTTACATTTGTTGTAACAATCACATCCTATAATAGTAATTTCACTGGCGTGACATAATTTGGTTCAATATTAGTGCTAAAATGTCTTTAGTGCAAAATGCTCTTATTTTTCGAATGGTTCTAAAAATGCATCTGAAATTTTTAAAAACGCACCTGAAAAAAGGACAATGAATGCATTTTTTCAAAAATTTATTAAGAAAATTGAAAAATACAGTTGTTAAATTTGAGATTCAAAGGACAAATAAATTTTTATTAAGATATTAGTTTTTATAACAAAAATAAACAAATTTCACCACTTATCCAATTGTGATTAAAGAAAAGTTAAGTTTTTTTTTTCTTTTTGTGAGTTATGAATCATTTTTAGTCCCTTATAGGAGGCGTTTCTCTTAAGGTTTCGGTATCCGTAGCAACGCTTAAGATGAGCCAATCAAAAATTGTTGAAACATCTAGAAACTGCCTATGAACATTATATTTCTTCGAAAGAAAACTTACAGAAAATATTTTTCAATAAGTAAACTAACAAACGAAAGTTTGTTTTATTTGGAATAAGTACATACATAAACGGAAGGAAGAAGTTATTAAAAAATCTTCTCGACAACCATTTTTTTCAGCACATTTCGCTTAACCATTTAAGGTAAGAACTGCTAAGAAATACTTTTTAGTAAAAACAAATTTGTTTTAAAAATTGGAAACTGGTACTACTTATTAAAACTATGTATGTAAATCTTGTAAAAATATATCAAAATAATGAAAAATAATTTGTAGAGTTCTGGATAGAAAATTCAACCTAGTATATTTACTTATTTAACTTTTTTCTCTCTTCATTATCTTCTTTTTCGTTTACATTAATTTTTTTTTCATCCTTTCTTGCAAACATTTATAAATATTTCATTTGTATGCTAGTTTATCCACTTACACAAAATCACAATTGTGCATGAACTCTCCACTTTATGACTACCTAAAATAATAAATAGATAAAGTGCAAATTTGTAAGATAAAAATCGTCAGTCAATGAATTTATGAAACCAATGAAATCATCAAATAGTCATGAAATGAATTTTCAAATTCATTATGATGCATAGAACAAAAAGGTTTAATAGCAAATGTTTCAATGCATTTTATGGAAAACAGTTTTATAATTCATAAGGATTTATAAATTCAAATAAATTCCTTTTTTAATAAATTAAAATAAATTTTAAAATGTTCAAAAATTTCCACTTCGTGAAATTGAGAGAGAGCATTCATTAGTTCTGTAACGCTTTGCTATAAATTTAGTTAGATATGGAGGAAAAATTAATTCTTTAATCTTTTTCATCTATCTTATGTAACATTAATTACAAATATTATTATATCAAACATGTTACTTAAAAGATCAAAAGCAATAAGGTATAATACCAACCCCTAAGTATGAAAATAGTTCGTGAACATACAAATCTGATCATTGCGTAAGAAGTTAGTTAGGGAGTAGCTTTATTTGTACATTTCATGCTTTTTGTACATTTCATAAATGTTTTATACCGTGAAATATTTGAATTTTCAGGTCATGACATGTCCCTAGAGACAACAAATGATCTTTGGGTAGATTATGCATCCCAAGCAACCACTCATGGTCTACGAAGGATAGTTGAAAGCAGAAAAACTGGATGGAAAATTTTCTGGGTTATTATTTTTTTAATAGCCCTAGCTGCTTGCACATATCATTGTTCGTTTCTAATACGAAAGTATTTAAATTTTGCCAAAGTAACAACAGCTGAAGAAATTCATTCTAGAGAACTTGATTTTCCTGCTTTGACGGTCTGCAATTTAAATATATTAAAGAAATCTTTCTTTGATGACCAGTTAGCAAAAAATCAAAATTCCACTTATAATAGAGATAAAGGTACGTTCTTTTGATATTTTTAACGTATTTGCTTAGATTAAAATAGAATATGCTTTTTAAACGAGGTATCTTTCAAGATGCGAAATATTCTTCATGCACAAACCAATTTTTTTAACCATTTCTATCAATACCAGGAGCTCATTTTCAAAACACATTGCAAATAAATTTATATCACATTTTGAAAACTTGATATAAACTATAGTAAAATTGAAAAAAAAATTAAACTTTATTTCAAATAAAATACTTTATTGAATTAATTTTATGGAATTAATTGTGCTTAATTAATTGTTCTTCTTCTTTCTCCTTTCAAATCCCCATTTCTAGCCTAGAAACAAGGTCCATGAGTTTGTTCGCCTTTAAAAAGTCTAAAACAAGTAAGGGTCTTTCTATAAGGTCTTGTTTTAAAAGACCGAGGCAGTCCAGTAGATGTTCAGGGGATGCCTGGACCGAAGAGCACTTGGTACAGAGGGCAAAACACACAAATTAACTGTACTTAATTGTGCTGAATTTTCCAAAAAAGTCCGTACATTTTTAAAATTTTTACGTAAATTTGCAATTTTGATCAAAACGAAGGTCAGAAATGGCGATAAAATCTCGATATAGAAATTAAAAAAATATTTATTAAAGTTAGAAATTCTTAACTGTTTTTTAAAACTCACTATTTGAAGTTCCAACTTATTTATAATTTTGATTGAAACAGATATTTTTGTCAGATAATAGGTCTCTTTGGAATCTTGTAAGCATATACACTCTTGTCTATAAATTACTGCAAATTGAGGATAATTCAGAATCACGTAGAAATTGAATTCTATTGTAAAAATTACACTCGAATTACACACATCTTCAGAAAAAAACATCAAATTACAGAAAGCCACCAGATGACGCCGATAGTATATAAGGAATAGTGGCAAAGAAATAAAATTGTTCACAAGCGTTCTGTAAGCCACACATTGCCATAACCGAATAGTTATGACACAGAGGAGGCATGAAGATGATTTTTTACGAGGTAGAATTATCTGCTGCCTGTAATATAACTCGATAATTTTATACTCAACATGTCTAGGCATCGTACGAACTGCATTTCATCACATGGAAGACATGTGATGTATTAACCATCATACCAACCATTAAGTTCTTGTAAAGGAGATATTTTTTATAATTGACCCAGCGAGTAAAGGTTTTATGAATGGTATCATGCATTATACACCAATTTTTTTGTCCATTATCTTTTGTTTAACAAATAGGCTTTATATATTAAGTCGCGTTTGTTCTGTTTCTGTAGCTTTATTTGCTGATTTTAACCTTAATTTATTAAAATGAGTGTATCGGTCACTCGCATTAACTTAGTTTTCTGGTTTTTAGAAAAAAATTATACGTCAGTATCTTGTTTTTTGCAAAAGCAATAATTTCTGCCCCTGTACTCTTACCGAAAAAATTACCATACTATCGGCAAACTTTTAAACTTGGATGTCACTTTAAATGCGTGCATAAAAAATGGATATAGCTCAAAATGCGTAATTAAGAAATTAAAATAAAATATGAAAATAATAATAAATCTTAATATATCTATGCATATCTTACAAAAAATTTCTTAAACTAAACCTGTTTCATAATTTTGAGTAAAAGAAATTTGACTAGCTTTAATATAGTTTCATAGATTTAATATAGTAGTAAAATTTAAAATTTGGCCCCTCTCTGACTGAACTATTGTCTATTCTAGATTACTGCTACCCCCTCCGTATTTTGAGGTTTACGATTCCAAATCCGTTGGAAATAAAGTAAAATTTCATTTTTTTTGCCTGATTTCGTAACTTTAATTATTCTAACTGCAGTTCCTCGAAATAAATAGTATATTCAAGATTTAGTTCTCAAAACATAAAGAATGTTTATCTGTACAAGAATCATCAGATCAAAAGTTATGCAGTCGTTTCTTTCAATTTTGTGCATTGTATAAAATCCCCGCATATTTCAACGCTATTCAAAAGTTTGCATTGCTGTCCAGATCTGAATCCTCTCTAGTAAGTCTGAAATGTTCTTGATTGAGCAATTTCAATTTTCAACTTTCTCAGTAGCTTTTCGGAGCTACAAATGGCCTTAATGGAGTGCAATTTATTGTTATGAGATTTTAAATTTATTAATCTCCTCAACAGAATGAGAGTTTTTCATGAGACTTGCATTACCAAGAGGATGCCCCTCCACAAGTGTTAATGCCCATTAAACAATCATAGGTTAGATCTTTAAGATGGTTACTTAAAAGAAGTTTGTTACTATGAAGTAATTTCACTTCATCAAGAGTAGTATATTTCCTCTTCATATTTTGGTCTATTTAGATAAAATAAGTTCTTCGGGAGATATATTTTGACGTACACTTTGTAACGAAGATGTTAAACACATGACTAAACTAGGCCTAGTTAAAAAATTCGTGATCATGAAATTGAAAGGATGAAGAAAAAAAAATTGAAGAAAAGTAGAATTAAAATAAGAGGCCCACTTTGGAATGATGTTGAAGATAGCAAGCTATCTCAACTGCTGTAGCCATGGTATGAAATGGATAAGAAGAAATTAGAATAGTAATGTGGATGAATCGAGAGACAGTCTGTGAACTACTAATAAAAACATCAATGTCTATTTATTGCTTTACCATGGAATAAAGAGGATGAAAAAGATTGAAAAAATTTGAATCAAGTGAAAAGCTGTCTGTGGAATAACAGTAAGAAGAATTAATTTTATCGGCTGCTAATAAAATCAAGAAGTATCGAAGCTTATTATGAGGAATTACCAACATTAATCACACAAGAAAATTACCCTTAATAATTTTTGCTCCAATGATCAGTTTTTCATGCATTAAAAAACCAATATTAATAGCTATAAGGTTTATCTGAAATAGGCTAATTAGCTAGGGCCAACTATTAGTTAAGTTACGGAATCAGACACAAAAACTTATTTGCTAAGATTATATATATTTTCTTTTCGTCCGATGTGAGTTTTGATTTTTGAACTCATTGAAAGTTTGGGTACCAATAATTAAGTCAGAGGAACAGTTGAAAAATCGGGCACCTTTCAACTTTTTACATAATTCAGTAACTATTTCCGTTAATTTAAAACATTTTTTTTTAATTATTATATAGTTCGATAATCTAAAGAAGATTTCATATAAAAAATATTTGATAGGAATAATTCATATATTTTTATGTCTTTATGAAATACTGGTAAAAAAACTTAATCTTTTAAATGTGAAAATTTTTTCATCATTTTAACTACATAATTTTAAATTACTAAAAAATCTAAATTCGATTAAAACATGTTTAATTTTGAGAAAAGAAAATTTAAAGTTCAACTTTTTAGAATTTTTACATCTCAGAAATAACATCACCGATTTTGATCAAAACTTGTATTTTTTCATTAAAAATTAAATATTTTAAATTGATGTAAGAATTTGTGTACTTTATAACTCTAAATATTTTCCACCATTATTAGTTAAATGCTAAAAGAAGTAATAAAGAGTAAATTAAATTTATTATTTTTTGCACGGCATTTCAATTGCGTGCAAAAAAAAGTATCATTCGCTAAAAAGGTTTTCGATGTATGGCAAAGTATGGAAAAGGTTAAAATATGGAATTTTTAATATACAGAGTGCAAAATAAAAAACTGACTAACTGACTAACTTTTGTTTTCAAGGTCGGATCTCCACTTTCTAGGACTCAATCTTAATGGTTCAAGGGGGTGACCTCAAATATGCTAATAAATTATTGAGGATGATATTTTGAGTTACGAAATCAGACACAAAAACGTACTTCCTCTGAATAAATAACATTTTTTGTTTTTGACGCATTCGAATTTCTGACTCTCGAAATATAGGGGTTAACCTTAATCTGAGAAATATTGTCCCAATAGTTTAATCAGGAGAGCGGTCCGAAGTTTGGCCCCTTAACGTTAACTTTACTTTTTACGTATTTTACCATACCTCGAAAATTTCTTAAGCGCATCAAAAGATTTTACCATGCAATTACAGAATTCTTTTATTCAAAGAAATCGCCATGCAAAATATTACTTTTAGTAAACATTCGTAATTTAAATGAATAAAAGTCAAAAACATTTTGAACTGTAAAGCATGCAATTTTCAAGAATACTATTTTGAACTGGAAAATGCAAAATTGAGCGAAATCTGTCGAATAGTTTATAATAATTAATCTAATTTTTAATCTAATTTTAGAACATTTTTAATTTGATTTCTCAGAAATTATTTACAACGGGGAGGAAAAGTTCTAAATATGCTTTTAATCATTTTAATTTAATTTTCTTAAATAAACTCATGATGGATATATTTTCCCCATTTTGCAATGTCTTTCAATGCATGTAAAATACATGCACGCCACCCAGTTACAAAGTTTTCGTGTTGTTGAAAGGATTTTGAAAGATAAATGTTTTTATAAACCTTAATGAAGCCTGATGATTTTCTGTCTACTATGTAGTATTCTAATCATATATGGCAACGTTACTTTCAATAAGTAACGAGTAAAAAGTACAAGTAGATGTACAAGTACTAAACAAAAAAAGTAGCGATTTAAAAGTACATTTCTGGGAAATCCAAAACTCAAAGTAACCTAAAATTTTATTGAATAATATTCTTATGTTCTTTAATGTTTTTGCAAAATTTTTGTTATTTATTTAATTATTTTTAATTTTGAAAGTTATGGACATTAATTTATTTTTAAATTCGGAAGAATATTGTAATATAATTTTATAATATAATCGTATAATATAATTTCAAAATCAAATATAATTTTAATGTCAAACTTTTTATGGATTTGCAGGAAAAAGAAATTTTATCTATTGATTTTAATTTTCAGTTTATTATTTTTATTTATTTAAATTACCATTGCTTTAAAATGGTTTTACTCTATAGAAACGCGCTTTAAAAGCACAAACATAAACAAAGCGAACACGAGGTTTCAGATAGCTTTGTGATCTTTGAGCTAGTAAAAAATATTTGAATGTGCAGTATAAGTTGAAACAGAACAGTCTACAGTTTTATTTGTAACAATGGCTAATGCTGAAGTCATACGAGAAAATCATTTTCCGAACATTTCTGCCAAACGGAATAATTAAAATTTGTAAACGAATTTTAGTATCTGCAGCTAAATTAATACCTTCTAGTTTTCAAGAGTTAAAATAGTAATTATAATAGTTTTCAATAGCACAAATAGTTCTGAAGTTCTTAGAGATTTGACTGGGCGTTGTTTGGTACCAGACCTGCAGCAAACAATAAATCGTCCAGCGATTTCGCATCGCGAAACCTCGAAAATGAATGAAAATAACTTGCTAATTAGTATTTTTATTCATTTTGCAAAATAATTGCATTTCGAAAGTGGTGTCACTGAGTCTGCTGCGAGAATTTCTCGGAACGTGCTTAGCCACGCTGAATAAGCGCTCCACGGGAGCACTAGAAGGTACTGCGGTAATAATTTCACAAATAATTTTTTTACGATTGGATATCGATTCAAAATTGATATGCTTTCCGTTTCGACATTTGAGCTCATGTACGCCATAAATTCTTCTGTCGCTGGTGATTGGCATGATGTTTTCAGCTTTAGAAAATTGAAAATCCCTGGGTTTTTTCTGTTACGTTATTAGTTATAGCAGGGTGTTTAGCTTGAACAATTCTTTCCAATTTTTTTGTAGCCTCCTCCCTAGCTATTTCTTCCAACCAATTAGATTTGAGGCAAGGTACCAGACCTGCAGCAAACAATAAATCATCCAGCGATTTCACATCGCGAAACCTTTCGTAGTTCAAAAGAGCCGTCTTTTCCCTTTCCTGAAAGGGAAAGGACGGCTTTTTTGAACTGCGAAATGACAATTTTAAAATGTCAAAGTATTTAAACACGAAGTTATCTGTGAATGCATATATATTGCACATTAATTTTATAAATTAAAAAAACATAAGCATTTTTTTTAATTATTTTTTTTCTTACCGAAACTTACCGAGTTTTAGAAAAAGTAACGATTTCATTCGACATTTCCGTTACAAATACTTGTACTTTTTCCCTAAAAAAGTAACGAAAGTACAAGTAAAAGTACTAAATTTAAAAAGTAACGAAGTACAAGTAAAAGTACTAAATTTAAAAAGTAACGAAGTACAAGTAAAAGTACGTACTTTTTACTTGTACCACCGGTACAAGTAACGAAAGTAAAACTACTGCCATATATGATTCTAATATGTTTCAAATAAAGCTGAAATCTACAGATATGGAAAAACATTTAAAAGTAAAAAGTGTTCGAATTGAAGAAAGGTATTTCAACTTGGGATGCAGCTTTATTTAAAAAATAAATAGAAAAAACTTGATGGAAAGTAATTACCATATTTTGAATATAGAAAATTTCATTAAAATTACTATACACTTTTGTAAATTTCAACATGATTTAATTTGTGCTTAAAGTTGAAAAAAGTAGGAATGGTTAAAGCATGAGTAGCATGAATAGTTACTTGTACCAAGTAGGAATAGTTACAGTATCAACAATTTATGATGCGCACTAAAAAGAAAAATTCTGGCATGATATGATAAGTTTTTTATTTAAGAGGCCTCTACCATCGCCATCTTGGATTCAAGTAAAATTTTTCTGTTTTTTTTCATGATTTTTTTTTCTGTACTTAACAAATCTTTGATGATATTGCATTATTCATCAGCACACTATCATTTAAAAAAGGGGGGAAATAAAGGGATGCGATTTAATAGATTAGGAGAAGTAGCTCTTGATATTTTTTAGAACATGGTTGCAATTTTCCTCAAAAATTTCAAACAATTAAAATGCACGACTTGAGATTTTGAGTCAGGTCTTACAGCTGCACATTTGTCAGTTCTTTGATGTTTTAAAATTTAATTTTCCTGCAGCTTAAACTGAGTAAAACCAATTTTGATGATGCTAAAAATTCTTATGACGTAAATTTAACAAAAACATAGATATTTATTAGATAACAATACAAAGATATTAAATTTAAAAATAGAAAAATTTATGCTATTTAACTACTTTTCAAGAATTACTGATAGAAAACTGTATTGGTATAATTTCGACTAGAACAATTAAAAGAAAATCAGCACACGTTTTCTATCTCAAATTCTAATCAGATGACAGCCTTGTATTTCACAAGCTTCCAAAAATAGCAAATATTCACCATAAGTTTACTTTTTGAAGTTAAATAAAGATGATTAAAAGTATGTTTCGAATTTTTCGATCCAGAGACCTCAAGTTAGAATAAAAACGAAAAATTTGTGTACTTCGATTATTTGAAATAAATAATTCAACGCCAGTTACCTTTAAAAGTGCATAAAACTCAAAGATGTTCTAAGGCCTATCTAACATAGTTTCAATTTTATTAATAGGTTTTTGTTTCGAGTCTGAAAGCCAGTTTTTAAATGAAAGTCAAGCAAAAGATTTGAGTGATATATGGGGAAACCTTGGAATAACACTTCAACACCTTCAAACATATGGACATAAAGTGTATGATTTAATTGTGCAATGCACATATAATGCAAAAGATTGTTTTGACCAAAGGTATGATTTATGTTTAGTTTATTAAAATAAAAAGAAACTGCTAATAATTTCATTGAAATTCTTTTAGTAAATCAAATGGCTATTACACTCTCATGAATTGCCTTGATTTTTATAGCATAAAATACGTATAAAAAATAATCTTTTAATTCATTGCAACTTATTTTCTCAAGGTACTTTTAAAGTTTTAAACGAAAACTATTTTTAGAAACAGATAAATGCCCACAAAGTTTAGGGTTTCATTGTGAAGTGCACATATAACGCAAAAGATTAATTTAATTAAAAGTAAGAATTATATATAATTCATAAAAATAAAAAAACTATTAATCTTATTATAAATTTTTATTAAATAAAATGCGGTTAACACTCTCATAAATTTCATTAATATTTTATAGAATATAATACATACAAAATACCTTTTCATATCATTGCAATTTATTTTTTAAAAGCACTTGTAAAGCTTTAAATGAAAAAAATCCTACTAATTTATACAAAAAGTTTTAATTGCATTGAATAAGTAAAACTTTTGTAATAACTGAAATAAAGTTTACTTTTAAATGCATAAGGTGCATAAAAAAATAACCATTCTTTTCTTTAAAACATTGTTTTTATAGCATACCTAAATTACTTCTTTACCTTTTTTGAAGGATAAGACAATAAATGAGACAAAATTCTTCCGTCAGTAAACATAAATATCTATGTGGAGTGTTTTTTAGAGCAAAATATCTCAAATGAAACCTTTCTAGAAAAATATATTACTATGTAATTGTTTTATGTAATATACTTAACAGATTCTACATAAGCAACACCGAAAATAATCACTAGATAAGTCAATACAGCAATAATCTCTAGACCTGAAATCATTTTAAACATTTCCATGGAATATGTAATCCTTTTCTAATCTATACCATTTTCAGAAAATACTAACCTTTTGAAAAATGGTGATAAAGAAATACGTATTTTGATCAGAAATTTTATATCCTAACTGCATTATTTAAAAGTAATATTGTTTATAAAATAGGTTGAAAATTTTACGGAAATTAAAGAGAAATTCTGAGAAACCACTTTATTGATCACTAAAAAAGTGGGGATTCACTATGATATAAGGTAACAATTAGTGAGAAAAAACACACGTATTTAAAGTTAAGGAAATATTAGGTAACTGTTTCTTACTTACATTATGAATTTCATGCGGCAACACATTATAAATTTCAATCTAACTTACTTTCAGTAGTGATGGTGAGAATATAAATAATAATGCTTTTTATTTCTCAATTGAATAATATTTCGTATACACCCTTTCTATGTTTTTAAGATACTTTTTTTTGAATTTATAGTATTACAAAATATTTGCCACTAGTGACGGAAAATATAACAATCACTGATTACCCTTCAACAAGATTAGGTTATTGCCATACAATCAAATTGAATCAAAGCACACTCGGAAAAGTTAGACGAACAGGTCAAACTCTTGGTAAGTATCGAAATTTTTAACTACATTAATATAAATTCTAAATATAAATAGAGTAAGAGAAATGGATAAATATAACTGGCGAAGCAAATAAAATGAAGTATGAAAAATCAATTTTTATTAATTAATCTTGGTTCCTGCGAGCCAACTGTACCTATCTTGTTGAGTTTATATTAAACTCTAGATATTTCTTTCCCTTATTTCTGAGTTTTGTGCCATCAGTGCCAAGATAGAAAATCGTATCCAATCACATATTGCTATGTGATTCCCCATAGTCCAAGTGTTCTGTGTCTCTCCTCAAAACTTGTAACCCCTATGCTGAGTCATTCTTGACAAGCAAACTCAACTTCTAACAACTCAGTTAATGGTCTAATGGTTATGATTATTTCAGTACATGGTAGTCTCAAAAGTATTCTTTAAAAGATGTAATGGAATCTCAAAATTATTCTTTAAGACTTTTTTACAGAAGGCTCTAGCGTAAAAATTGTAAGTACTTGCATCAAAATAATTCAGTGCACCACCATTCAATTTCAATTATATATTAGATATTTGAAAATTGAACTACATATTTTATGTAGGTCATAAATGTAATTTATAAATTTTTTTCGGTACATACAGTTACTGGACAAACATTTTTAAAAAAAATTCACACAGTTATATTTTATAAGTTAAATATAAAAATCGTAATGTGTAAAAAAACGAAAACGAATAATATTAACCATGAATCTCGTGCAAGACCATGCAGTGCTGCGTGATTCCTTTTAATGTAATTCTCCTAAAAATTTGTAACAACTGTTATGAATCATCCTGTTCAAATAGCCACAACATTCGAAATACAACGCAAAAATTCTCGTAGTTAAACCTAGAAAGCTCCTCAGGTCCTTTTGGAACTTAACACATGTTTCAACTTCGATATCTAAATAACTATTTGTTATTATCTCTCAAGGCTTTATGACTTTTTTTTCTTTACTCTTACATTAACCAAACTCTGAAATTTAAAATCGATTAAATTTTTAGTTTTGCTGAGGAAAAAAAACATTAATTTTAACATGTTAATTTTAACATTAGTTTTAACAAATAACAGAACAGCAATATTTGTTCTGTTCTGTTTATTTAGTTGCAAAGTATACTTCAATATAATGGAAATTACAAAGAAAATTAAATATGTTTGAGAAGAAGATCATTCATAAGTTTGTGATTCTATATCTTATTATGATGAAGAAATAGAAATTGACAAGAAGTTTCCTTATAATTTGATCTTTAAAGATGGAAAAAAAATCTGCCAAAAAAAACATACCCAAATGTTGGTCGTTTACAATGTGGTACAATTCTGAATCTAAGTCTTAGTCCTACTAGATTTCATCAATATGAATGGAAGATGAATATTTTGAACTGTTTTTTCCTAATAATTTGAAAATTTCAGTTTTGTATAAATTTTGAAGGGAAATAATGTATGTATAAAGAAAATTGGAAAGATCTAAATATTGATGATTTAGATGTCTATATTGGCCGTTTGCTGCTTGTGGGTGTTTACAAGTCGAGGAATGAAGCAGCGACAAGTCTTTGGGATGAATGCCAGAAAAGAGCTTTTTTGAGGGCTATAATTTCTCTAAATTCAAAATGATACCTCGAGTTATTCAATTTAATGATATAGAAACTCAAATGAAATTGAATGACGAATTTAATTGTATTAAGTAATTATGGGACAAACGGGAAGAGATTTTAACAAATTTTTTCAATCCAGAAGCATGCGAAAAAGTAAACGAACAACTTATTGCTTTTAGAGTAAAATGTCTATTCAGTCAATACATGACTAGAAAACGTGATAAATAAGGCATTAAAATCTGTCTTTTGTGTGACAATGCCACTTGTTATGTATCCAACCATATTGGAAACCAAACAGATTCTTCTCCAGAAAAATTCTAAGGATTGAGAGTAGTTATGAACAGATCCTACGATTTACGAGGGCGCAATATTACTTCTAATAATTTCTTTATTTCACATGAATTTGGTTAAATTTTGCTTCGAAGAAAAATAACAATGATTGGTACAGCAAAAAATAAAAAAATAAACCCTCTATATCATCAAAAATACTGAAAACATCGGGAAAAGAAAAATACAGTTCAACATTGGTCTTCATTAGATATACGACACTGGTGAGTTACATTCCAGAGAAAAATAAATATGTTGTTCTCTAAAGTACATTACATAAAATTAAAACAGTCAACCAAAGAAACCTTTATTGATTATAATGAGTATTAAACCTTTATTGACCTTTATTGACTTAAAACTTTAACCTTTTCAGTAACCTTTATTGACTTTATTGAGTATTATTGACTATAATGAAACCAAAATAGCTGTTGGTTCACTAGACGAAATGATAAGAGCCTATACTACAGAAAGAAAGACTAATTGCTAGCCTATCTATCGCAATATTCAGTAATATTTTGGGCATATCAACACACAACACTTTTGTACTTTATAGTAATCAATTTATATAAAGAAGATTGATTTATAGATGCCGAATATTTCTAGAAAACTTGGGTAAAAAAACTTCTAAGAAAGCGTATGGAGCCAAGACGGCATCTCCCAAGAGGAAAAACAGCAAAACTCTACATAACAATTACGCAATAAAAAATTCTAAATATAAAACAATCATGCAGATTAGTAATTCTTTTTCAAAAGAAAGATCCTTAGAGCCATCTTTGGCTCAATTCAAAAAAAGGGGATGCTGGCGAACGAGATATAACTTCAAGCTCTACCGACTCGAAAAGCAGCCCCAAATTACACAAATAATCAGCAGTAATAGGCTGAGATGGCTGATCCATCTATGGAGTAGCCCTGGAAATAGCTCCATAAGAATCGTCACCTTTAAGAACCCCGAGTGATCACGTGCCAGAGTAGACCCCCTACTGGATGACTCAACGACATCGAAAATGACCTGAAAACCCAAAACATTAGAGAGATAGGAGATAGATAGGTATACATAGATAGGATGCGCTGGCGGTTGTCAGCTGCTGAGGCAGACAAGGCCTGCAAGGGGTTGTTGCGCTGACAAAAAAAAGTACATAATTCATTTGATTTAGAAGTCGGTGAAAAGAGAGTAAGCTGTCACGTGTTTGAAAATATGAAAAATAAACGTACTATTAACATACAACTATTTTATAAGCAAAAAAAACATTTTAAAGCAGTTTGTCATAGATAAATAAGAATAAAAAAAATCTCTTATAAATAAAAAACTGTTTTCTATATTCTTTTCAATGTTTACATGAGTCTTAAAATACACGTGTAAAACAGGAACTGTAAATATATTATATTTTTTTTTCCCTTTTGTGCTCTGGGTTTAACGTTTAAGAGTAGTAAAACAATATATTTATTTTCTTTTAAAACACAGAATGTATGCGCGAATGTGCATGGGTTACTTTAAATTAAAGGAACAAATTGGTGGGTGCTACGTAAGAAGATTTTAAAAGTTAATGGCCTAACATAAAAGACAGCTGCATTTCCATTTTTTACGGAATGAGGAGTCAAAATCACTCCAGTTTATAGTAACCTCGAAATTATTCCTAATTTTTCTTTTCCAGTGCCGGATTTATATCTTTCAATTTATTTATTTTTCTGAATAAAATTTATTCTTAAGACTCTGTTAAAACATAATTTGTTATGGCTAAACTGTTGAGTATTTTAACTATATTTTTAAAGTTAATGACTATTTCAGGTTTGACTTTAACCTTGAATATAGAAAGAACTCAATATTGGGATTTATTATCACCTGAATATGGAGTTCGAATCATGGTTCACCCTCGTTACGCGTATCCAACAGTTGATCGGGGAGGAATAGTTCTTCATCCGGGTACCAAGTCTTACATGAGTATTAGAATCGTAAGATATATTTTTTGGCACTCTTTCTGTATATTTACAATTATGTTTTGTTTTTTTCTCAACATTTAAATGGGTACGGTCATCAAAATAAAAAAAAAAACGTATTCCCCTTAGTTACTTATGATTTGCTGTGACAAGATTTTCACGTATTAAGTAGCAAACTTAGTGACCGGAAAAGACAACCTTAAATACGTCAATTAATAGTGTAGTTAAGCAGTTCCCAAACCATTGGCCGCGACTTGCTAGTGGTCAGCGTGGTACTGGGACATGGACACTGGTTACAAGTTTAAGTCAGAGATGGAGAGCCTTTTTACCATGAAAGGCCACATTCAAATTAGGCAGTGATAAAGGAGGCCGGATAAGTAGATATACCTATAAATGTGACTTTTGTTAAATTATTATAGCTCTTGTATAGTTTTTTTTTTTCCTTAGGGCATTATTTGAAAACAATGTTTAAAAAATAATAATTACGTCATTTACTGAAATAAAGGTTTACAATACAAAATATTTTTGTTTTCACTTGAAGCCAATAATTTATTATAACATTAATATTTAATAAATTTTAGTAAACAACTATAAAATACTGTTTCAAATGAAAATAATAAAGTAGAAGTACTTTACAAATAATACTTCTTGTCAAGATTCAGCTACTAAATTGAAATATTTATGTTCCTTATGAATCAAATAGTGTTTATTTGTATTCGCTTTTTTCGACGTAGACTAAACTGTCTTGCACAATAAACACACCATTATTATTTTGCAAAAGTTAAAAAAAAATAATAATCTTACCTTCACCCTACATTAAATGTTCCATTTTCTTCACATAATTTTCCTAATATTTAATATTTGACCTGGCGAAAAATAAAACGAACATCAATTAGCATCTTTAAGAATGCGCATACTTACTAAAAATACACAAAAAAAATTGTGCATTAGTAAAATATCAGAATAAAACAATAACTAGATTTTCACAATGACAGATAACAATATAGCACGAGACTGCTACAAGCACTTACGATAACTCATCATGGTTATTATAGCTTATTATTAAGTACTTTATGATTTCGTCCTTAATTCTTTTAAGTACTGAATGTCCGCGATGGCTCAGTGGTTAGAGGTACTGGACATTATGGAGGACGAAGATTTAATCCGCTATGGCGGATGGAAGCTCACCCAGCTTCAGATCAATGTGCATCAGTTTGAATGATAATACGGTAAGAGTGAAATTGGAAAGATGCTTGAAATGTTACATAGGTAAGACACCCAGCATTTCAACCCCATCGTCTGGGACTTTGCCCAGTAAGAAATATACTTAGAGTTTAAAAAAGTAGGAAAAGTAATAGCTATGGTCATTTTCTTTAACATACATCTTTAACTGAGTTTTCTTGCCTAGACATGCAATTACAGCTGTTTCAAGAAAAAAAGCTGACCCACGATATTTAAGACATATATTTTTTACTTTATAATCAGCTGGTCTATTTCTGAGTTTACGACTATCAATGTTCAACTCGGTAGATTTGTAATTTTGAATCAGAACAGAAAACAAAAGGCGCACCTGGTTCAAGTATTGGGACAAACTACTTTTTAATGGAACTAACCCTCATTTTGCATTACATGGAGAGGAAAACTTTGAAACATCACACGGTTAGCCCAACGGCAAGGGGAACCGGTGATCCGTCTGCCAAGATGTCGGTCGGAGCAAGATGGGTGCAGAGTTCGTATCAACCAGAAACCACAGTTCGAACCAGGGGCATCTCATTGGAAGGCAAACTCTCTATCCCCTGAACCTCCGCGGAACAAGACGGACTTTTCGTGAAAGTCGGTCAAGTAATTGTGCTAAAGTCTTACCATTATTTTAAAAGTTTTTAAGGACAATTTTTTATTTCGTCGACTGTGCATTTCTATATTTAAAGAGGGGTATCGAATAAATCAAATTACAATATACAGGGTGTTTTGTAATCACTGAACTAAAAGGAAGTTATTACAAATAGTTTTCAGTTTTATCTGACACTAAAACAGAATTTGATGCTTTTTGACCAGCCATTTAACCACAATAACTATTTCTCAAATTTTAATTAAATTCTAATTCCCAGTTAAATAATATTTAGTGCCGACTGTTGTGAGTACTTTTTTATAGAGAGTTCAAAGAATATAAATTTTGTGAGTTGATTATAAATGATCTTGTATTACGATTGTCGAAAACGCACCAAGAAAGAATTAAAATCTGGTTACAGTGTATGAATTTTTCTCCAGAGATGAATAACTTTTTTAAAGAAACCAGATGAAAACAAAATTCATCTGGTTCTCCACAAGAATAAAAAATGCGATTCATGTAAAGCGATTTCTTGCAGAAATAAACGAAGATAAAACTTAAATATATATTTTATATATGAGAAATTGGAGAAAGATATTGAACTGGTATATGAATGTATCACTAAGCATTGTTAAGTTAATTCATTGATTTTTTTAAGGGAATAAATTTTTCACGCCTTATCAATTTTAATTATTTTCTTACGAGTTATGAAATATTTTACCTCATTTTAATTAATGTAGCTTCAAATTATATAATTTGTAACGTAGAGAAAATTGGTCAAACAAAAAAGAAAATTTAAAAAAATTTTTTTTTGCAATTTTAGTGAATAAAAACCGAATAAACACTATCATTCTAATGTTGATTTTTCTCATTCAAAATTACATAATTTTAGGAGACATGAAAATTTGTATAGCTTTCAATACAAGGCTTTCATGTATGTATACAAACTAAACTTAGCGGCGTGACAGCCCATAGAGGGCTAGGCCTACTGTGCCCATCTCAGTTTTCTTGATCTTGGGTGATCAGGTGGTCAGCCGAACGCTGAACCCCCAGTTCCCAAGCATGCTTGGTACTCATTTATCGACCCACTGAAGATGTATACAATACATGTAATTAATTCATTTAGTAATTTTATATACTAATACATTACTCAATATACTCTATATTCATATTAATTAGCAAGTGTTCTTTTTTGCGTAATATAAGTCATCATTATTATGTCTTCTTTTAGCGAGAAATTGAAAGACTTTCTACTCCGTATGGTGATTGCTCAAAAAGTTTTGAAGATTCTCCATTATATGATATTTTAAAAGCAAGAGACAGCTTTATTTTGAAGAGTCGTCAGTATTATACATATGAAGTAATACCAAAAATTAATCTTATTTTGCACTTAATTGTTTATTATCTAATATAAGTTGCATACATGGATTTCTAAATTAGACTGTCGGTTTTCAAAAAATTATAACGGGGAAACAGTTTTAAGGCGGGAAAAAAAAAGGTTTCGTAGCAGCAAATTTATGTAACAGTGTGTAAGTTTTTTCCCCCGGAGTTTCTGATTTTAATTCTCTGCAAGTTCATAATGTTTTTTACTTGTTATTTGATGTATGCACATTTCTTCCTCTCATCACAGCAAGTTTCTACTTCAGTTTTCCCTCTAGTGATTTGTTACATGTACATTTCTTCTCCCTATTACGACATTCGATTGTGACTGATAGTGGAGATTTCAAATACGTCATTGGCTAATTTCCATTAACAAAAATACCGAAAAATTGTGATGTAACTTTCGGTTAAAGCAAATAACGACGTAAGTAAAGCACAAATGAAAGTACAAAAATTTGACATACTATAATTTCAGTTCTATAAACGAAAACCTTTCTCAGTGTCTAAAAGGCAAATGAAGGTTGAGAAGCAAAGCGACAAACATATGCAAAGGGGTTTAATAATAAACCGTAACTGAAAAAACTAATAATCTAGCTAATGATCTTTCGAGTATCACATCGTTTCCCAGTATGTCCATTTTTAGCTAATCTGTTGCCTCCTGGGGCTCCCACCAAACTTCCTCACATCTGTGCCTTATCTCTTCATTGTGATTTTCTGGTTCCAACTTCTTATTTGGTCCCATTGTTTATATAGATCACTTTACACGTGTTTGTCTCTTTACTTCCCCACTTTCACTTGATGTTTAGACACTGATGAAGGTTTGTTAGGATATGTTATAGACAATATCAGCCTTCATCTATGAAAAGGTACCCCACCATAGAATCGAGTTAACATGTCTTATATTCTAGTTAATGGGAATTATATTTTTGTAGTGGTAGATACACTATAGTACTCCCCCACCAGAATTATATCTGTGATAGAATTCGATGAACAAATACCATTAGATGATACATTGCTATTTTGTGAGAAGCTAGGAGAGCTGTATTAAGATCACCGTACTTTTTGAGTACTTATCCTGAGACCTGTATTAAGTTCACAGTCGAGGTCGCTCTCGTGTTGCCATTAGCCTTCGAGTGTATACAGGCCGATGTTGTGTGTGATCGAAACTGAGTAACAACAGCGCGAGGAGGTAGATAATGTCGCAGTCACAAGTAGCAAGTCAACTGTTCAATGTGGACCATGCATCGAAATAGGCGTGTTCAGATAGAAGTGGTCATTACTGAGTGTATACAGGCCGATGTTGTGTGTGATCGAAACTGAGTAACAACAGCGCGAGGAAGTAGATAATGTCGCATTCACAAGTAGCAAGTCAACTGTTCAATGTGGACCATGCATCGAAATAGGCGTGTTCAGATAGAAGTGGTCATTACTGAGTGTATACAGGCCGATGTTGTGTGTGATCGAAACTGAGTAACAACAGCGCGAGGAAGTAGATAATGTCGCAGTCACAAGTAGCAAGTCAACTGTTCAATGTGGACCATGCATCGAAATAGGCGTGTTCAGATAGAAGTGGTCATTACTGAGTGTATACAGGCCGATGTTGTGTGTGATCGAAACTGAGTAACAACAGCGCGAGGAAGTAGATAATGTCGCAGTCACAAGTAGCAAGTCAACTGTTCAATGTGGACCATGCATCGAAATAGGCGTGTTCAGATAGAAGTGGTCATTACTGTCAAGATAGGCGTGTTCATATCGAAGTGGGAGTTTCGGTCAAGGCTCACAGGTATGAGAAGTAATCGGCAAATGTCAACATTCATCTATGAAAACGTACCCCTACATAGAATCGAGTTAACATGTCTTATATACTAGTGAATTGGAATTATATTTTTGTAGTGGTAGATACACTGCAGGTTCTTGTTTTTAGAACTACAACTAGAGTTCGTCATTTTTTTTTGTACTTATATTTGTGCTTCATTCACGTTGTTTTTTACTTTAGTCCACTTAGCCCAAAAAATTACCCTTTCCGTTGTTGGATAATTTTCCATTGTTTTTCTTTGATTTACAAGTTTACTACTTGCTATGATATTAGTCAAAAAGCTTTGAAATAAATATACGAGAGAAGAAAAATCTATGCCCCATAAATTTGCTGCAAGATTTTTCTTTTTAACCTAAAACGTTTACCTGTTGTAAATTTCTAAAAACCGCCAAATTAATTGAGGAAATATATATTTCTATAATTTGTTGAATATTTAGTGTTTTTCCTTTTGTTTCATTACGGCAATTCTATTAATTAACATTTACCCTTTCGCACCGACTGTCACAAATACGTGCCAGTATAAAACCGTATCAACCATGGTAAAAAGATACAACTGGCAATCAAAGTAATTCTTTAGCAGTTTATTTATGGGCGGAGCTATAATTGTTTGATTTATTTAATTCCCCATTACTTTGTTCAAAATAAAACTATTTAGTTAAACTTTGAATTAACATTGATTATATATATGATTAAACTAACAATAATTAAAGTAAAGGCAAAGTAAGTCTGTCAAATTAGAAACGACTACATTTAAGTTACCGTTTTTTATTTAATTACGTCCTGATCCTGATTTTGTACGAATGCTTTTCTGAATCACCCGTCCCCAAGGGGTTAAAGAAACAATTTTTACATCAACGTATGGGGCAAAACGAGAAAATTTGACTACTGGCCACTTTTCAACACAAGTGACCATTCTTTCAAAAGATGAACGGGGTGATCAAAAGGGAAACGCTTGTGGTATTTTGAGTTAGTCCGGAGGTTACTGAGTTCGCGGTTTGAGTCTAAAACTGTTGAATATGACAAGTCTTCAGGTGAGATAAAAGGGATAGCTCGAGGGGCATTGGTGGCGTGTTTGGCCAGCTTATCAGTGGTTTCATTGGGGGGGGGGGTGCCAACGTGTGCTGGTGTCCAGGCGATCGTAATTGATTTAACTTTTGCACTTGCTGAGACTATCTTATTTTGTAAGAGGAGGATGCTGTTAGGGGATTTATGGGTAGCTGAGATGAGGGCAGTGATTGCGGACTTACTGTCCGATAAAATAACGTAATCTAGATACTCGGTAGTGAATTTTGTGACTGCTAACCAAATCGCTAAAACTTCTCCGGCGAAAACTGAGTTAATAGGATGGATTTGAGAGATATAAGACATGTTTTTCCTTGAGCTAATAGCCGCAATACCAGTGTTCGTACTGGATTTTGAGGCATCGGTAGCCAGGATGACAAAGTCTTTCCAAAGGGCGTGGAGGGTTTCCTGTTAGCGAGGGAGGATTTCGTTGAGATTTTTCGTAGTTTGAAAAGGAAGATCGTGTACAAAAAGACAGAGGTTCGGGAGATCTGTGAGGAAAACTGGAATGTGGAAGGGGATGATATTGAATTTACTTATGCCTTTTTGGTTGAAGATGTCCTGAAACTTGAGGAAAAGGTGAGGTTTCTTTTTAAGTCTAGTAAAATGGAATTTAGGCAAAAGGCGATTTATTGGGGAGTGAGAGCCAAGGGATCAGTGACGGAGGTAGAATTTTTGAAATGACAGAGGAAAGAAATGTTTGCAGTGTAATGGATGCCGAGAATTTTGATGGAATTAACTTGGGGAATTCGTTCGTTAAAAATTGTTAACTGAATCGTAGGTGAGAGACGTTTGTTAGAGAAATTAATAGTTGCACTTAATGAAGGTGATATAGCCATTTTCCACTCAGTGCACCAAGTTTGAATGGTGATGAGGGCATCTTGAAGTTTAGCAATAACCCTGTCAAAAGACTTTGCAGCATAGTAAATGTAGATGTCATCAGCGAACACAAGAATTTTAACTCCAGTGGGAAGGTGTTTGTGAATGTCTTTAAGGTAACACATAAAACGAAGGGGGGAGAGGACACTGCCCTGCGGTAGGCCCTGGGGTTGCTGGAAATCTTTAGACGGGGTGTTGCGCCAGGAGATGTAGAAGGTTCTATTGGAGAGAAAGTTTTGCAAGAAAAGCGTTGTTTTTCCAGATATGCCGATCGAGAGGAGTTTGGTGAGGAGACCATCAATCCATACGTTGTCGTATGCCGAGACTAGATCGAGTGCAACACAAGCAATAAATTTTCTCCGTTCACGTGCTTCTCGTATGTCATGGTAGAGTATTGAGTGAGTTGTATTACAGTCACGAAAAGGGAGGAAGCCAGTGTGGGAGGGGGGAAAGATATTTTGTTGAAGGCTAAAATTAAGGAGCCTTTGTAAAAGCATACGTTCGAAGACCTTGGCGAAAGTCGAGGGGAGAGCAATAGGTCTGTAGCTGAGAATTTCTGATGGGTTTTTTCCTGGTTTTAAGATCGGAACGATTTTTGCTTGGGTCCATGAACTTGGGGGTTGGGCTGTATCTTGAATGACATTAAAGAAGTGAAGGAGCTTAGTTGGGTAACGGGAGTGAATAAATTTAATGAGAATAGCCGGAATGCGGTCTGGTCCGGGTGCCGTGTTCTTTGTTCGATGAATAGCTGCTTCCAGTTCGGTAGACGAGAAAGGGGTATCCAAGTGGTTGTAGCCTGTACCCCAGAATGAGAAAGGGATTGGGCAGGGGCTTTGAGCATGAAAAAAGTGCTCCCCAAAAAGGTTCGCTTGGTCGAGTGGGCAGGTGATAGCCGTCGCTTGGTGGATTAAAATCAAGTTTTCTGAGGGATCAGAGGAATTTCGAGTTGAGATACTTTTCAAGATTTTAAAAATGTTTTTTGAGGAACCTAAATTGGAACAAATTTTGTCCCAATTGATTCTTTTTCTGATTTTAATGTATTGGCGGAGTTGAGCGGAGTAGTGTTTGTATTTAAGCCAAAATGTGGATGAGACTTGTTTTTTAGCCTCACGCAAAAATTTGCGCTTTTGACCTAGCAGAAACGCGCATTTTTTATCCCACCACGGAGTTGTGGGATGCGGGGAAAATTTTGTAAATCGGGTATTATCTTTGACTACGGAATTGCAAGTATCTTCCATGTTCTTTGCGTTGAAATTATTATTTGACAGAGCTTGAGCGATTTCATTTTGTGCGTTTTGCAAATGGAGGTACGGGCGTGGTATGCAAGGGTTGTTTAAGGAGAATTTAACTTTGGTTATAATTGGAAAATGGTCACTATCAAAAGGGTCTGGGAAGACAGAGTAAGAAGATTTCTGGAAGAGTTCAGGGGAAACTAGGGTAAGATCTAATAATGACTGTTGATGATGTGTGCCGCCAAAGTGGGTGGGAGTGTTTGTATTCAAAATAGTAATATTATTTGTTAGGATCCAGTCGAGAAAGATATCAGCAGTTTGGGAGCACGAGACAGAGCCGAGGGCTCGGTGTCTTACGTTAAAATCTCCGACGATTATGAAGGGTTTCTCAATATTGGGAAGGAAATTTTCCAACCATTGTGAGGAGTAATTACCGTCTGGTGAATAGATATTTACTACCGTGATTTGTCTATTATTAACTTGAATTTTTACACCGAGGGTCTCAATTCGGGAAGGGGGGAGATTATGGAAATAAATTCTTTGAAATGGGATATGTTTTGAAATAGCTAAGAGGGTGCCACCACCTCTATGGTTAGGGGGGGGGTCACGATCTTGTCGGAGAGTAATTTTATTTTTAAAGTTAATTTGATCATCGGTTTGAAGGAAGGTTTCCTGAATTGCGATAATATCGGCTTCTGAAAAGATGTTTTGACTCAGCCATGAGCGTTTATTTCTAAGACTGCGAGCATTCCATAGCACTATATTAAATATCGGAATTGACATAGTTTATAAGAAATAAAAATAAAAGTTTGTTTTTTCCTTTTTAAGTTTTTCTAAACGCTTGGGACAGAGTATGCAGTAAGGTAAGAGTTTTCTTTTATTTTTAATAAAGCCTTTTCTTAAGGCTCAAGAGATAATTCATCCTCATCGTTATTCAACGGTATTAGAGGCATTGATAAGGAGTTGTCCATAGGCATAGGCAGATCCTGAACTATAGGGTGATCAGCTGTTAGGAGAGGATTTGTAGTGAATTGCACATAAGTAGGGGGTGTGTTCGATTTCTTCTTCTTTTTTGCCCGTTCTGGAGAGAAGTCGGATGAGTAGGTTGAGATTTTATTTTCTGTGATTGCACCCTGGGCAGTGGTGCTTCGTTGGATGTTAGTTATCGCGGGGATAAGAATATTATTTATAGAGGCCGTCAAATTCTCAATTTGGGCCGCCAGTATAGAAACTTGATTTGCGCAGGTATTCTCGACTAGCTGTTGCATGGAACCCGCGAACTTGTTGTGTTCTGATTTCAACTCTGCTCAGGTAATATATTCTCCTGGCACAGACTGAGTTATTTCTGCGTATGAGGGCTTTTTCAAATAAGCTATTCTTCTAGCTTCACTCATCGGAACATGATGGGTAGACTTAATTCTCATTAGTTTCTCAAAATTTAAAAATGCAGGACAATCACGCTGAATTGGACTATAATTGCCGTTGCAATTTCTGCAGCACTGGACCCTAGTACATGGGCCCTGATGTTCAGAGGAAAGGCCTCCACAGTTGTGGCATCTGGTTGGGGATTTACAGTATTTATCGGGGTGGGCAAAACTCCAGCAGTTTTTGCATAAGGTAACGCTATCTTGGAAGAGTTTAGTCTCATAGTATTGATACCAGAGACGGATTTTCTCAGGGACAACAGTACCTAAGATATTGAAAAGGATTGTGGTTGGCGGTTTCCCTTGTTTTAAAAACCGACGAATTTCTAGAACCTGTGTCTTGTTTTCTAAATTGAACTCCCGACTAATGTCCGAAACCGAAGTTTCAACAGGAAAGTTCCGGAGGATAAATTTGGAGGAAATACATTCTACAAGGCATTTAGCTGCTACAGGAATCTCTAGGATTGTGTTTATCTTTAAGATGTATTTTGCAAATTTCTAAGTCGTCACATTGGATAAGGAGCGACCCGCTTTTTTAGAATCTAATAGTTTTAATTTTTTTTGTACAGAAGCATTTAGGTCTGCTTTAAGGCGAACTGGTGAGGTCTGTGGTATAGCACAAGATTTTTCTTTTGCTTCAATGCTAAACCAAAAGTCTGCTGAGCCGTTGTTTTTAGCTTGAGCCAAAATATCTTCTATGGGCTCATTAGAGCACCACTGGTAGTCTAGGAGATTGGTCATTTTGACCGGATGGCCCCAAAAGGTACGGAGTAAAAGTGGCTTACCTGTTTTTTGGTAATCCTGAAATAGGGAGGGAGTTTTTAAACATCTTACTATAAATTCATTGATGTTTGCTTGTTATCCAAAAAAAAGGAAAAGGGAAATTCAGAAAGTAATAAAAATTCGAAATAAAACTTAAACGTGGCTTATCTTTAGTCACATCACTCCCTCTAAAATCCAGTTATTAGCCAACTGACTTCATGAAAAGGCTTCGGAAAACCAAAAGCCAGTTTTTTCAAGGGGGGTAATCCCATTGGCCACAGGAATGCCGGAACTGCCACGCTCTTCTCGTTACCCAGTGGGCACCTGTGGCGAAACCACGGCGGTGGAGCAGCGTCGCTCGCGTCACACAACCACAAACCAGTTTATAGGGCAGATCACATTCACGCAATCACACACAATGGAGAAAGGACATAGAACACAGAGAGAGATAAAGAAACATCCATGCCCTGAGCAGGATTCGAACCCGCGACCAGTGGCTCCGCAGTCAGGCACGCTAACCACTCGGCCACCAGGTCGGCACCAAGGAAATTATCGGAGGGAGTAAAAAGTTTTCCGCCAAGGGGAGATACCCGCGCCAACAGCAGTCAATCCGTAATAGTTAACCTCTGAAAGAGAACATTTACAAGTAAATGACATGCTTGACCACTGCCGCTATTTATTGTGCTTCTTAATCACAATGGAATGTCATGAACAAATATTATGACTCTCGGAAATCGTCGGCAATTTCACTCGAAATCGCGATAGATTTCAGTCCAGTGTTACAGATGCTAGCGCACTAATGTCATACCCCGAAAAAGTCTTCACCCACTGCAGAACTTTACGGCTAATCAACTGGTGGATATAGGTAATTCATGGATATCGGAACGACTACTGTTATTTTTATGTAAACTGTAATAGCATGTATATTATCTTCCTTAAACAGCAAATATTCTACCGAGCACTTATGTACAAGGTGCCTCAAAAATTCCATCCACTTCTATTAGGGACCGTCATTCTTTTTCATTTAGGCTAGTTTTTGAAGATTGTAATCTGTATTTTCGCTCCGCTATATCTTGCTAATGCTCAAGTGAAGTTTGATACAATTTTTTCTCACTGAAATCTTATTATTCGGAGACTTTTAATATGAATATTCTTATTGTTTCTTTTTTTAATGAAAATATCATCTAATATATATGTAAAAAAAGTTTTCAACTAACCTAGCATTTAGTGTACTTATAACAGAAACAAATCCATAATTTTTTTTTCAATAAAAAAAAAAGAATATTTTTGAACCGTGTTCGTGACACAGTGCGAGAATTCTTTTTCTTCTTCTTTAGAACTATGGAAATTGATCATTTTTGTTGTATCAAAAATCAAAATACTTTGTAAAAATATAAATAAATAATGTAAGGTAGATAATGATAATCTAAAGATATCAATTTATTTTATCGATTGAAATATTTTTTTAAAAAAAAATTTTTAAATTCAATTGCAAAATAAATATTTTCATATATTTACGTTTTTACCTACAGATAGTACCAAAAGAGAAAACAAGCATCTGTGCTGTAAGTATTTAAAATTCCAAAAGTCTAATAAACTCTACGATAACGACTGTGCTGAAGAAAAGCTTGAATTGCATTATTCAGATAATGAAACAGAGTATGATTAAGATGTGTCAACAGTAGTAAAGAAAATGAATATTTTAAACCGAAACTAAATAGCGAAAACCGTAACTGTTTTTTTTTTAATTTTGCTGTCCTCCTAGTTCCTTGAATTGTGAAGTGTTACTTGCAGAATAATCTGGATAGATGATAATACCAAGAATTACAGGACGTTTTTCCCCCAGATCGAGAACCATTTCATGGACGACAAACTTCATCATCATTTTCGAGTCCATGATATAACTCATTATTAAAGCGTTGTATAGGCTGAAACATATTTGTCATCTTAACCTATTAATTTATGTCCACACAATTGAGGTCCATGTAAGAAAAAAGTGCTAGTCCAGTATATGCTGAGTGTCTAGATGATACAGCAAAATTAAAAAAATCTCGGAAACAAGTGGTGGTAGAGGTATGCAACAAACTGTATGTTTATTGCGAAAGCTCTAAAAACTTTATATAGAAATTTTGGAACTTAGTTACCGACAGATGGCGCTGCTATCCATCGTCGACCAGAGTAATCAGTTCAAGCTTAAACCGTGAAATGTATTTGTCGTGCATTAATAAGCTTTAGCCGTGCATTTTATTGAATAACGTGTGTTTCTGGCGCTGAAATGTCCCAGTTTAATTACAGTTTTACAGCACTTTTAGTTTTTTTTTTTTTTTTCAAGAATTCTATAAGGCATGAAGTACCAGACAAATTTTTAAATCCCTAATTAGTTAATTACTAATTATTATTCATTTTATTTAAGTAATTAAATTCTAATTTTTTTTCCTAAAGAAACTGCATTCAATAAATAAAAAAATTTTAGTTAGTATTTTTAAATATTTTAACAATGTTATTTTTCATCAAAATAAAAACGAAAATATCGATAGGAATTTTTGAGATATATATGTGCAGCTATTAAAATAATAAGACACAAATTTTTAATTATGTTTCAAAAAATTTTATTAAAATTTTCAGTCAAAAAAAAGAATTATTATTATTTTTAGTTTTGCCAATCAGTTTGTCGGGAATTGCACCTTCTTAACAAGTGTGACTGCGTTGAAGAACAATTCATCAACAGTTCATTTAAATTTTGTAATCCTTGCAATGATAAGGAAGGTAAATATTTTCAAGAAGGTTATTTTTTATGTAGCACACTAGAATTTATTGAAAATTTTTGTAGCAATTACTAGATTTTAGTTGTTATTTCTTAAACTACAATAGTGTCGATTATCCGGACCGGTAGGAACTGTAGCCGATCTCGATAACAAACACTCCTTCCCGCATCCATTTAAAAATTGCTTTTGTCATTAGGTAACTTCTCACACATTTGCCAAGCTCAGAATTTTAAAATTTTGCGATTCTTCATAGACAAAACCATTTCATGTATCCGAACACTAAAAATGGTGGTAAATGCTGTACATCAGTGTGTTGTTTCATTAAGTGCTCAACTACACCAAAACCAAGTATAGTTCCTAGTTCAGTGAAACCCCTGGAATGTTTTTTACACTACTTAGCGTAAAGTATTCATGTTCTTGTTTATTATTCAGTAATGCTAAAGTTTATAATTACAGTAAAATAAGATGCACATAAGAAGCAGTAAAATTACTTTCATGACATACTCTAAAGCAAGAATCATAAATCCAGGATGCCTATATATATATATATATATATATATATATATATATATATATATATATATATATGTTACTGTGAATGACCGAAATTGGTGGTTGTTGACTTCAACCGGTGATGAATGTTGACAATCATCTAGTCGCTTTGGTAAATGTACGAAATTTATACTAGATCTAGTTAAGTGCCACTGGCCTACATCAATGTTTTTTTAAGGTCAAGGGCCACTGCCTAGTTTGCATTTAACCAGTACAGATGTTTTTCCTAATCTATCCTCAGCAGCTATTAAAATATCAAAGAAATATAATAAGATCAACGAATAAATCAATATCAAATCGGATGTAGCAAATATTTCGGACATTCACCAAAGCGACTAGGTGATTGTTGGCATTCACCGGTGAAAGTCGGCATTCTCTTCATTTCGGTCATTCACAGTAACATATATATAATAATTCTCTAAAAAAAAAGTAGCTCTTTAATCACACATCGGCAGCACAAACAGAATATTAATATGAATTTGAACGTAACCGAAATGAATATGTAGGAACTCGAACTTCACTGCTCATCCAGTTGGTCGATTAAAAGGTAAACACCATATCACAGTGATTTGTGAGACCGAACTAATGAACCTCTAACTTCTTGGGCTCATTGGAATGGAAATCAGCTCACATCAGAATTCGCGAGGAAGTGCGCGTGCTTGTGAGATAATCCGACTGATATTTGTCACAAACAGTGTTATTTGCTGTCTTCTTGTTTGCGGATATGGTATGCCGTGGTACTGATTTCATGGAATCTATTTATATTTTCAGAATTATTATATTTTTAAAATTTAGTTTAGATTAAAATGTTTACATTTGTTAAATAAATTAGTTTGTTTTTGTACCTCCTCACAACCTTCTGATGCAATATTTTGGTGTCAAGAGCAGAGGTTGGCTCTGAAAGTCGGAAGCAATAAAGTTGTCACTCTTATGTCTTATTGCCTCTAGCCTCTTCTTATCACCACAAATAAAGTTAAATATTATAAAATTAATTTATGCGACTGACATATTTATGTAAATCTTATGAGAACATAAATATCCTTTATACAACTAAAAACATGCCTGCATTTTATAACAGTTTAAATGAGTTATTTGTCAAATCAATCCGACATGAAAATTGAAATTACTTGGCAGCAAAATAATCAACCACAATCAATATTTTTAATCAATAAGTATTACGGGAGGCAACTTATTAAATAAGCTATGGTCAGTTTGTCAACTAATTTCAGCAGAGAGAACTTACCAGTACACATTATGTAAACAAACCACCATATTTTCGCACGTTTGAAATTGCACAATTATTCGCCTATAAATTTTATTTAGCATTTGTTATACTTTTAAAACATGACCTACCATCATTTTACGCTTACATTAAGTTTAATAATTTAAATATACACTAAATATTAGCCAAATTTACCAAATATTTTTACCAACGAGCTGCAGATTAGTGTAAACTTTATCAATTAGTGGTGTTAAGATTTAACTTCACCCTTTGACGTGTTTAAAACGTACGATTCGGTATTAACATGGAATAAAATAATCATTTTCACATATTTTAGTCTTCCAACACTAAATTCGGATAGGTATTACCCCACAGTTTTCACTGATTTGCAAAAATTTTCATTGTCATCATGAATAATCTTCATCATTTTCAGATTCGAGCATATATTTAAATTGCAGAAGGAATTTCTCTCTCTTTCACTCGATTTTGAAGGTTTTTCTTCTTTGACTTCAAATTTAGAATCTTCGTTTCAAAATCATTTGAAATTTTGATTCTTTATTTTCGTTCTCCATTTCAAAATATATCAAAATTTATCTACATTTTCGAAATTTTACTTTTTCATATGCTTCTTTGTTTTTCCAAAGCAAAGCTTGAAATCTATCGATTTTTTTTTAAGTATTCGATATAATTGAAGTGAAAATGTCGCTCAAAACAAATCAATCATTTTCTAAGAAAATAATAATAAATAAATCTCAATGCTGATAGCTTTTCTTCTTCGAACCAAATATATTATGTTTTATCTGTATTTTTGAAATTCAACTTTTTCGTATGCTACTTTCTCTGACCAATACAAAGCTTAAAATCAATCAACTGTATTAATTTTGTTTTAAAAAATACTTGATATAATTACAATGGCAATGTTGTTTCCATTCTCGCTTTTTATTCAGTCTTCTAAGAATGTCAAATTTTTTGACAATTCTTTTGAGCTTTTCCAGACAAGTTTTAAATAACTTTGGAAAGGGCGGGCAAAAACGCAAGGTTTTTGATCGATCTGGTTAGTGGACAATATGGTTAAACGACGTTTCAATAAATTGTGCTTCACTGAATAATCCTAGGGTTAAAAATGGGTCTTTCAAAATTATATTATTGGGTTAAACTATTGGAACATTAAACTATTAATTAAACTATTAGGATGCTAGGGTCTTTTAAAATTGCATTCGAGGTTTAAGCTATACAACTTTATTGGAAACATTTTCAACTGCAAAATAACAAAATTCAAAATATGTAAAATATGTTATAAGTAGGAATTATTTTTTTTAATTTAAATTATTTTTCATATTTCCCCAATGCTTCTGATTTCCCAAAGAAGTTATCAATATTTAACTAAAATATATTTTAACTCTTTTATTTTCTCTAAGAAAGATGCAAAGATAGGTTCAAGAAAGAATTTGATGATGATGAAAACAATAAATGCACCGTGCTCTGCAAGCCTGCATGCCAGTGAGTATACATAAACAATTAGATTTTTTTTTTTAAAAGAATCACCTTAATTTTTAGAATTAGTTTTTCTTTCTATTACTAAACAGTAAATTGACTACATGATTTATGCTAAGACGTGATTTAAATACACCAATATCGTTTATTAAATAAATTCAGAAAATTTTTAAAATTTCTAAATAATGAAGTCAGTTTAATATTCAAATTCGCAATATGGGAAGGGCAAGCTAAATAATCACATCAAACTTTAGTAAGCATTTGTAAAATTTTTCAATTAGCAAAGCTATTAAATTTTATATTATCAACCGAACATCATTATTATTTAATTATATTCGTACTTATGTCGAACATTTTGCAGCTTAAATTTTTATACTTGACATGCGTATTTAAGAAAAGGAAAAACACGCACTCAGAGATGTTGGGTATTGTTAGATTTAAAAAAAAGAACTACCAGATAGGCAAACACCGATAAATTTGGGAAATTGGATTTAAGTAACGTTTGGGGCAGTTTTAAAGCATTTATATATTTTATAAGATATGGCTAGTAGATTTTATTTCCTGACCGAATGTGAAGAAATATTCTTGAAAAATATCCCTATATATGAAAAAAAAATTCTAAATATTAACATTTATCTATTTTTTGTGAAAGGGTTTAAAATAATTTTTTTTAAAAAATTTTAAGTTTAACTTAATGTTTTTTTCACAAATATTACGTCGTATTACTGAGTTTACTTTCATTCAAGCTCCATATTTGTAATTAAAAATTGCATTTTCTGATGTTATTTAAACCTCGGGTCTTAGAATAATATCTACAGTAAATATTCTCTCTTTGTACTTTTTCTCTATAACTATCTTTATAATATTTTCACAATCAATGATTAGGAGGAGGACTTATTGTCAAAAGTTGCATTTGAACTCAATATATTATTTTTTATCTCAAACTACATACCTTAAATGAAACTAAATATTAAAAATACGTAATATGGTTCACATTGCCTATCGAAATTGGATATCCTATCTCGTAATTTTGCTCTGGTTTTTATAGAAACTCTGCATATTGCCTTTGGACGACTTTAAAACTGAATTTCTCTGAATGTTCTCTTGATCAGACGGTTATTAAAAAAAAGCAGTAGTTAAAAATTCGATTTTCTTCAAGAATTATTAAACCGATTTCGTTCAAATTCAGAATTAAGTAATTTAAAATTACGTATTTTAAAAAAGAAAAAAATTGTGCCTGCCTTTCCAATTTCGCTAGAAATTCAAATCTATCTATTTGTGTTGGATTCCGTAACCTTAGAAAATAATAGCAAGCATTAATTAAAAAGCATATATAACATCAACCCCTTCAAGCATTAAGATTAGTTTTTGGTATGTAGAAATCAGATCACTATAACAAAACTTATTTAGGGTGGGGTTTTTTTCGGGGGGGGCCTCTCATCGTACACTGGTCAATTAGTAGAGCATCAGCAAATTAAAACGCAGATTATAACTTAGATATAATTAGAGAAAAGCTTTCTGGTTTTTCGATACATAATAATAATTTTTTTCATTTAGCGAAAAATTTATATACTTCATTGAGAAAAATATTAGTTTTATTATGAATGTAAATAATGTGTTTTATAACAAATCAACGAAAAAACCTTTTATTTCTTTAGAGATACCCGGTATGATGTTACTTTATCAACATCAGAATGGCCTAATTTAGAATTTCAAGAATTTGTCCTTGACCGGTGGCCTGACCTCAGACCAGACTTTCTAGAAAATCCAGATGATAACAGTTCCACCCAACTAAATGAAACATTTATTAAGTAAGTCCAGTATTTGCAGGATCCTCTTAATAATAAAATATTGGTCGAAGAAATGATAGTTTTCGTTTATTTTCTGATGAAACAAGATATATTAACTACCATGATATGTTATTATGCTAAGTATTTCTGGAGAAAGAGGAAAAAATGCACAATATAGAAGTGTTTGCTCACCCTCTGTGTGTATATATGGGTCATTCTCACGAAAACTGTCATTTTTCAGTTCATGAAATCCCAAAAAAGTAAAGTGAATAAAAAGCTCTGAAACTTTTTATATTAATAGAAATATGTAATGGCATTATAAAGAAAGTATATGTCCTATAAATTATACTTAATATTTAAATTAATTAATTTTTTAAATAATTAATTTATAATAATTAATAATTAATTAATTAATTTAATAAATAAATTAATTAATTTAATAAATTAATTTATTAATTTTTAAATTTATTTTTCAAATTAATTAATAAGTAAATTAATTATTTTCACTATTTAAAAAGTGAGAGGAATGACACTAATAAAGAGGGAATGATATTTTATTTTAATACATGCTTTTATCTAAGTTACATCTACCTAAAGTTTGAAAATGATAAAATACTAAGTATATCTAATATTTATTATAATTTAGTCTTAGATATTTAATAGTTTTTACAGGTTTGGGAAATAAAATTGGCTGGCACGATTGAACAAAAAAAAATTTGATAATATACTCATCTTGAATCATTCCCTCACTTCAGCGTCATTCCCTCACTTTATACACTAGTGAGGGAATGACGAATTCAATAAAATTTAAAAATAACAGTTAGGCCTAATTAATTTCTGAAGTCAATCACATACAATTATATTCATGCAAGAAAGCAACATATAATTATCCACTTTCTCGATGAAGTTGTATTTTATTTCACTCTAAAAAATGACATGAGGGAATGACAAATGTAAAAAATTTTACCTGGTTTGATTCATTCAAATTTATTCAACAGCAAAGCTTCTTTAAGTTGAAGATGGAAACATACTGCAATTTTGTTCTATGATGCCAGTTGTTTACTTCTGAAGTTTTTATTAAAATATTTTTATTCTAAGAAGATTGCAGGTGATAAGAACATTGTTGTGAGGGAATGACGCGAAACACTGGGGACAAAGTTTAAAATAGTGCTGTGTTAATATTTTTATCAGAAATTAAATATAAAATTGATTTTCTGAATTCTATATTTCAGTATTCTGAAATAAAAAACACGAATTTTATTTTATTTCAGAAACAATTTTTTTCTTTTTTTAAATCAGCAGTGGGGACAAGTGAGGGAATGACATATTGGTATATTTTAATCACCTAAAATAAATAAAAAATACAAATTGATAATTTTATTTTTATTCTTTTGTTAGCTTGCATTCCGAAGGACACTTTCCCTGAATTTTTTTTTTCGTAAGCTGTAAAACAAACATAAAATAGACTGGGGACATGAAAATGACTGTTTTTGTGAGAATGACCCATATATATATATATATATATATATATATATATATATATATATATATATATATATATATATATAATAAGATAAATAAATACAAAGTAAACACGAAGAAAGATAAGAAAAACAATAATCCGTTGCCAAAATTATTTACTAAATAATTACTTTGTAAATTTGTATAATTTTTCCGTATGCAAATCCATTTTGGGCAAATCCGTGGTCAAAATTATTTACTAAAAATTTCCTTTACTAAAAAATTTCCTTTGTTAATTTATACAATTTTTCCATGTGCAAATCCATTTCGGGCCAATCCGTGGCTAAAATTATCTACCAAAAAATTTTTCTTTGTTAATTTTTATAATCTTTCCATGTGCAAATCCATTTCGGGCAAATCCGTTGGTACGATTATTTACCAAAAATTTATGTATTAATTTTTCCATGTGCAAATCCATTTCGGGCAAATCCGTGTTGAAATTTTCTACTAATTTTTTTTTCTTTGATAATTTATATAATTTTTTCATATGCAAATCCATTTCGGGCAAATCCGTGGCTAAAATTATTTGCAAAACAGGCAATTTATGTTTCTCTTTTCTATTTTATCTTTTTTCTTAAATAAATATTTATTTTCTAATATTATTTATGGTCAAATTTTTAAATTATCCAGCATAATATTACCTCGCGCACATCCTTTTCGGGCCCATCCTAGGTAACTAACAAATCAATGCACATCATAACAAATCACTTCAGCAATGCAGCAAGAACGGCACTTTAAATTCCTCTAGTTACATTCAATTTGCGCTATTATTTTCATATTTTGCAATCTGACAATCTTATTGCGAAAATATTTTTAAATCATTCTTGAAAAATTTCCTGTTCATGTAAGTACATCTGATTTCGCTACTCGCTTTATAGTTTTTGTTTTGTTTTATACTGTTTTTTCTTTTTCTTTTATTTTATTTTCTGTTTTTACGCATTATTTTTACTTATTGCGTTCTACTTTATTTGTTGTAATTTTTGTAAAAAAATTTTTTTGAGTGCTCCTCACACTATTGTATTAATATATTTTGCTTTGGCTATATTGATACAATATCAGAAAGCACCCTCTTTTGCGGCTATAATCATGTGGGCTGATGAAAAGATAATATCTTTTATTTTTCAGTTTTTTTTCTTCTTTTAATCAGTTGTATGTTATTATTTTCATTAATTATTATTTCCCCCTCCTTTTGCATAGGTCTATAATTATATATATATATATATATATATATATATATATATATATATAATAAGATAAATAAATACAAAGAAAACACGAAGAAAGATAAGAAAAACAATAATCCGTTGCCAAAATTATTTACTAAATAATTACTTTGTAAATTTGTATAATTTTTCCGTATGCAAATCCATTTTGGGCAAATCCGTGGTCAAAATTATTTACTAAAAATTTCCTTTACTAAAAAATTTCCTTTGTTAATTTATACAATTTTTCCATGTGCAAATCCATTTCGGGCCAATCCGTGGCTAAAATTATCCACCAAAAAATTTTTCTTTGTTAATTTTTATAATCTTTCCATGTGCAAATCCATTTCGGGCAAATCCGTTGGTACGATTATTTACCAAAAATTTAGGTATTAATTTTTCCATGTGCAAATCCATTTCGGGCAAATCCGTGTTGAAATTTTCTACTAATTTTTTTTTCTTTGATAATTTATATAATTTTTTCATATGCAAATCCATTTCGGGCAAATCCGTGGCTAAAATTATTTGCAAAACAGGCAATTTATGTTTCTCTTTTCTATTTTATCTTTTTTCTTAAATAAATATTTATTTTCTAATATTATTTGTGGTCAAATTTTTAAATTATCCAGCATAATATTACCTCGCGCACATCCTTTTCGGGCCCATCCTAGGTAACTAACAAATCAATGCACATCATAACAAATCACTTCAGCAATGCAGCAAGAACGGCACTTTAAATTCCTCTAGTTACATTCAATTTGCGCTATTATTTTCATATTTTGCAATCTGACAATCTTATTGCGAAAATATTTTTAAATCATTCTTGAAAAATTTCCTGTTCATGTAAGTACATCTGATTTCGCTACTCGCTTTATAGTTTTTGTTTTGTTTTATACTGTTTTTTCTTTTTCTTTTATTTTATTTTCTGTTTTTACGCATTATTTTTACTTATTGCGTTCTACTTTATTTGTTGTAATTTTTGTAAAAAAAATTTTTTGAGTGCTCCTCACACTATTGTATTAATATATTTTGCTTTGGCTATATTGATACAATATCAGAAAGCACCCTCTTTTGCGGCTATAATCATGTGGGCTGATGAAAAGATAATATCTTTTATTTTTCAGTTTTTCTTCTTCTTTTAATCAGTTGTATGTTATTATTTTCATTAATTATTATTTCCCCCTCCTTTTGCATAGGTCTATAATTTTCCTTTGTTTTATCTTCTTTTTGAATACTTTTATCGATATATAGTGTCAGTTGTTTTAGAGGTTATTTTAAATTATACAACTCATGATGGTGCCGGTTTTGAATCGAGCAATGTACACTGTTGATGCTGCTATCTAGTAGCGCGTTTTAGAACTAAAAGTTTTTTCGACATTTCCTGTAAAACAAAAAATAAAAATTACTTTTATCATTTTATATGAATTTTTACTTTATACCAAAGCGTAGTTTTAATGTTTATAACGTTTTTTGGAAAGAAGAGGAAAAAACTATATTAAAAGAGCTTATTTTGAAATTAAGTAAAATTCTTGGTAAATTTGAAAAATTAATCTTTTATAATGATTACTCTCTGTTAAATCTACTAACTATAAAAAGATTAGTAAAGGCATTATTACAAATTATATGGGGAAGATTTCAGCGTCGGACCTTGCACCAAAATAATCTCCATATTTTGGCAACTACAGGGCAGTGGTCCTCGAGGAACGTGAGAAAAAAATATCTTAGATGGAAACCAACTCGAGGTGTAACTCGTAACCACCCGCAATCCTCTTTTTTGCAAGTTTCAAATTCTTTTAGTGCGTTGACAAATGTAATTGAAACAAACAGGTACCGATACGAAAATATCCCAATTATGTGTGCATGGCGGTGGGGAAAAAAGCTTTTTAAT
The DNA here is from genome assembly GCF_982258835.1 of Parasteatoda tepidariorum. Taxonomy (NCBI): domain Eukaryota; kingdom Metazoa; phylum Arthropoda; class Arachnida; order Araneae; family Theridiidae; genus Parasteatoda; species Parasteatoda tepidariorum. Next base: position 53,188,912 of record NC_141766.1, read on the forward strand.
GTGATTGCATACTTATTTAAATTAAATTATTTGGTATCAGTAAAATAAGTTCTTCTTGCATTTTTATTCTTTTTTAGAAAATTAATGAGCATATTTTAGCAAAAGTTAACTAGAATATGAAAAAAAATATTTACATTTTTTAAGAAAACTAAATATAAAAAAAAACAAGTTTTTAAAACATAAGTTAACTATTCATTAATTTAGTTTTTCTAGTTCTTAAAACAATAGTTCATCATTTATTAAACATAATGTAATTTATTCAAATTAATTTTAAGAATATTCTTATGAAATTATTTTAAAATAATTTCTTCATATTCAATTTTAATGAACTAATGTTTGAAAAACTTTAAAAATTATAAGTTAAATAGTTTGAAATTCTGAGATGTAAAAAAAATTATACGAGAAGATTTGAAGTTGCCCATAGTTTCTTTTAAACTAAAGAAAACTAGAATATACACTTTTTCTCATATAATTAAATTGAAAAAAAATGTTTGTAAACAGTTATTTATGGAAAATTGAAATATATCGAAAATACTAAATTTAAAAAACGTGAATATTACTGCTTAAAAATTTAAATTTAAAATGATTTCAGAAATTCAAGATAAAAATAATTATTTAAACAGATATAACTAAGTAAGTTTGAAAAATAAAATAGATAGAAAAATTACAATTGTAAATTAACGAATCATTAAAAGGAAAAGCGAAGTATTTTTCTTTTGTGACACTGGTTGAAATTGTATCTCCGTCTTTTGAGTCAGTAGGTAGGATTTTAGTTAATAATAAGTTTTATTAATTTTCTAAAAAGAGAAGAAACATATCGATTATTTTTAGAAAAGGCACTGTATTGGTAACGTACATTTAAGAATATTCAACTCAAAAATTACATAATCACTCATTAGTGAGAAAATTAACCCTAGCAGCAAAATAACTTGGGCCCTCCTGGAGCCAATATTCATTAATTTCGACTCAATCAGGGTAAAAAGGATCGGCATTTTTCTGATATTGGTCCTACATAGAATTGTTAGATTAACCTAATATTTTATATCCATTATTCAGCCAATATCGGCCGTATATAGAATTGTCCATTTCCAACAATATTTTAAAGCCACTTTTTAACCAATATCGGCCCTAAATATTTTTTTTCCAACATTAAAAACTATGGCTCAGGAGATACAGCGTTCGCTTTCCAATGAGGTGAAGCGGGTTCGAATCCCAATGATGGCTGGTCGACACGAATCCACATCTGGCTTGCACTGACAACAGTGCTGACGTAAAATATCCTCTGTTGTAGACGGATCATGGGTTAGAGTCCCTTTGCAAACATATATAGTCTGTCATTTTAAAGAACACCCTTCGCTATTCATCTGGAGCAATGGCGGTGTCTATGGTAACGAGTTGTAACTATTTCAAGTAGGAGTGTTGGATAAATCTTTAAGACAGGTTTTTGCTCGGGTTGAAGACAAAAAGGGAATTTGCACCAATTTAAGCTTGATATATATATTTGTAATAGTTCTCAAAAATTTTTAGTAAATCAAATCAGTCAAAAAAATCTCGATTAAATTTAGTAAAAATTTTCAAAATACGAAGCTTAGTAAAACTAATAAATTTTGCATAAAACAAATGGAAATTAATTTCTATAAATTTAATTTCTACCAAGCTACGATTTTAAAGTTGAGTGTAATAAGTTTGTATCTTTTGCTAACTAAAGTCCAAAAATTTAATACCAGTTCTATTCTTATCGGCAATTTATTTGAACATCCCAAATCTTTTTTTTTTTTTTTTAAATTGTTTAAAGGTTTTATACCAGTTGTTGGTTCGGAGCCTCATTATTTCATATATTTGTAATAAATGACGATAAAAGTATTTTTTGTTAAACTTTACTAGCTTTTCAATGTATTTGGAGGAAATATACAGTAACAAACTTCATACGAGTATTTAGAACAAATTCCAAACGAGCAAAATGCCTTTTATCACATTTAACGGCTGTCAAACCAAACGTCCTTTATTAGGCTAAAAAAATAGTTTCTGTAGTTAAAATACATCTAACTCAAAAAGAGCAAAATACTGTTACTTCACTACATTAAATATTGGTGCTCGGTGATCTATAAAAATCGTGAGAATTGAAAATGTTTGAAGCAATTGCTTTAAAAAAAAAAAAATAGTTGCTTAAGAAACACTTCATTTTAAGATTTTTTTTTTCTTGTTTAGTTAAATCAGTCAGTAAAGTAAATGTTGTATTTTGTCAATAATATTTGAAAAAATACAACATTTAATTAAAATGTCATTATTTGTTTTAATATTGTACTTTTTCTTATTATTTAGCAAAAACTACTTGAGAGTTCACATTTTTATTCAAGAAATGAATTATCTTCGGTTTATGGACATTGAAGCTTACACGGTAACGTATCACGAAATTGACTGTCTTTAAAATAGTTTATTAAGTAAATTAAACGAAATTTTTTTTCTCATTTATTTGCGTGCATGATTTTTTTACCAGAAATTTTTATTCTACATTTTAGTGTCTTTTTGAGAATGTGGTTATATTTGTTAACATGTTGTACTGTTGGTTTGTGGCATAAATAGCAATTCTTGATGACAAAAATGAAGCATAGTACTCTTTACAGAACGACAGGATAAAATTTTCCCAACTAAGTTCCTTCTTCCCAAAAATCGTGCATTTATTTGCACACATTTCTAAAATTATTAAAAACTTAAAGCTTAGGCTGACAACAAGTACCTAACTATGAAGGTATTTTGTACCTAACAATTTTGGCACCTAACTAGTTGCACCACCTATTTGGTGTGAGATGTGAGCGCCATACTTTGAATTATAATATGGTACAGTTTCTTGTTCTCATTGCTGAAAAAAATTGCGTTGTTGTGACGAAAGCTAAGCAAGATCACATTTTTATTTCTATTATCTTGATAAATAATTTATGATAACTGAATGAAAAATATAACTGAATGAAAATGCTTTTCTAAATTTGATACAACTATAACCGATTTGGATGACACTAAAAAATTATTTTCATGTTAAACACAAAAAAGAAAGAAAAAAAAGAGGAAGATACTTATTCCATCAAAAATCTAAAGACTGACAACTGGATATTATTTAATCACCGATCAAAAACTGCTGATTGCAGAATTGTATTGGAATAATATTGTCAGAAAAAAATTAATAGAGAATCTAAAATCCCGCATGCTTTATATCTCAAATTTAGATAGGGCAATGTACTGTGTATTGAAAGATACTGCTACATGCAGAAAATTTTTATCATCAGTTGATTTGTGAAAATTAAATAAAGAGGATTAAAAAATATCTTCATAATTTTTCCTCCCCGCCTCAATCCTTTCGACAGTTGAGTGCGGTCGGGAGAGAAAGGTCCAATTAATAGCAACAAGTATTAGCATGTAACAGCGAAATCCAGAAAAGAAATTTCTATCTTTCACAGCAAAATTTTACGTATTATTGCAAAATACCTTATGGGCCAGTACATATACAGGATGTCTTAGGATTATTGAGATCAACTTCAAGAGGAGATAGGGGACATCACAAGGATTCAGAATTGCATAGCAGCCCATAATCGGACGCGTCATGAGAAAGTAGTACGACAAGAAACAAAGAGACACAAGACTAAGATAATTTAAAATATTTTTTGGTCAAACATATTACATTTGCTGTGGTAGATGACATGTGAAAATATCACAAAAGATGTTCAAAGTTTCTACCATTATTACTACTAGTGATGCATGCGTTACACCGGCGGGGGCAATGGATTGGTGAACTCGCTCAAATACACGTGAATTATGTTGAATATCCGCAGCAGCACAGACGATTCTAGCTAACAGATCCATTTTGGAATCACTATGGGTTGCATACACGCCACTTTTCAGTGCATCCCTAAGAGAGAAATCCATTCTGCTGAAATCAGGAGAGCGTGGTGGTCAGGAAACCAGTCCACCATCTTGTGAACAACACGGCATAGCGAGGAACGAAGACGCTTCCGACCAAGGGTATCTATGCAAATTAGAATCCTTGTGATGTGTCCTACCTCCCCTCCCCTCAAAGTTTGTCCCAATAATCTGGGGAACAACCTGAAATATTTATATTATATATATATATATATATAAATATATATATATATATATATATATATATATATATATATATATATATATATATATATATATATATATATATATATATAAATATATATATATATATATATATATATATATATATATATATATATATATATATATATATATATATATATATATACAAACTTCTTTAAAAACATTATACATCAACAAAAAACATTATATTTATGAATCAATTTTTATTTCATTTAAATTTTAAAAAAACATTTTAAAAGATCAAGAAATTTTACCATTAATAAAAAGTTACAGAATTGATGAAAAATAAGATTTTATCACAAAAAAGTAGGGGTCTGTCGTTCCCCTACCTAACTTCTCTACTACTACCCTTTTGACAATTTATATAAATAAAGAAAATATTATGGGAAAAGTTGCATGAATGCATTATATTAATACTGCAGATTAAATTATGTTAGATTTCAGTTAGATTCCACTGCTGAAGATTAAATTTGATAAATTTCTCCCATTTTATTTTTAGCTTCCTGAGTTGTTTGCCGATTTAGGTGGTTGTTTAGGTTTATACATTGGAGTATCTGTCATATCTATCATCGAATTTCAAGAACTGTTATTTCACATACTAGTTCTGTTTGCAACAAAATTAAATCATAGTTTCTACATCGACTCTGGTGGTTCACTAAACGACGGAAGAGCCAGAAGCCGGTCAGTTGATGATTTGATCAGATTCTCAAACAAAACTTATGTTCGTGATCTTAGGCCTGACGGACCAACACCGCCATCAGTTTGGGTTCGTGGAAAAAAAGGATGTAAATGTCAAAATGCATTCACAATCAGTGATGCTCAATATTTGTAAGTTTTTTAATAGATACTTGCATTCATAATTAGAATTTCTTTCGAATTTTGTTTACAATTTCAGAAAAGAAAGAACTAATTTAATATAATTACTAGATCAATAACTCAGACTGTTTCAAATTCAGAGCACATCGAAAATACCACTCGAAACTTAAAAATGTTTTATATCCCATAAATGTTCTATGGGATTCATGTCGGGGGATTAAAAAAGCAAAATTATTCGCTGGAATTGTCCAGAGCGTTCTTTAATTTAAATGCGAACAATTAAGGCCCAGTGACACGGCGCATTGTCTTCCATAAGGCTTCCATCGTTGATTGGGTACATGAAGTCCATGACTGGCAGAAAGTGGTCTCCAAGTAACTGAATATAACCATTTCCAGTAAATTATCAGAGCAATCGGACCATAGGATGAAGTCCATGCCATGAAAATGCAACCCAAATCATCATGGTTGTTGTTGTAGTTCATTTACTTCGCACTAGAGCTGCACAATGGGCTATTGGCGACGGTCTGGTAAACATCCTTGAGGATGATCCGAAGACATGCCATCACAATTTTGATCCTCTGCAGAGGGGATGGCACCCCCGATTCGGCAGTCCGACGACCTGCACGCGAAATCGAGCACTCTACGGTAGAACAGTTTAACGAGGACCAATACCGCACACCCTTGGTCCCTACGCAGACTGATCCAAGTGGTCACCCACCCGCACACTGACCGCAGCCAGTGATGCTTGACTTCGGTGATCTGCTGGGAACCGCGTCTTAACGACCAGTCCACTGCGGGACCCAAATCATTATGGAGATATCAAAATATTGCACAGTGCGTAGTTAACAACTTAGGTTCATGGATGGCTTCGTGGAGTGTGCGACGCACTTTAACTCCTTAACGATCGGTTAATTTTCAAGAAAACGGTCATAAAAGTTCCTATTTTTTTGGCTTTTGTATTTGTATTTGATCAGTGCTGCAACTAGTTTAAAATAACCTAACTATCTACAATCACCTTAAAAATATCCTGGTACTGCCCTCTGGTGTGTAAAATGAGAAATAAAATGTTTTCCGGGCAAAAGAAATTAATTAGCTTTATTCTTATTTGCGCGTTACTACTGAACACTCCAGCCCGTCAATATCACTGGAACGAGAAATAGAGGGCGTAACCTCACCCCGTCATTTTCACGGAAGCGAGAAGGAAGGGGTTAACTACCCCATCAGGTCTGACCAGCTGACAAAGCTACAGTTTTCCAGTCGTCTAGGGTCCAACCAATACGGTCACGAGCTCAGGAAAGGCGCAGGACGTGAGGTTCTATTAGTAAAAGCACTAGAGTCGTTTTCTGTTGTCATATATAATTACAGCCGAATTTCTCTGCACTATCCTAAAAGACACGTCCATTACACGTCTTGCGTTGATGCTTGTGATTATTTTACGCAATGTTACTTGTCCATTAACACTGACTATTCTAAGCACATCGGCGGTCTCGGTCATTCAGTACAGGCGGCTGGCCACTACGTTGTCCATGGTAGGAGGTAATGCCTGAAAATAGGTATTCTCGTACTCCTTGACACTTTACAACTATGTTGAATTCCCTCGTAATTTCCGAAATTGAATGTCCCATGCGTCTAGATCAAACTACCATTCAATTGGGCATAATTACATCAGATGGTTAACTTGAACATAAATAAAAGTACTGTCAGTGCACTATCCATACATACATTATATGCTCGACACTACTGACATCTGAATAGTTGCATATTGCTATCTCATGTCTTTTGTCCCCTCAGTGTATAATCTACATATGTATACACACACTTTGCTAGCTATGTTGGTTATTTATGGTCGGCTAATTGAATTAATTAAGAATTGACTACATTAAACTCAGACTTGACCATTGTTATTCGTAGAAAGACGCAGATCACGGATTAGTGCAAACAGATAATCATTCTAAAGAGTTATATGCCAAAAAGTTGCCTTAACAAATGCAGAAGTTTTGGCTCGTAATTCAGTTACAAACCATTTGAGAAGAAATAGTGCAGCGAAAGTTTTTCAAGATAGGGCAACACTGATATAAATATTTTTCAATGTATATGTAGAAAAAAAATATATAATTTTTTTATGATAAACACATTTTTAATTAAGATAATTTGTGACTTTTAGCTTAGAACTGATGTCAGACATCTATAGTGTTATGTTCTACAATGAAAAAAAAATCAGATAAATTCGTATTTCAAAATATAATGCAACTGTAGCCTTAAGTCTTTTAAAAGTTTATGTTTTCAAATTATAATAATCATGTTTATTTCAGAGCAAAGAGTGATGCCATCCACAATAATCTATGCCTTAACTGCTTATCAGGTGATGAAAATCATCTAAAAAAACATAACAGAAGAAGACATTTTAAAACTGTTATCAGTGCAGCTCCCAGCATCAGTCATTCAAATTAAGATGCATTTCAACAAATATAAAAAAAATAAACAATAGGAAATCTGTAAATAAGTATAACTGCTTTTCTTTCGAAACAAAGTATAATAAAAATATTCCATTTAAGTGAAAAAGTTTTGTGTAATTTCAAAGCATTTTAACCTTTTAAAATGGCACTTTTGAAAAGGTGGAAACAACAACCTTCACAGCAGATAATTATCGATGAGCTTATTATGCTGGATAAAACTAAAAATGCGTAATTAAAATAATGGACCCATCAGATTCCATTCTTCTAACTTCTTTTATGAAAATTGTTCCAATAAAAAATAAAATGAAATAATGATCCAAATATATTAGTAATGTGCTGACGTACATTTACCTCATTTATTAAAATTAGTCTATTAAAAAAACCTCTTGAAGTCAATAATTGCTTTTCGAAAACCACTTTAGACCAAAACCAAATTTAGATTTTTTAAAAACCACTTAATCGTTCAGTATTCTAAATACGAAGATATTTTTGAAAAGTTGCATCTGTAATACCACCATACAGCCCGATCTCGAAGAATCCATTTTCTTAAACACTCATTTTAAGTTGTGCACATTTCTTCGCGCTTCCTTCAAAGTAACGGGGTGAAGTTTCGCCCTCTATTTCTAGGGCCCGTGTTATTTCCGAGCTAGAGTGCCCGAAACCAATGCACCAAAAATATTAAAACAACCTATTGCTTATGCCTGCAATCATGTTTATTTCTCTATTTATACATCAGATGGCAGTACCAGGCTATTTGTTGTATTTAGAGACAGTTTATTTTAGACTAGAGACTAAAACATGTTTGTGATTAACACAAAAATTAAAAATGCATAATTATATTACACATGCACTTAGTTTAATATAATTTTCTTGAATAAAAAAATCGGCATTTTTAAGACAATTTTCTTCAAAATTAAGGGGTTAAACATGCTCTTTGATCTGTGTCATTTCTTAAACACACATTTCGGACTGTTTTCCTTTTATTAAACATGCATTTTGAGCAGTGTCCAGAATAAAAACTTACCGACGAAATTCTAAATTATATTGATATTTATGATTCACTTAATATTAATTGCTAATGCAATATACATACATAAATAAAATAAAGCTTTTTTCATCCATTAAAGGATCTTATACAATAAACTAATAATGGATATTTTCTCTGTTTGGCAGCATCTTTCAATACAAATTAAAAACAAGCATGTCACATAATCATAATTTGAGATAAAAAGTGCAGTGTTTCTCTATTAATTTTAGAATTTAGTTTCTTTTTCAAAACTTTTTGAATTTTGAAAAGTATTAAAAAAATAATTTACACAGTTCAAATTGTGGGTAAATAGAAAAAAAACTAATAAAATTGAAAAATTAAACAGTAACAGATTTGAAATGTTCGAATGTCCCCAACCAGTTTTCTGTATTTTCCAGCATTTCTTTGATACACGCTTTAACATTGATTATATACATGTTAATCAATGCTAACGTTGTTCCGTTTCAAATATAAAACATCTCGATTTTTAATACCTCCATTCTCTTGATTTTTGTGTTCATTTGTCGATTTTGAAAAATGTATGCGAAGATCTCCATTTATCAATTTCAGTTCATTGATCTATTATTCTTAATCTTTTGGTAATTAATTGAATTCAAACTTTGTTCACCCTATACTGTAAGTTCCACCACGCGTATGATTCTTTTATTTCAATCTTTCCTTAGGTTACTAACCAAAATCATTAGTATTCGTGACTTAAAATTCATATCTGTAAAAGCTTAAATAAATTCAAATGGAAGCAGAAAGTTTTGATTTGATAAGCAGTTAACGAGTTAACGGTCATTTAATACTTCAGCAATATTTTGCAGAATTTTTTAACATTTTAAAATTAAAATATTTAAAGAAATTGTGAATGTAATATTTCTATGTAAATAATTTAACATTGAATTTTCTTTCTCTTAAATTATTAAACTCAAAAATAGAAGATAAATAAAAAATAAGAAAACAAAGAAAAAATGAACAGGAAAAAAAACAAGAAACAAAGAAATTGAAATAAGTATGAAAAAGAAATATAAGGAAACTCAGAAGTTCTTCATTTGAAAGCTTAAAAATTTAAATTTTTCTAAATATTATCCAACAAAAACACAACAGGATTTCTTTTGTACTTATTTTAAGGTTGGGTGGGAGTAACTTCATAACACCAAACCAGAGTCTTGTTGATCTTTGCTTCAAAATTATTTTGGGGAAAATTTTATACTTGTCTTATTCTGTCTATTCCAGTTCCTTCTAAGAAAAATTTTTTTTTCTCATAAACAAAAATCTTGCTCTTTTCTCCAAGAAGCCATGCACAAGTTGCCACAATAGTGTTTTATGAAAGGCATTACAACAAGATTTAACAAATGGCCTGTCCGAAGTTTTTTTTTAAAAAAAGCAGTAACAGATATTTTGAAATAATTCATAATTTTCTTTTGAAAGAAATGTGTCTTCATGCAAATACTATTCCTAAGAAGAATATGAATTCCCAAAAACGTCAAATTGTTTCCTTACAAAAATAAGCATTTTCATTCTCAAGGTATAAATTAGCATACATTAAGTAAATATAAATTATCAAGCACCTTTCGGTCTGTAGAAGTTTGACAGTAGAGATAACATTAATTAAAACAATATCATAAGCTTTCATTGTCAGCAGTGTTGAAATTTCATTTCAAGCACACAGTACTAGAGAAAGAAACCTTTTGTCTCTTGTCAAGTTTCCTATACTGTCCATTCGTAAGAATATTTCTTTCTCTTTTAAGTAAGAGAAGAAATCTTTTAGTCCAAGTGAAAAAAAATAATCGAATAATATCTGTGAATTCTAGAAAAAGAAGCAGAAAAGCTTTTCTTTATTTAAAAATCATAAAACACTAAAAATATATTTACACATTTATATTTAGTTAAAAATATAGGTTACAAAATTAAATAGAACCAATTCTACATCAGGAACAAATTCAGTCCAATGTGATATTAACTAATAAAGTATTCACCCCTAGGACATCAAAATATAAAGCAAGTTTATAAAAAGCTCATAAAAACACTTTTGATATGCTCATATCAGAAGCTAAAACAAAGTATTCAATAATAACAAGCATATTCTCAAAAATAAGTTTAACTTTTCATGTATAAATGAATGCATATTTAACTTAAATACAGATAACTCATACAAACAGTATACACACTTCATAGTGTCATAAAAAGGCTGTAACAACAGTGCCCTCCTTAAGAGTTATAAAAGGAGGTTGGTGAAATGCACCACATATTTCAAGAAAATATTTCAAGTTAATGCAAAATCAAGTTAAAGATGGTAGTATCCAGAACAGAACAACACACCGGTTATTTCTAGAACCATATAAGACAAATAGTTAAAAACAAATAGTGCAAAATTCTTGCAAAAGCCAGGCATAAATAGGGAATCTAGCAAAACAAGAGAAACCAAATACCATGATCTCCAATGAAACCATTGCTGCTATTGGTGAAAAGACTCTAGGTAATCAGAGTTTTTACTTCAATATTTCAGTAGCATTTCTTAGGAAAGAAAAGGTGCAATCATCATCTGTCACTAAAATATTGTACTATTGCATATAATTAAATATTTGTACTAATGAATTGTTCTGTTCTGAACATATACATATTTAGCCAAACTTTAAATCTTTTTTAAATGCTTAAGCAAACAAGTGAATCAATTCCATATTATTCCTTAATAAAGATGAATAGTGTTGAAGCTATTATTACTACATACAGTCAATAGGAAAGATTATACAAAGATATAATAAAATAATATTTAAAGAAAGAATTTCTAAAAAATTGAGCTATTTTGCAACACTTAACTAATAGATGCCTAATAACATTGTCTAACTAATTGTTTATATATATGTATTTGAATTTTTGACATGTAAGGTAAAATATTTTTTTCTAACTCTAAAAACAAAGATTTAGACAATGAAAGATAAATGTTGCTACCATAAGTAAATTTCTCCTCTACAACTGTAAAAGTTCACAGCTGTGCTACTGTATTTCTTAGGGTATAACAGAGAGGCAATTTTAAGTTGGGCACTGTTACATAACAAATCCTGAGCACATAAAAATTGATAGAAAAATTTTGATTGGAATGATGAATTGTACATCTTCAAAATTTGCTCAGCAGAACAGAAAGAAACAAATAGTTTTTACTTCCAAATTAAATTTGTATTTACAGGAAGAATATTTTTAAAACATATATAAAAAAACTTAAATAAGTAATATTTAAAGTTGGCTAATTTTGATAAGGAATTATTCTGTACAAATAAAATACATTGAAAGCAGAAAAGTGATAAGACAAGCATAGCAAAGATTAATATTGTAAAGTTATTTTGTAGCTTAATAAAACACACAGCAACATATAGATTTTCATGTCTATCAAATTGAATTCATTGAATGGACGATCAATTTTTTAAAAATTGAATAAAAATCTATTTTTATATTTAAAAAACATGTTTGTTTTTTTTATATTTAAATATGAAAAAGTTTTTTTTAACATTTAAATATAAAAATGTATTTTTATATTTAAAACAAAATTGGTATAGACTTCATAGATTGTGATGTACAATAGTAGAATATAAAATAAGATTATTTAGCAAAAAAGTGGAAACAGGAAACTATAATTATCGTACCAATGGCAAAATTACCACAATTATCACAGATAGTGTAATTCTAATTACTCTAAATATACAGAGTAAAATTAAGTGTTTTAGGAGGTTCAGTTTATTTTAAAAATTTTTACAGGAGACATTTTGATCATTTTATTTTATCAAATTTAGGAAAGCCAAAAACTAAAAATAGTTTTACTATTGATTACCAAAAGTGTTTGTTTGGATATGAATAATATGGTATTGCTTTACTGAGTTTGGTAAGAATCAGTTTTTTCTTGATGAAACAAACAGTACCTTTTTAATTTAAGAATTAATTTAATTATTCTCCTATAACTTCAAATATGTTAATATCATGTATTTTTTTCAATTAAGATTTAGTAAATTAAAAAAACCTGATAAAAAAAGTTTTTTTCCCCATTACCTGTGATTAACATTCTCTATTACTGTTTATAGTTAGACTAGAATGGAACACTCACCATTAAAATGAACTCTCTGCCTGTTCCATAAGAGACATAAATGCACCTACCTCCCCCTTTCAGTGAAAATATGCATTTTTTTCTGTAAAAAATAATGCTCTTTCTACACTTTATCTAATTTAAGAAATGATACAGGATAAAAACTGTTACTATTAATACATATGTCATGAATACTATTACTGCAGCATATTATTTTTATTCAAAGTCAACATTAACTATTGTTGTTTCTACTAATATCTGCTAAAATATTTTGAAACTTCTGTTCAAATAATTTTTTAACGATAGAATGCTACAAATTTCAATACACTCAGTTCAAGGATGTCTGTCATCCGAAGAAAATTCTATATGAGAATTTAGCATGTTTGTTATACATATGTGTTGCTTTAATATGTATATTGATTATATTTAAAAATCCTTTATTATTTAAAGACTATCAGTATTGGATACCTAATTACAAAAAAAACTTCATATAAAAGCAAAAATAATAATGATATTAACTTATTATTGCATCCATTCATCATTAAATTTCTTAAAAGTAAATATTACATATAGACATTATAGATAGCTACTTATAGTATGGCAGAACACCAACCCGATATGTATCAAATTAATGAGAATACACCATAAATTAAAAGAATACAAAAATATCTAATATAATAAAAGTATTGAATACAAATATTTAACACAAAACAGATTAACAATAAGTAGTTTAAATAAACAAAATACTAAACAAATTTTAAATAAATAATTGCAGCTATAAATTAATATGTTAATAAGATAATAGAAGCAACTAGTGGTATTGTTAAAAACTACATAGAAAGGTATTTGTTTAAGTATTCATGTACCAACATTTACAAATTACTTTAAAATATCAATTTTAGATTAGTAAAAAAATATTTCTTCTAGGTACTTTCAGCAATTAAAATCAAGATTCTTAATTTTAAAACTGCTTCAGCTCTAGAAATGTATCAGCATATATTTCAGTAACATGGTTTCAGACAAAATAAAATGTTAATTTAAGTGCATACATAAAACTAGCCATATTTTTCTGATATTGAATCAGATGCAAACTAGTGTTTTAATTCTAACATTCATATTTTTCTAATACATTCTTTAAAGCGAACCTGAATCAATTCCGGAAGCCATATAAACAATTCCACTTAATAGTGCTGAGATCACAGTATTCAACTTTTGCTCAAAGGAGAACTTAAGAGGTAAAAAATTTATTGCATACCTGGGCATTTATAGAGATACTTTCAATACCTATTTAAAATCTAGTTTGAGTGAAGTATAACACACTTTTTGTCATACTTAATTTTGAAAATATTTTTTACCAGCCTAACATGAAATATTTGATAAAAATTAAATATGTAAAACTACTAAAATAGCTATATATATATATATATATATATATATATACACACACACACACATATATATATATATATATATATATATATATATATATATATATATATATACACACACACATATATATATATATATATATATATATATATATATATATATATATACACACACATATATATATATATATATATATATATATATATATATACATATATATATATATATATATATATATATAAGAAATATAAAAATGCCCATTAATACCCAGACTATAGTCATATATGTAATTGAAATTGTTAAAAAGAGTGTGAAAATTGTCTTTATGGAAAAGTACTATGAGACATTAACTTAAACTTAAAGCTGGGAATCGAGTTACATTGTCCATGACTGGGAAATAGAAAATGCTTCTCTTTTCACCATTTTTTAACATGTATTGCTCAACAGACAGTACAAAATAGTTAAGTGCTATCTTCTACTAATTCTTCATAATTTAGATTTTCATAAGTTCTATTCTCTGCAGTTAATTATTTTTTCTTAATTCATTTTGTCAAGAAATCAGAACTGTTTTTACATTTTCCCTCTAAAATAAACCAAGAATGATTAGAAGGTTGAAGCATGGTAAAAAAAAAATTATGAAAAATAAGAATTTGAAGTTATCATATGATTTATAAATTTATTTGAATTATCCTTTTTATTATGAAATAATCATAGTTTATTATTAAAATTTTTTGTATTTAAATAGATATTAAGGCAAACATACAGTAAGGCAATTATCTACTATATTCATAAAATTTCATCATAAAACTTCTCAATGACACACAAATAATCACAGAAAAAAAATAACATTGTTAGTAATGAAATAAAAGATCATAGTCAATTTTATATACCTTCCAAATTCTTTTTCCTAGCAATAATAAAATAATTAAATAATATTACATAGTTTACACAGACAGAGAGTGTATATAGATACATAAAGCATGTAACAAAAATGATAAGCAACATGCTACATTAGAATATCTATGTATATACACAGCCATAAAAATAGAAAAATTATTAAATACAAACTTGAGGAACAGTTTCACTTTCAGAAAGTGAATGATTTTTGATTTCTTTTGAACCTTTAGAGACTTTTTCACATATACTAACAACCGTTTTATTGAAGTCACGGAATTTATCTGCATATAAATGATGTCCGGCACCTTCAATTAACTAGAAAAATAAAATAAACATAATTAAAATCAAGTGTTTTACAACTAGCAGTTAATTAAACCAATAAAATTACGTTTTTACAAAAAATATTATAGAAGAAACTATTAGTGTGACATTTGCAAATTTTTAGAATTCTTTGGTTTTTGGTTTAAGAAGATAATAGTTAAATTTGTGTAAGACTCCAAGCATTATTCACAGAACAAAACAAAAAAACTATTATGTCTAACATACTCTGGGCACATGAAAAGTCTGATTGAACATATGTTTTTTATACCTACATGCCCAGCTGGACTTGTAATATTCAATTTGAAATAACATAGAATACTGATTAAGGACCTCTTAAATTTTGCCGAAAACTGCTAAAATGCCGGATAGAACAAATAAAGCACACAAAACAGAGAGGAAAAATATTGACTATATTTCAAAAGCCTTTAATATTACTGACTCTTATTTTATAAAT
The DNA here is from genome assembly GCF_982258835.1 of Parasteatoda tepidariorum. NCBI lineage: Eukaryota > Metazoa > Arthropoda > Arachnida > Araneae > Theridiidae > Parasteatoda > Parasteatoda tepidariorum. Next base: position 53,204,487 of record NC_141766.1, read on the forward strand.
AAGAATTTAGAAAACAAAATAAGCTCATTCTTCTGTTTCTCTAATGTTTATTTACATTACGTTTTCCTTAATCAATAAGCACAAGAAAGTTTATAACATTCTTTGAAAATAACATGTTGAAGGGCACATACTACCCAATAATAAAAAAAAATTCTCATAACATTACTTCTTTCTTAATTAATAATGTTACTCCATAAATACTTTTTAGTGCTAAAGACATCCATTTTAAAAATATGTTTTACTTATTATTTCTACCTTATCAAAATGTAATAAAAAAAGATGCTAAAATAACGGAGATTTTACTAGGGACATTTTTTGGGGGCTACGAGTAAAGTTTTGATACATCAGGCATAATTATGCTAAGTCAAAATTTATAATAATATACAGTAATTACATTTAGCAAAATAAAAATTATGTATATAAATCTTAATCTAAAGATTTTTTAAACCATTATTTATAATTACTTAAACTATAAACATTCAACATGCAGCAGTACTGGCAATAGCGCCATCTATTGAGGAATAAGAGAAATATTCTTGCCATCAGTGGATATTTTATCACCAATTTTTTTTGTTCAATTTCTTTAACAAATATGAAGAAATTTGAGAATTACAGGTAAACGGGAAATAGTCGCAAAATACAGGAGTCTGCGTTAAAAAACAGGAGACTTGGCAGGTATGCTCTATTCTTTGATAGTCAGTAAAAATATCTTTCGAATAAAAGCTTTAAAATAAAATAAGAATTTTGCAATAATCAGTGGATTAAAAATATCAAATGTTTCAATCCACTAATGTTAATTGCCAAATAATAATTTATTTACCTTTTGTATAAATTAAACAGCATGTTGGTAAATTGTATGGTTGACGTCTGCAGTGTCATCTTTCTAACGTTAAGTAATTTGCTTTTCTTGTAAGTTTTAAGTAGATTGTTACCTCTGATGTTTTTCTAAGTTTATATTTACGTTTTATCTCAATCAGTAAGCCTTCTATTATAAAGGATGCCTTGAATCTTACTTTTTGCCTACTTGTGAAGAAAAATTAAACTACTTTAAGATTTCTATAAACTCTGTAATAAATATAAATTTTTAATGTTTAAATGATTTTAAGCATAAAACTTTAAATGGAATGACTTATTTGTTTAGCAACAATTTTCATTAAATAAAAAGAAATACTTTTTGGGAGAAAAGAAGTTTTAAAAACTTTTTAAAAATGGAAAGGAATTATTATCTTAAATTTGGTTATGGAAAGAAAGAATGATTTGATTGCTAAATAGAATTTAATGACACAAGTGACTATATTTCCTCAAACATAACTGTGAATGTACTAAAATTAAGCAGTGTAATACAGCAAAAACCAATACAAAAGTAAAAAGTACTATAAAAATAAAAGTAGACAAATCCAGGATGAGTAACAAAGACTTTACTTTTTTTGATAATAAAAAAAAAGAAAATATAACGCAATTAGATTTGAAACTAAAGGTTTCCTCTAATATTACAATCTAAATTTATTTCCAATAAAATATAGAAAAACTATGAAAGTATTACATACTTTCACTTCCACAAAGGAATCAGCACGAATATCGCAAATATGATGTCCAGATTTACTGTCTATCCATGAACGTGAGCCATAAATAAAACTGATGGGAACATCTTGTCTAAGCATAGATATTCTTTTTATCATAGGTCGTTTAGCCCATCCAAATGGAGCAGACATAGCTTTAAAAGCAGTTTCACCACTGAAATAAAAAAATTAGTATTTTTGGAGGCAAAACAAAAACTATCCTTACTGTTATTACACTTTAGATTAAAAAAAGTTTAAAAATATGCATAATGCACTCTAAAAGTATGTTTATAAAAACTAGATGTTTAAATTAGATACAAGAACATAAAAATAGGTAAAATGTGTCTCAGAAACGCACAAGTAATTTGATGCCACAGTCCAATTTCAAGGAAAATATAAATAAAAAAATCATGTTCAATAATATTGATTTAAACCTACTCAGCAATTGCACCCAATTTTCGAAAATAAACCAAAAGTATCTCAATTCCAAAAGAAAAAAATAACGTTTTTATAGCAACAGTTATTATTTTCTATTGAATATGATCAGATATGCGGGCAGTTTGAAATGTTTTCTGTCAAGATTACAGATAGAGAAACCACCGGTTGTGCCAATTTTAAGCTGAATTGTGTGAACATAAATAATCCATTGGTAACACTTTCTTATACAACTCAAATTTCTGTTAAGGATAATCAAGTAATAATGGCACATAAATGTAGTACAGTGAGAAAATAAGATTTGAAATATACATTGATATTACAACTATTGTTATGAAGGATAATCAATAGATAATGGGGCATAAACAAAGTAGAGACAGAAAACAATGTTAGAAATATCGATTGATATTAGAACAAAATGGCAAATTGAAGAAAGGAATGTTTATATCACCATTTTTCCTTAATTTTTTTTTCTACTTCAAAATAACTATTGTGAATAAATAGAATTTCACACTCGGATAATTTCATTTATAATGTAATCTTCAAACAATGAAAATCTCAATTCAACATTTAAGTACATAAAAAAGAAGAGGGATTATAATAAAGTGTCACATAATAGTTAAAAATCAACTTAAGAGCAATAGCTGTACATAAATAGGACTAAGTGCCAAATTTAATTCATATTTCATAGGTTTATTTTAATATTCAAGTATTACTCTTTGTAGAGTGTTAGACAAATAAAATTACCCTCTATTAAGGGTGGCAAATCTATAGCATGTACTGTCCGGAGAAGCACACAAAAGATTTTTGAAGTCACACAGCAAAAAGTGTGATTTTTCTGAGTGCTCTAGTCAGCTCATTATAACTGAAGAGAAAAATCTCTAAAATTAAATCATTAATTTTTATTTTTGAATATTGAACATTCATTAAATGCTCAACAATAAAAATGAAATAAATATTACTGAAATTACTTTTTTTTAAATTTTTTTTTTCATTTTAAGCAGGTTTTTCATATTTTTAATTAAAATTATTACAACTTACTATATTTTTAATTTTTAGCACCGAACAGTAAAATGTTTCATACATCTACCATATACTATACACTGATAAAATATATAATGATACTACTAAAATAGACAAAACTTTAAAAAAAGCATGAGTAATTAGTAATATTATGAAACATTTCATTCAATTAATATTACCAGCATAATTTATGATATCCGTAATGTATATTTGAGTGGCTTATTAAAACTTAACATACTTCATAATGAAATAAACAGAAAAAATAGCTAAAAATTTAAAAAAAAACTGTAAACAGGAGAAATATAACAATCTTCATTACTGTAATTCATAAAATAAATTATAACACACAAATTAAGGTTTAACTGTTTATTTTGTCTTCGTCAAATACAACTCTATAATGTTTAGAATTAAGATAGTGTAATACTTTTTGCATATAATTCACATATACTAACAGATTAACAACATAATCAAAATTATTATGCATAAAAAATAAAGTAATTTGAAAAATACATTACAGAGAATGAATTTTTTTATACAAAGATAAAATTTAAATTAAGATAAAAGGTAAGTAATTTAAGAATGAAATTGACAAGAAATTATTCACAGGTAAAGCATTAATCAACATTTAAATGAGACAAAACAATTACCTTGGATACTGAGCATTGCAATGATAAATATAATCTGAAACCTCTTCTGGTTCAGCACAACTCTTAAATTTATGTAAGAGATCAGGTCGTAAACGACTGACAAGTTGTGGTCCTACAAGCAAATGGATAAAATTTAAAAAATATAAAAGTAAAATTTTCCGGAATCATTACAAAATCTGATTTAAATAATATTTTCTTTATAATCTGTACTTTTCTAAACACATTTTTTTATACTCTAGAATTTACAAAATTAAGCGTTTATTTTACATTAAATGTTTATTGATTTAGCTTGGCAAACCGTTTTTACAATAAATAGAATATGTTAAGCTCTTTAATACTGTGGTTTCAGTTTGTAAAAAGAAAATCTTATTGAACATACCAAAGTTTTAAAATAGATGAAAAATTTAAATAATAGAGCTAATAAAATAATAGAATGATAATTGCTTGTTAAAGTTTATATTTCTGGTAAATATCAGTAACACAATAAATTCGACAATTTTAATTATTAAAATGCAAAACCAATAATGCTTTTGCAAAATGTTTAAATTTTATAACATTGTCAGGTTACGTATGAAAAAGAAATAATTACAGTGTTGGTTGAAACATTTTTCAAGAATATACCTAATGCTCAGTGGCAAATGAATGAAAGCATAATTTAAACAGGAACCATGCTTTCTATGTGAAAAAAACAATATTGCTTACATTGGTTATTCAGAATGAGATTCTTCAAATGAAGAAAGGGTAATAATTTGTACTATAAATAAATAAAGCTAAATAACGTGAAAAAATAAAAATAATGCCACAAAAGTTATACAATACATAGTATAGTTTTGATTTCACAATCAAAAAGCTTATAAAACCAAAACCATGACATTATTTGTGTTTATATTGTTTGGCAAGATTCTATAAGACTCTTGTTTGGCAAGTTTTGCGAATTAGATGCAAGATTGCTAAGTAGAAAAATCTAAACAGAACAAATCTAAAAAAAAAATTTAACTAAGCAATTTTTCAAAACTTGCCTAACATATTGCAATAATGTTAAACATTCTATGAAGCAATATAATATTACACTACGCCATTTTCTTAAACAAAAATGAATTTGATAATTCCATTAAGAGAAAAAGACAATGAAGTCAAAAATATCATAGAAACTTGATGCATGTTTTAATTTTAAAAAAGAAATAAATTCTCTATGTAATTAAAACAATTTAAAACATAATTTATTCTGTATTTGTTTTGTTTTTTGTTATTCTTACATTATTACAATTGATTTGAGATATAATCATCTTCTGCAGCAATTCAATTTAAAATTTTAGAAATGCTCTACCACCAGAAATAATTGAAGTATGTATAAATATATTTACAGTACTATAAAATCAAATAATTCTATGAATAAATTAATAATTACTGAAGACGTAGTTTAACTTCATCTATTAGCAGCACCTTTACATTTAACTTAAACCACAAATGGATTAATTTTCATTAAACAGATTAGTTTTCAAGCTAAATAAAAAACTTGGATCAATTTTAGCTTTGTACTTTTTAATGATAGCCTTTTCTTTAATTTGATTTTTAGCAAAAAACGAAATAAATTCTTCCTAAATAAAATCTGAAATAAATAGTCCAATCCAGAAGACAATGGAACTCCTGGATCAAACATTGAAAGAAACTAGCCAAGAATCATTGCCCGATGATTAGCCTGATGGCAAAGGGATTCTAACCAATGACCCGTCAACCATTGAGGACATTTTACGGTCAGTGTGAGCCAGGAGCATGATTTGTATTAACCAGCTACAGCTTGGACGATTTGGCCACCATGAGGTATAAATAATTAAATCAATAATACAAGACTTTATAATAGGGTAGTGAAGATTTTAAAGATGTGAATAACTATATAAACATGACTTCAATTAGGATGCATAATAATAAATATTTCAAAATTTCCCCAATATATAAAGAATACTAAAACTTGTTTTTCAAGAACATACTCTTTTTTTTAAAAGAAAATATATGAAATGAGATAGCTTTAACAGTAAATTTTATAATTAATAAGTTTTATAATGAACTAACTAAGAGAAGAAAAATTATTAATTATATATTGGGTTTTCATATGAATTATGCAGGTATATTCTGGGAACATGATTAGCTTTTTTAAAGATGTGAATAACTATATAAATATGACTTCATTTAGGATGCATGGGAATAATACACATATCTAATAATAATAAATATTTTAAAATTTCTACAGGATATAAAGATTACTAAAACTTCTTTTACCAGAACGTACTCTTTTTTTTTTAAAGAAAATATATGAAATGAGCCAGCTTTAACAGTAAATTTTATAATTAATAAATTTCATAATGAGCTAACTAAGAGAAGAAAAATTGTTAATTATATATTGGGTTTTCATATAAATTATGCAGGTATACTCTGGGAACATGACTAGAATAGGATTTAATTTGCCAGTAAAAGAGATAGGTATATTTTGCTCAATGAAATTTGAAGGCAACAATCTAAAAGCGAATTTAAAAATTATCAAATTAGTAACAAACAAAAAATAATCACATTTTCAGTAAGTAGACAGTGGCTGGTAGACTCTAATAATTAAATAGCTCCTTTTTGTGTCAAACCCAATGATTCAGAAATTAATATTGATACAACCTTTTAATTTAATAGCCACGTTTCGCAAACATTTTTTTGCATGGATTAAAATACATTTTATTTAAAAAAATTTATATTAGAACTAAATTATTATTATTTTTTTTAATGGTGGGCTCTTGGGGGTTGTCCCATTGGCTACAGGAATGCTAGAACAGCTACTCTCATCTCGCTACAAAGTGGGCACCTGTGGTGCCCACGTCACACAATCACAACCCGTTTATAGGGCGGGTCACATTCACACAATCACACACAAAGGAGAAAGGACATAGAACACAGAGAGAAAGAAATATCCATGCCCTGAGCAGGATTCGAACCCGCGACCAGCGGCTTCGCAATCAGGCACGGTAACCACTCGACTACCAGGTCGGCTAGAACTAAATTATAGGTATAAACATTTAACTTAACAATAAAAAATAATATAAATATATAAAAAAATTTAGTTAATAAAGAATTTAGTTAAACATAATGAAATATTTGGGGAGGTTAAATACATTTAATGTGTACATTACTAATTTGAAATATGTGAATTGTTAAAGAACTCTCTTTCCACATGACTATAATTTCCATTATAAATTGATGGATTCCATTTCAGACTGATGGAAATTCAGTTTTTCAGAATTTTCCTTAAAATGTCCAATGTCCAGTCTTTCTACATCAATGTACTTTCATCATTTAATGATTTTCAAAGAAAAAAAAAGTGACCGGTAGTTTATTTCAGTCGTCTCTGTATTTTCTTGACTCAGCACATAGCGAGCGGTTATTTTCAGGACCAATAAACAACACGCTTTTTCTTTCAAAATTAGTATCTTCAAAACAGGAGAATATTAAAACTGATTAATCTAAGCAATGCAAATCACCACAAATAAAGTATACATACAAATTAAAAAAAATTATTTGATATTCTTGAAAATGAAATTTTTGAAAATATAAATAACCTTGCAATTAAAATTACAATCAAACCAAGCATCAAGATCAAATTCAATAAATGGAAACTGAAAGAACATTTATTGGATAAGTCTTGTTCTGGAAGATTAATATCACTAAAAGTTTGAGAGCCAATGTAAAACAAATTCTATAGCAACAGTAGAGGATCTGTTCAGAAAGATTGAATTTTGTTACTAAATCATTCTTAGTCACAAGCACTTCCGCTAAAAAAAAGTAGTTAATGGTGTTATATAAACCATTTTGTCTAATTGTAAACAAAAACAAACTAATATATATTATGAAATGACTTAACATAATACTTCAAACATTATATCTTTAGTAAATACTACTTTAGTTCTATTTTGTAAGAAAAAAAACATTAATACTGTAAAATCATTAGAGCATAAGCTACATTATTATTGCACTTTCAAGTAACAACTTTTAGTGGCAAAATTAAATTATCATTTAATTAAATTGAAAAAGTATATATAACAAACCCCAAGGTCCAGCTGCTCTTAATCCAGCAAGAGGATTAAAGGGCCTGAGCATAGCTGCAATAGCTTTAGCCCACATTGGAAACTCCACTTTTTTTACTCCTGAATCAGGAGTAGGAAATCCCCAAGGATCAGCTAAAATTAAATGTTTCACATGATCAGGATATTTAATTGCATAGGATGCAGCAAGAAAGCCTCCCATGCTATGGCCAAATAGAATAAACTGAGATAATCCCATTTTTTCTCTCCATTTTTCTATACCTGTAAAATAACAACAATGTATTACAGCATGAAAAACATTATATATATATATATATATATATATATATATATCAAGCATGCAACTGTAAATTTTCGACTTAGTTCAGGTTACAACTTAGTTGGATTTTCACCCTAAAACCTCTTTTTGGTTAAGTTATTCAACAGAAAAACTGTGTACAATGAAATTTTGCATTAGTGTAAAAACTAACTATAATAAACAATTAATATTATCTAACAATATTTATTGATGGGGAACTGAGTATAACAAGTTTTTAAAACCAGAAAAGAAACTTGAAAACTTTCAGTATAGGTCTTTGCCAATGCTATGTTTACGAAACCATGCGTGAATTTTATAATAAGATTTGAATTTATATTAATGCGTAATTTTACCATCTATTAGATCTATTTGTATTTCATAAATTTTAAAAAGGTCATAAGACATAATCGATTTAAAGAAATTAATAGCATCACATAAATAAAATATTATGGTCGCCATGCTTTCTAACTTTAACAAATTAATGTCAGATTTTTAAGTTTTCAGCTAAAATTAAATGGATTTGCAAATTCAATATTAAATAGCATAAGTCATATTGTAAACAGTTCAAGTTGATTTAAAATATAGGATGACCTCAAAGAATAAACTTTGATGCCAGTTAAATCTAAAGCGCTGTTTTATGTTGAATTTTAAGAGAAAAAATAAAGTATTCATAAATAAAATAGACATGTAAGTTAGATATTCAAAGTTCATCAACTGTTTATTATGGAGTTGTTAAAATAAAATATGTAGATAAATTAAGAAATGGCATATTTTGAATAACAAAAGTTATTGGATTGGCACTATAAAAGACCTGGTACGAAATGATCACATTAATTCACTTAAAGCAGTCGATTAAAATAAATAGTTTTTTATCTGTTTTTATACAATTTTTAGGCTGCACCTGAAGCTAGATCTGAGGTTATAATTAAAAAAGTACATTGTATATTGATTTGTTTAACAAGTAAAATTTTTAAGAGGATCAATCATTAATACATCACCATGTGCAAAATTGTTTAGAAAATTTTCTTATATAAACATGAATAAAATAAATATTCATTGTTAATTCACCTAAATTAGCAAATATAATACCACTTTCTCATGTCTCACGTGAGACAATATGATTAAAGAATTTAATTATAAAATTTTTAGGAAAATAACGAAGTTTTAAACTTACATTATAATTTCTGAATCTCATAAGTTTAGTTCATAAATTATAGGTCATTAAATACAAATATTCAATTTTGATATTATGAGCCATAACTTCATAGGATTAAAAAATTAGAACAAAAGATTTTAGTCACAATCATGAATGAATGATGAGTCTTCTTTTATTTATTTCACAAAATTATATTTCACTCATAAAATTGTATTTCACAATATAAAACTTGTTATTATTCAAAAGAAAGGAAAATATTGTAAAATAATAAATTTATAACAATAATGAAGTAATAAAAATATATATACAGATAGATATTTTTTAAAAAGCCAACACTTTTTATAGTATTTTATCTTTGCTTGCCATTGGCAAAAACCATGCAATTTATTTATTTATATTGTATAATGTATCAATCTCCACATAATAAATAAACTTAGCAATGAAATATGCATGTTTATATGAAAAACATATAAATTTAAGCAGCAAGAAGTCATAAATTATTTTCTCTTCCTTGTATTGCTCCGCTGTTACTAAGAAGCAAGCTTCTAACAAACTATTCATAACAATGCTATCAAAGGGTTATAGAAAAACAGTCACATCAAGTACACGTATGTTTATTAAAAAAATTCATGCTTTAAAAGCACATAAAGAGAAAACAATTTTTGAAATTCTGTAAACCAAAAAAACACAGTTAACAAAAAGAAAATTACACATAAATCTCCATAAAAAGAATAGTAAATTTTGATTTTATATGTACATATTTATAGTGATTCCCATTTTTATACTTGAAATTATTATCAGAAACAGAATAGAGCCTATTATTAAACTTAAAATATTAAGCAAAATTGCAGTTGTTGTGTAACAAGGAATTATGGCTTAAAATATAACAAGTCACACTGAGTTTGCTTAAATTTATATGCAATTAAGCAAATAATCTAGAAATATTTTAAAAATTTCACAAAAAAAGAAAATTGAAAATATGGCTATAGTTTTTTTTTTTTCATAAACATATCACATTTTGCTTTATAATTAAGATTTTTTGGGCAACTAATAATGAACCTGATATGGATAAAAATTTATCCCAATATGTATCAAAATTATAATCTCTCTTTAAAGGCTGTCAATATTCAAAATGTTTGAGAAAATGTAATTAAGTTTACTTTTTAGCAAACAATTATAAATTTGAAGCAAAATAGGGAAATAATAATACTGACTAAATATAACAATACAAATTTTTTCACAGCTAAAAAAAATTTTACTCAAGAAAATACAAGGTTGTTAAAAGGGATAAAGGACAGTTTCAAAGTTACAGTTTAGAAAGAGTAGCTGAAAATTTAAAAAAAAAAGGAAATTCATACAAAGAAGTTTTCGTCTTAATTAACATTTAATGAAAAACAGAACCTGTATTATGTGTTATAATCCTGATTACTATCAAGTTTTTAGTTTTTTTTACTCACGCAAAACATTTTTTTCTGCACAAATTCTAAAGTACATTTTTAAAAAAAATCCATTTTGAAAACATTTCAGTAGTTTGTTTCTCTTGTTTTAACTCATATTTTAGTTTTTACTTTGGCATTTAAAAATAACCTTCAAAGTCTGATTTTTTTTTGTCACACACTAAAAATAAATAAATTCAAAAAGTTAAAATTTGACTTAATTTCTTTCACACAGAAATCATTGGTTTTGATTATAAATAACAACTATTTGAATACTTTAAAAAACAGATAGATTTAGATCAGATGGAATACATAAAAAGCGTACTTTCTATTAGTTGATTTTCAGCAATTTCAGCATCCTTACTAAATGAAGGACGAGAACTATGGCCAAATCCCAAAATATCTAATGCATATAATGGGCGTCCTTCAGCAAGATCATCAATATTTAATATCCATAGACCAATGCCTGATGCAAAACCATGAAGAAGAACCAACGGAACTTCTTTCTCTAAATCAGAATTGATAGTGATTGTTCTTATGGAACAATCTTCATTTTCATGCTTCACTGACACAAAAGAGAGTTCATATGGTTTTTTCATAACTAAAAAAAGAAAAAAATTACTTAACATCAAAACACAATAGATCTCTATACAGAGTGTCTTATAGTAACTGTCTTTAATATATATTTTTACTGCTATAATATATATCATTACAGTCTACACATTAAAGGTCTTTTGTATCAATCATCGAACGAGAAAGTAATTTTGATTCATCATTGGTTAGAGCTTAATTTGTAATTGCTAATTACAAAAATAATCGTACAAAATATATTTAATTACCCTGTTTCTCATTTAAATCAATTTAAATAGAGAGTTTTTCCTACCAATTAAATATTCAACTCATTTCAGAACCATGCATAGAAAAATTGGTGTCCATTTAAATTAAGCAAAATAAAGCAAATTTTAGAAAAATATAATCATTTAAAAATAAAGAAGAACACATATAAAACATCTTACGAGAGAGCAGTTTTGCTTCTGCATTGGTTAGAGCTTCATTTGAAGTGGGGCACCAACGAAACATATCTGTAAACCAGGTGAAGATGGACTTATTAATCATAAAAATATAGGATAACCCAGTTAAACTAGATGCTGTTACTAACAAAGTTTGAATCCTAGAATGAAAAATGAAAGAATAAGTATTTCTCATAAGTCAATAAAATTTTTAAATAAAGAATATTTTAGAAACAGAAAAGATTTAACTAAAAATTTATATCAAGATATTAAATGAAAAAACTATTTAAATTTAAAACTTAATGAACAGTAAGCTAAAAATATTTATGGTGTAATGTAGTTCAGGGTTCGTAGTTGACCTAAGAAATAAACCAGAACGACATTTTTAAAATATTACTAATTTTTTTAGAATAAGCTAATTATTCTGCACTCAATTCAAGGTTGTGGTATTAAAAAATTACCAAATGTATAAAGATTTTTATTTTCTAAGAAAAGCATTAAATTAGATAATTTAGCTTTTAAATGTTAGGAAATATGTTAACACAAAAACAATTTTTTTTAATAAGCCCAATGTCATAAATTCCCCTTACAAAATAAAACCTATTTTTTTAAAAAATTATTTGACATGAAAATTTGCCAATTTCACATTAAAATATGCCATCGAAAATTCAATCATTACCAAACAATAATAAAATTATTAACCATATAGTGCAATTCTTTGTAATCATATTCCTTTACTTTATAGATCATTCAAATGTTTGTTCTAATAACCAATAATCAAATAATTATAAGTGTCAATTTAATTCTTTAGTTTATTATTAAAAACATTAACTGAGAATGAGCGTATAATTTAAAATGAGCTTTTTTATAGCTCTAAATACAGTTGATCAGACTGTTATTTCATTTACCTTGGTTCAGTCATTGTTTTTTCATAATGGGGCAAAGTTATCTCTTTTATTTAAAGAAGCAAAATCATCTCTTTTATTTAAGCAAATTCTTATTTTAAAAATTCAGCACATTCTTATTTCAAAATTTCAGCATTCTTATTTTAAAAATTCAGCATATTCTTATTTTAAAAATTCAGCATATTTTTTTTTTAACAAAAAGAAGAAAAAAATTCTTCTACTTCTTAAATAATATGCTCAAAAATACCTAACCTGTGATCAGGATTCTAACATGGTTTTTGCGTGTGTGACGCATGTATTAACAATTATAGGTACTTACGTATTAATGCCACCGCAGCTACAGATTTGGCGGTTTTTAAGTGCCGCCAAGTTACACCTAAAATTTTTGCGACAAATCATAATATGAAACACTTTATTTAATATCAAAGCACTTTCAAAATTCAAAACACTTTATTTAAAATCAAAGTAGTCAATCAGATTTCGGTGAAAAATGGGCCGATAACATAGATTCAAAACAGTCTCTATTTTCTTTCACCTGATGCTGTCACCATATAAACTCTAATAAATAAGATTCCAAATGATGCTAACAACAAGGAATCCAAAAGATAACTGCGTGCGAACATGAGGATTGCTCTTTATTGGCGTAGAGCAAATTCTGTTGCAGTGGCGTTAGTACGTAAGTACCCAATTATACTACTGCTGCGGTGGCGTTAGTACGGAAGTACCCAATTATACTATCAGAAATATCTAGTTTTAAATTCAAGAAGATTAAAAGTCATTTTTATATTTTTTCAATAATTTTTTTAAACCTTTAAATAATATGTCTATAATAGAATGCCTGTGATGAAGATTCTAACTTGAATTTTTGCATACATGATGTGATGTATTAACAATTATACTATCAAGGCAGTCTATTATTAAATTCAAGTTTTTTTTTTCTTGTTTCTTTTAACAGCATGTAAAAACTCTCTTCATTATAATAAAGGAAAAAGGCTGTTTATGAACAGTTATATTATGTATAAATGCTAATTTTTTTATGAATTTTATTTAAGGTCAGTCAGACACTTATTTAATAAAAAATAGAGCATTAAAAATATTTGATAATTGGGTATAATATAGCCTACGTCACAGGTTGTGTTGTTCCTACTAAATTTAACCCATGAACGGCATTTTCTGCGAGCCTAACTTCAAGCCACAAATAAACAAACGAAGTGTTCGATCGTTTAAATAGCTGCTCGCCAGATTTTATTGCATTATAAAGAAAAGTTATTGAAACTAAATACAACTAAATAAACAACAACAACTAAAACAAATAACAACAACTACTAATAACAATAACTAAATAAACAACAACTAAATTCCATTCGTTTAGCATTGTGTCATATGTTGTTCCTACTAAATCGAAGTAGTTGTGTTTTTTTCATATTATACCCAAATGTAATTTGAACAAACCTAAGATAAGAACCTTCTTAAGATAAGAAAAGTGAATAATTGTGTGTTTGTGATTATATATATATATATTTTTTAAGATATTATATCAACTCTAAGTGAAATTATGTTACACTGCTATAAGTTTTGATTAAGAATCACTTTCGACACTTTTCACAATTATATATCAATGCTTATTTAAAGTAACACAAACTCAGGATAGATATTTAAGAAAAAAAGACATTTTTATAAGAAAATTTACTGTTTTTTTTTCTCATTTTATGTTTAAACTAAAAGTATTCATAAATATAATAGCAAAATTAAGTACTTAAAAAGATATTTTTCTTTTTAAAACACAGGCTTCATTTTCCTTAACCCACTGACGGTTCTGCACGTAAAAAGTCGCATTTTAAGCTGCAGTCATCTCTGTATAGCAAAACCGGTTTTCCCATGTTAATAGATAGGGGAACTGTGTGTAGGGGAGAAACATTCTCCCAATTTTGCCCATTTCCTTAACCGCCAGTGGGTTAAAGAAAAATCCATTTTGTTTAAATTAGCCCATCTTGATTATACAAATATGATAATTCACTTTTTCAAGTATACAAAAATAATAATTGATTATTTGAAAATTCCTTTAAAAATTATTTTAAAGGCTGAAAGACAAATTTAAGTTATTAACCTAACATATTTACTGTTACAATAATAAGAAAAATATAACATTTCTACCGTAAGCACTCATCCAATTGAAACATTATCTTTATTTTTTAAAATCAAGAAACAATTTTTAAAAAAATATTTTATATATATATATTACATTGATATAATTAAAAACATGTATGTCAAAAATTAACCCTGTTGGTTAAGTAACATATATTTTTGATGTATCCATAAAAAGTAATTAATTTAATTTGTGTCACTATGCAGAATTATAAATTTATTCTAAAAATGGGAATGTTTCTGTAATGTGATTATGAAGAAGGAGGATTCAGGGTGCCATTTATGTTGAGATGGTGGAATATTAAGGTGTGGGTGGAATTTGTATTGGTATGGTATATAGTTGAAGATAATAATGCAAACAGAAGATGATGAAAATAATACTTGAACCAGATCAGAATTAATAAAAAGCTTTTATTTCATAGTATATTTGCAGAGCTCGAGATACCAAATATAAATATTATCCATAAGAATTTCAGTTGAATCAATTTTGTATAATAATATTAATAAGGACAGGCCATGGGAGACAAATCCCCCACAACCTGCCTAATCAAAAGTCAAATTAAAAAGTAGATGTAATTTGTTCCCAACGGACTCAGAAGCATGGGTTGGAGATCCAAATTTGGCGAATTATCAAAACATAACATAGCCAAAACAAAGCCAACCAGCATATCAATATTGGGTTTGAAAGAATACCTTGGCAATTACGAGTCGCCAACAAATTTATCAGAATTATTACAACCATGCAACTGAAACATATTTTCGGATAGAAAATTTAGAATTAAAAAGTTAGTAATAGATTTTTGTTTTCGATAAGAGGCACGACAGTGAATTAATAAGTCTGCCTAGTAATGAAATAAAAAGTATCCTTTATATTGATCTATAAGAGAAGAATAAATATTTCTATCTTCGTTTCAAAAGATTAAGTCTTTGATTTATTTTAAATATAATTCTATTAATAAAAATAAGCTTAAATAATAAAAGATATTTAAAAGGATAGGAAATAAATATGTAATGCCAATTGTGGCATCACATATATCCCCACTGGACACAGAAAAAAAATGTAATATTTTCACATGTAATTATCACAGTGATCTATGACAAAATAATCACCATGTTTTGGTGACTTTCAGGCAACAGCAATTTTAAAAAAAATCACAGTCGAGGAACAACTCAATTGGCTTATTAGCTCGGGGATATTTCCTTACCGTAATCTGTCGTGTCAACTACAATCACCAAATGAATTTTAAACTTTTATATTCTTTTAAAAAGCATCTAGAGGTTTACCAAATGGTAACTATGAGTTTCAAGTTTGTTTCCTTCTGTGATGCTTTTTTTTAGTTATTCGTGAACTGCTGCTCGGAAGTTGCCAAGAGTTTGAGGTTATTCTGCTGTAGATTATGAAATGGAAATCTACTTTAGCTTCCTCAGGCAAACCTCTATGGGTTTCTTTTATACTTAAATTACAAGTTTAAAATCCATTTGGCGGTTTAGCGATATGGAAATATAAAACTAAAATTTCTATTTTGAATTAAATTTTTGTCAGAGCTTAAAGATCAGATCTGTGTGAAGCTCCGACATTTTGAGAACTGCCAATTGCCTACATATTGTTATAAATTAAAAGTAATAAACATTAACTGACACATGTAATTCATTAATAAACTTCCCATAAACTCTTATCTTTCATATCAGACACTGATAAAAAAAAATAAGAATTAAAAGATTAATATATACTAAACAAATTACAGAATTTAAAACTAATTTATTTTTTCTTAAAAATATAAATTGAACAAGCTCATTCACTAAGAAGAAATAGAAATATTCTCGATAAATTATACACAAATTAAGCAATAATTCACACATTGATTAAAAAGGAATAACCAGAATTAAAGATATATCTGGAATAACTAATTGATTACTGGAAGTAAACACAAAGAGTAATTTAAATTTTTTCGAATTAAATAGAAATTTTTTTAGAAAAATAATTTAAAAAAGATTACCTTCCCCTAGAAGAGTTTTCCATTCCTTTAACATAATATTTATTTTTTTTAAATTTGATTGATTGCTTCAATTCCCGAAATAAAATTAAAAACAGCGATTTCGCCAGCTTTTGAACGTTAGGTCAGAGATTTATTAAGGAAATCATAAAATTAAATGTGACGATATGATGACTTGCATGTTTTCCGTTGAACAATTGTTATAAAACCAATTCTCGATTCAGTAAACTAACAATTACTAAATTACATAACAAATGACGCAACTCATAAGCACAGCCTGAAGAATATAAATTGTGGCTTACAGCTTTCATGGAAGATCAAACAATTTAAGGATTTATTCCCACTTGACTAAGGCAAAACACATAAGCGTGTGATCGCAAGCGCACAAACACAAATAAACCATAGTAGTATTGTGACTCTCAGTAGGTTTGTGACGCCATCTCGGACGTGCTAGCAAACCATAAACTAACGAGTTTAAATTTCTGAGCGTCGTAAAGTATTTTTGCTTTAGTTCATTTTTATAATTGTATATTTTTAAAAGCAATCAAGTATTTTTAAGTAGTGAATTTTTTGCTTTTTATTAGAATAAATCAATGTTATTTGTTATGTAATAACTCAATAAGATGAACTTGAAGGACTGTTTGATGCTTTTCATAAAGCAATATTATGCGTATTTCATAATAGAAAATGATTCAATAAGAATTTTTTTTTTTTAAATTTTAAATCATGATTCTTAATAACTATTTTTAATATCATTAAAACGAACCTCATTTAAGTGTATTATTTATTATGTTCTAATATGTAATCAAATATTGGACTTAATCATAGATTTGAAATTAAGAAGTGATACATTTTAATACTGAAACGAATAAGAGACAAATAAAAATTTGTTATATCATGGCAGAAAACAGGCAAATAAAGAAATTTTAATTTTATTGGCACATATATAAAACTGCTATTTTAAAATAGGTTCTAAAGAATTCTTTTAGAATCAAATGAAATACGTTTTCATAGAGCAGCAATGATAATAAATAAATTATAAATAATCTAGAAAAGTAGGCTGATTTTTAAGATTGTAACTTTTATATAGAATTTCTTATTTTCAGAAATAAATATCTCTTTTAATTTTTTTTTACTAGTATAAAAAAAAAAAAAGAAGTATTTTCAAATCTTAAGTTTTTCTATCATATAAATTTATTGAGGACAATCTTTCTTATAAAATTTGTTTAAAAAATATTACAAAATAGCGATTGGCGATCGAAATGGGCTGCAGGTGGCGTAGAGCAGAACTCTTTTCCTATGGCAACACTTCACATGCATTCCCCATTAGCGTGTGGAAAGTCATAGAGGAAGGAAGTACGTTAGTTTCTCTCTTGATTTTCATATAGATTAAAATCTTTCAACTTGAAACACTATATGAAACTGAAAACTGCATTAAACATAGTTCTAAAGAAAAGTATCATGGAAATTTTAAAAAATATTTTGTTTAAGTAAAAAGAAAAATTTTAAGAAAAGGGAAAATATCGTAGTACATTCCTATACAACTGAAAAGAGGAGGAGAGGGAAGGGAGAAGGGCTAAAGGCATGAAACCGGTCTCTCCCCAGATGGCGTATTCGAGTGTTGCGATCGCGAATTGATCTGGAAAATTATTAGCATGACATTCTGAGCAGAAATGGTTCAATAATTGAAAAGATTACTCATCGTAAAAGACAACAAAATATTGAATAATTTTTATAAACTGCATTTGAAATGGTCTACAATTTCTTGCTAAATCGTAATTAAAAAAAAAAAAAAATGAGGTAGAAAAAATAGTAAATCATTTTTCCTTTTACCCAATAAGGTACATTGAATGAATGGATGGGTGATCGTGTAAAGCTTAGGGTGGTGGCGCTAGTGGTAAAATTGCTCTTTCAAGACTTCCGGGTTAGTGCTTCCGATATATTTTCACGCCGCAGATTGAAAAAACGCGCCATCATATTATTGCATCATATCTTTTGCAGTATTTCACATGTACCGAGTTCTTTCTTTCAGCCTTTAAACTTCAGCATTATCATGTTAATATTATAATCATTAGAATATTTTCTAATTAGGCTAACTTAAAAAGATCTTTTTAGAGATATTTTGGCGACATTTTATTCAAATGTAGCCAAATAAGGGGTAAAATACAAAACATGGCAAACCTTAAGAATTATTCACAATGAGATATTAACTCTCCAAAATTTTTTTTGGCCTTACGACCTCTGAGAATCAATACATTTCTGAAAGCTCTTATGAATGGTACAATTATGTTTAGATTTGAACCCAAATTACAATAACAAAACTGCATAGAATATTAGGCTTGTTCACACATCGCCTCGTAGTCATAACATAAGCGGAGGGATACACCGGAAATTTTCTAAATTTCTTCCGGTTTAAGGACGCTTGTTATTGCTTACATTAGTCCACCCATCCATAATGTATACATATGTGTAAACTATTGTTTTAAAGCTTGTTTCTTCCAGACTTATAAGATAAACATAAAAATGGAAATAAATTGTGAATAGCACATTTCATCTGGAGCCATCAACTAAAAATTAAGTTATCCTTAGGATTGCAAAAATCTAAATTCAATTTTAAAGCAAAATAAAACGCTCCATTTTTAGTTTTAGTATTGATTATTATAGGGCAGTTCAAAATAATGAAGAAAAAAAATAACATAACAATTTAATAATTTTTTTGCCAAGTATGTGCGAAAGGGTATTGCAAGGAGGAAATATTGATTGGATAATTTTATAAACAAATAACATAGAGAAGATTCAAAATATGATGGCAGCAGGTTTTTTTTAAAAAAAATTACTCATTGAATATCTTTTTGTTTCATTTTTCAAGATTTTCAAATAGGGGGCGGTACTTGATGATTTATTTATAATATTTTCTTACTGATTTGGCAATTAATATTTTATTTTGATTTGGTTTTTCTAACTGTAACTGTAACTATTTTCATTTACAAGTGAGCGTATCATTTTTAAGTCTTACTATGATTACTTTTAAGTTGCGTTAGCTGGTTCATTATTTTTCTGTGTCTTTCAATTCTTGTAATTATTTCCTTTTATTTGTCTATCCATTATGGGATTTTGTCAGTTTTCGTTCTTCTACTGAGAACAGAAAGGCTCCTGTGTGTTGGCAGACAGTGTGTCCCCTGATGAAGTGCTGTCTTGTCAACACACATATCGTTTATATTTCTATTGCTTTCTCCGGCTTTTGTTATTTTAAATATCTAAAATAGAGAAGATTCATTAATATGAACGAACTACATTGAATAATAATTAAAAAGTTCTCCTCAATATTTTCTAATTAACAGAAAGAATCAAAAATTATATCTCTTTCTCCCTCTCTCTCTGTATATATATATATATATATATATATATATATATATATATATATATATATATATATGCGTTAAAAAGATTCATTATATAAAAAGCATGAAAAACAGTTTCATTAATATTCATCTAATTAAAATGGTTAACAATGAAATAAATTCCTATCTTATTAATATCATTTATTGCCTTTTTTTTCTTTATTTGCTTTCAAGTGTAAATATTTATGAAATTTCACTCTTATAAAAG
This sequence comes from Parasteatoda tepidariorum, assembly GCF_982258835.1. Classification (NCBI taxonomy): domain Eukaryota; kingdom Metazoa; phylum Arthropoda; class Arachnida; order Araneae; family Theridiidae; genus Parasteatoda; species Parasteatoda tepidariorum. Next base: position 53,224,783 of record NC_141766.1, read on the forward strand.
TATGCTATCGTTAAGAATAAATAAGCTTCAAGTGCCAATCAACATTACTATTAATTTTTCTTTCATTCAGAAATACGACAAAACTGTTTTTATTACTAGTTCTTTAAAATAATAAAAATTTCAACTCTTTAATGACATCTGATATTTGTTTATATATATATATATTTAAACAAGATTCATTATAATAAGCTTAATAAGATAAGCTTCAAGTCCCAATAAGCTTTAGAGTAAATAAGCTTCAAGCGCCAATCAACATTGCTATAAATTTTTCTTTCATTTAGAAATACAACAAAACTGCTTTTATTACTAGTTCCTTAAAATAATAAAAATTTCAACTCTTTAATGACATCTGACATTTGTTTATATATATATATTTAAACAAGAAAAATGTTGTTTAAATTTATTTTATTTCACTTCTAAAAGTTTTGCACAAGTATACGAATGCTTTGCTAGTTTTATATTTTAATATTGGCTAACAAAATAAACAATACACAAAACATTGTATATCTCAAATACAGCTTCTTCTATTATGAAAATAATAAGCTTATTATAAAGTTAGCAAAAATGAATATTAAAATATAAAAGGTAAGTATCACTTACACGACTATTATTTCATCTCGTTTAAAGGAATTAATCCATTCATTTCCTCATTTTTTGTAAACTTAAGAACTGAGGCCCATTTTTGTAATTCCTTTTACATTTTGGGACTGCATATGCATATGACATTATTAAAAATTGTATAATAATGGTATATATATGTTTATGATAATTGTCTATTACGAATAACGTATCCGACGGACGAACTGGGCTGTTGTTCAATAAATGACAAATATTTGAAATTTGCTGCTTGTCGCTTGTCAGCTATACACTACTGCATGTGACGTCACTTAAAGACCTTGCTGATCTCAACGGCCTTATTTTTCGGTGGCTATGGATAGTCAGGGTTAGTCACACACACACACATGACGTAGATGATGAAGTCGATCATCATCTACTCCCTCTCAACTTTCCAAATATTGTCTTGAATTGAATCCTTAATATGGCGTTCCCCATGAAACGTAAAGTAATGCATGTTTCTTGTCAAATTTTTATAACTTAATAGTTCATTTAATTACATTAAGGCGCTAGTTTGGATCTAAAATAATCGATTTGATGCAATAGCATCATTGATTTTCAATTAGGGACAATCAGATTCAGAAAAAAAAACTTATTTTTAGTTTCGGTTTCGAAGTTTTGACTTTTTACAGAACTACGATTTCCGTATTAACTATCAATTGATTCAACAATATTCGATTATAAAATATTGGTGAAACGTTAGCGTTGTTCTTAATACTTTTTATCATAAATTAAAATGCGTAGTTTATTAGTTTATTTCGGAATTTATTTAAATTTTGAGAAATTTCGTACCTATCTGAAATAAAAAGAAATTTCTAATAGAAAAACCATAATGTGAAACTTCAGAACCACATCTAATACTGTACCAAGTACGATTGACTGAAGTATTTCTTTAATGTATGTATATGTCAAGTTTATCTTAATCGTGCACAGCTATTTTTAAAACATAATTTTTTTTCACTAAAAACTTTATTATTTTCAAAGTAAAAAAGGAAAAATTGTAATTAATTTTTATTTTAATGTTTTTACCTATTTTATTATTATAATTATTACATATTAAAAATATTATACAAAAATTGTTTTCTTATGGAAAATTTTATGATACGATAAGGCATATTTAATGGTTCCAACAAAAAAAAAATGTTTAAAGTACGCAACATATTTAGCTTATGCATTATCTGAATATCTTAATCCTACTCTGAAATTCAAATTGCGGAACATTAAAAATCTCAAAATAAAACTGTTTCAAATTATCTTTACTTATGAAGTATCTAGGATCCTCATGAAGTATCCAGGAAGACAATAAAAAAAGTTACATATATCTTTAAAGACATCGACGTAAAATGTTGATTATTTTAACACTCTTTAAGCTGGAACTAGACAATTGTTATTCTGCTGGTTTGACTGTGGCATGTTGAAGATCAATATATAATTTTTTTTAAATATATAATACATATACAGTCAAACCCCGTTACAGTGAACCTTCAAGGGACCGAAGTTTTGGTTCACTATAACCGAGAGTTCACTATATCCATTACGCAGGCAATTTAACTAATGGTTCCTAAATTCCTCCCTTTTATTGCGTATTATTCAAATAAATGACTGAGAAATATTATGTAGTGGCAAAAAATGTGTTATTTTTCATTAGTCTTTGTCTTGCGTACCAAAAAAATTAGTAATCTTTAGCTGATGAGCAATCTTCACCATCAGATATGGAAACACTTCCCGACTCTCAGATAATTCTTCCTGAATTTCTGTTATTCCGTTTTTTTAGACCTGTCTAACCTGCCATTCGAGCACATAAAAGTAATCTCATAAAATTGCTTAGCAAATTCATCGACATTTGCCAGATACTGGAAGATTGCGGCTTCTTCGATTGGTGAACCACTTCAGTAATGCTTCTTCATTATCCTTGTGATCTGCTTTTCTCAACTTCTTTCCACCATCTAAATTTTTTTCATGAGCAGAAATTATTAATTGCCTATTTTTCCATATGTTACAAACTGCAGATTTGAATAGTTTATATTCCCTGCAAATATCAACCTGATTGCATCCATTTTCAATTTTTCTAATTATGCCCATTTTATTATCAATGGAGAACGTTTTACGTTTACTGCTAGTCATCATTACATTTGAGACGCCTGTTTGCAGGATTTATTTTAACTGAACTGAGAGCAAAAAGGAGCTGAAATGGGGGGCCTTATCAACACATATTAGTGTCCAACTCTTTGACCAATAATGAATAATTACTCATTCCCTCTGACAGAAAATGCATATTGATCCCACTGACACCTTACAGGTGCATCATCTGCCTAGGCTGGAAACATCTGATTGGTTTGTTTAGGGTTAGGAAAGTGAGATAAAAGAAGCAAACAAGAAAAAATGCTTATCGATACATTCCCCTCTATAGATGGTTTTGAAATTCGTTATTTGTATTTAATTTGAAGTAGAAATTTCAAAATTATTACAAAAAAATTTTTGAAAAAATCAGTCGAATACAGAAAAAAGTTCACTATATCCAACTTCCTCGCTTTTTTGGTTCACTATATCCACAAAAAATAACATTATCCGTGTATAGCAAGGCACGGGACCGAAAATTTCGTTCACTATATCCGGGAGTTCACTATAAACCGTGTTCACTATAGCGGGGTTTGATTGTAGTTCAATTTGTATTTTGCCATTTAAAATTGCACTCATTAAAATGATATAAAAAATTTTATACCTTACCATTCATAATTTTTTCGAATATTATTAACTAAAGTATAAAAAGAGTGAATATTTACTAAAAGTTATATTTTGCATGGAATTGTCTTTGGATAAATGAATTTTATAATAATATAAAAATTTTTTTAATTCGTTTAAAAAGTTCTCGAGGCATGGTGATATTTGCAAAAATTAAATTAACATTAAGAGGTCCAAACTTTGGTGAGCTCTCCAGACCAAACTACTGGGACCATATTTCTCAGATTGCTGCCCTGTATTTTGGAGGTCCGAATCCGTAGAAAAACGGGTATGTTTTATAGGGAAAGTACGTTTATTTTGCTTAATTTCATAACTTCAGATATCGTTTGCACTAATTAATTAGCATATTGTGATTAGGTGACCACTTTGATGAGCCAGCAAAAGGACAGATGGTTTGCGGTATAGATCCTCGTTAAACTCAGGGCTGAAGAAAAAATAGAAGGGCTATGTCACTCCTTTGAAGAGCCTCGTGCCGCTCCAAGTTTCTGATTTTCGCCAGTGACGTCACGGCGGAGCAGCATCAACTTCTCGCTTTAAAAATATATTGTTTTGCATATAACTGGCATCGTTTTTAAACTTATTTCAATACATTCATTGTTTTCGATATTTTTCCTTTATTTTGAGGGGATTTTCTTCTCACCTGATTGCAAAAGCTTAACAGTGGTAGTCAACTTTCAGCTTGTGCGAAAATATAAAGGTGACATCAAATGAATTATAAAATGTACTGGAAGAATTTATCCTGCTGTGAATAAAAGCATTATGATCCATGTTTTTTGTTCAGATGTTTAAGAGCTTTTAATTTTGCCATTGGAATCGATACTGTCTCGTAACTTTAAACAGAAAAGAAGAAAACAATGTACAGGGTCAAAGAAACTAAAATTCTGAACTTCAAAAATAAAAGTTATTAATGCTTAAAAATTTTTCCTATTTAATAAGATATTTTTTAATGTCATTATTCAAAATATTTATGTGTTTTAATTATAACATTTTAATTTTAAATATTTATGAGCAAGAGTAATATTTCCATTATTATATGCTCAAAGATGACTTTTTTAGTAATTAGCATTTAAAAGTTTTGTTTATTAGTGATAATATATACCAAAAAATTGATATTAGAATTATGAAAAATAAAATATATTATGATTAGGAATCCCAATTAATAAAACATAAGGACACTTTTATAGTTACAATACTTATATATCGGACAATATGTTACTATAGTAACTTATGTGTTACTATACATAAAAGTCTTGTTATATGCTTTCATTTATTTAACAATAAAAGTTAAAAACTAAAGTTATAAAATGATATGACGATGATGAACCATTGAGATATTTTCCCAACTTTAATTGTTTTTTTTTGTTGTTTTTTTTACATTATAAGGAATATCAAGAAAATGTATGAATACTTTAATTTTGAACAGAAATAATTTGTTAGCAGTGTAAACATTCAACTCATTTCTTACTGAAAGTATAATCAGTAAAGTTTTCATATCCTCTAGTTCTGATTTTTGAGATTTGTGTGCGGCGTGACGTCATGAGGTGGGGAATTGTAGCTTCAGCTTTGAGTATGAAATGAACCAGCCTTTCTATATCTTCTCTTTAGCTCTGCGTTAAACTGCTTTACAGTGAAGAGCTCAACTTCTTACACAGGTCCTCGGTTTACCGAAGCGGGGGAGCCATCCCCTCTGCAGAAGATCAAAATTGTGATGGCATGTCTTCGGATCATCCTCAGGTATGCTTCCACGACCCTCACCAATAGTCTATTGCGCACATTTAGTGTGACATAATCCAACAAAAACAACCGATCATTAGATAAAAAGCTATTCAGGGTGATCTGTTTTTTGTTTTGCGCACTGTACAAATTTATTCATTCTTCGTCTGTATGACATAAAATGAACTCACGTGTGCAAGTACTATATGCATGTAATATATAATAATAAAGTTGTTTAACGTACGTAATTAATAACGTACAACGATATGTAAAGTAACGACATATACGAGATGTGATTAACTACTGCGTACTTACGTGTGCACGCATGTATTTTTATTTATACGTTTGTAGGTACCTGTATATGTATTTATGTACGTACATACGATATACGCTTGCGTCTATGTATGTACATACAATTCAGGTCCGTATTTATAAAATTTCATTCAATATACGCAAGTATGTACACAAAAATTTCCTCTTATTTTTCAGAGAAAGGAGCATCTGACGAGGAAGCAATTTATCTGAATGAAGATTGCTGCGCTAATTCATTCATGTTATATATGTTGTGAATTTACTGATGGTTATTATATACCCATAACTTGTTTTTTATGTAATTGATGAAATAGTTGATTTAATTATGGTAAATCTGTTTTGTATCATTCACTAATGGTTATACCGATAATGTTGTTTTTATATATTATCAAAATACCTCATTTAATAATGGCATATCTGCTTTGTACTGATGCACTTGTCATTTGCTAATTGTTATGATAATCATCATATTTATTTGATATGTTTTAACTAAATATGTTTGGAATTCCTCCATTCATTAAACGATTTTCTTAAAAAAATATTTTGTTATCATTAAATTTCCTACATTCATCATATTCTACATTAAGTGTGAAATAAATAATCAGTCTCATTTTACTTATTTTTTCAAAATAAGAAGATATTTCGTGTTGATTTTCTCTTTAATACAAAAAACTACATTAGCACTTTCGCACTCATTAAGAATTCTCTCACCATATAAATTTCTGGAAAGAGGAAAATAAGTTGAAAGAGAAAAATGTGCAGACCCTCTTTGAGTTCTAGATATGTTCGATTTATTTTGCTTTTACATTAATCAAATCATTGAATG